>NC_072013.1:11631100-11946100 GCF_027791375.1 Indicator indicator | reverse complement strand
TTTTGAATCTCTTGAAGTGTTAGTGAAAATTTTGCTGTTGAAAATAATTATAATCAATATTCATTTCTTAAAATAGGGCATTGACTCAGTGTTTTTTTTCAGATATGAATGAGTGTAATTTGAGACTTGTATCTCTTTACTTCTGCAGAGGTTTGACCCTGTGCCTATTAGAGAAAGACAAAATGAAAAAGAAACCAATGAAGAAAATCCAAATAAAACCAAAACAAACCCACAAAAAATCCCAAGATCAAACGAACAAAAAATCAAATTGAGCATATTTTTACTGTCCAGTTTGCAGATGTGCCCATGACAGATTCTGCATGGTAGAGTTCATGGCAAGTGTTTGTCTAACGTAAGCCAAGTGAAAGATATGTACAACCTGATGTAAAGCAGTCTTTTGTAGCTGTGCTTCTTTGACATAAAATAAAAACTGTTTATACTTAAACATTTTTCAAATACAGACTTTCAAGACTGCTCTGAATTTTGTTTCCAGCTTGATTCTGATCTTCCAACCTTGGGACACCAACATTATTTTCCTTCTGAAGCTGGGAGTAAATGCAGGAAATAGATGCACTGTATCCTCTTTTGTGGGGGGACCTGCAATATGTCTGTCTTCTCTGTTTGGATTTTGTGCATTCAAAAGAGAGAAATGTGTAAGTATATTGGTAGCAAAGACTTTTTCTAACACAGAGCTATGCAGACTGTGTCTAAACACTGCACGGGGGTGATTTTTTTAGTTTTGCCTTAATGATAGGTGAGTGAAAATGTCACTATTGGAATCTTGTGGCTGAGATGGGTGAAGCTGTTAAAGTTCAACTAGTATTGTTGCTTCTAGAAGTAGACTTAGTGGTTAAACTGCGAATATAGCTTCTCCTTGCTACATCTCATTCTCTTACCCGAGAGAAGACATAGAACTTAGTGCTGCCTTTGTTAGGTCTTCCTGTGGCACATACAGCATCCGTAAAGCAAAACGTGAATGTGTTTTCTGAGTATTTTGGATCCTCATTCAAAAAGTAAATAGGGTGTTTTGGTGTGTACCTGCTTGTATTTGCAGGTCTTGAGATACTTACAGAGTCCCTTAGTAGAACAGCTTAAAAGGATATAGCAAGCCTAAATCTTGGTGAGATTCTTTGGCTTTTATTAGCTGGCAAGTATTTTGTGGAAAGTTTGTTTTCTTTTTTTTTTTTTTTTTAATGTGAAGTTGGGTACTAGCTTTTCAGCTGAGATGCATCTGTAACAATGTGAAAATACTCTCTGATTTGTATTAATTATTTTGTCATGAGTCCTCAAAACACCTTTTCACAAAGAAAACAAATGAGATAATAGTGCTGTACAAATGCAAACTCTTGGGACAACAAAGTGACTTGTCCAATACTGTTCAGTCCCGCAGTTAGTAATGGAACTCATATTCTGAGCCCAGGCCTCATGTTTTCGATGGTAGGCCACAGGATTGTTTTTGCATTCTTGGGGTGTGTATCTTGACACTTTTATTATGGGTTGTAAGACTAATGATCGATCTTGGGAATGTTTAAGCTGTAATTGCTGACTGGGAACGGAACAGACATTGCAGATGTGGTCTGCATCCAAGGTCTTAAGTATTTTGTGATGTTCTGGTTACAGTAACTTGAAGCACATAATTTAAATTGTTTGTTTATTTATTTATTTAATCTGCAGTGCTCCCAAAATGTGCACCTCTTTTCTTCATCCTAATTTTCCTATTACATACTAAGTTGAACAAAATTGCATTCTGATAGTCAAATATACTATTGTGAGTAATTCACCTGGTCTGCTTACTAACTGTGGCTTGTCTGCTCAGCTGTGTTGACATCACTGCTGGCAGCACTGAGGAGAACAGCTTTTGACTGCTCTGCAGAGATGAAGTGAGCAGTTGCAGGGACCATGAGCCTCTTGCTTTAAGCAGGTGGTTTCTGGTGCTGAGAGGTTTGGGTGGTGTAAAGGTTGCAGTGGCAGAAGGGCATTTCTTAAGTAAGAAAGTGGCTGCTTCCTTGGTGAGAGTTTGGCTCTAGGGTAGTTTGTTTTCACTGTCTCTATTGTCTTGGTGTCTCATAAAGAACATTTCCTAGACAGTGACACCCTTTCTGCAGATTGTGGCCTGATCTCTCCAGTATATGAAACTTTGGTTTCTATGGGCTTCTATATTCATCCTCTGACTTACCTAGCACCCTTGCTTCTTCATTCTGTGGTGCACTGCTATCTTCCTCCTGCCCTTCCTCCAGGGAAATAACTATTTTTATATTTCTGAGTTTTTGTTATTGACCATGTTAGTACTTAAGTACATCATTCTGCAGTGAGTTCAGGCAGAATGTAGGCTTGTATGAGAGGCTGTTGGTGCCAGGATGTATCTGAGGTTAGTGATGTGATCTGTTTTAACTGTTGGCCTCTTTAATTGTCAGTGGTAATCTTGACTTTGCACAAACATTAGTTCCTGGAAAGTGTAATGAGAAATCGGAACTAACTGGTCTAGAGAAGTGCTGACTGTGACAGTAATGTCATTGATCAGAATCCATTAAATGACCCTGTGTTCTTTTATATATGGGCCTGGTGAGACTGAAGGTCTGCAACCAAGCGTCAGAGCAGTCTCACTAGATTTATTGGGCTCATATCCATTGTCTAGTACTTAGTGGCTAGAGCCACTTGTTCTCATTACCAGCTGCAGTTCTATTTATATTATATTGCACAGCAGAAGTTACAACTGTTTGTTTGTCAGCAAGAGTGAATGTTACCACCCTTGGATCTGGCAGGGAAAAAGATTAAATTTAAGTGTTAAACCTTCATTTTTGTACATAGAATTCTCAAGCGGTGTCATAGTTCGCCCAGTACTGGACAGAAGAAGCGGAAGTGACATTTGTACTCAAATGTAGCGCTTCAGCTGGGGCAATTCAGGAGAAAACTCCCTTGCAAAAGCTGTGGCACGGTGTCCTGCTTCAAATCTGTTAATTGTTTTGCTGTCCTCACTAATAACCAATGCTCGCACAGCTATGAAATCAGTTCATGTCTGATGTTGAGCTGGGGTCAGTCTGTGATTTGTACAGGAGCTCACTGCCATGTCAGTTCAGTACAGAAGTTGCAGTGCTGCAAGTATTGCTAGCAGTGTGTTGGCTGTGTATGTGCCTTTAGCAGAGGTAGCCAAGGCCTGATTTCTTCTGAGAAGAAATCCAAATGTCAGAGTCTTTGGCCTTTGGGTCAGTATTGTCTGATGTACAAATCAGGGGAAACTATTTGGTGTACTTATATTCAGAATGCAATTAAATCAATTATACCATGACAATTTTGGTTTGAGAAATATTAATGATTTAAGAGTGTTCTCCCAGGCTTTCTACAGGTGTTTGTCAGATCTGCTGCTTGCTTTTTAAAGTTTTTATTGTCTGGAGTGTTGCCTTTGATTCAGTGAGGTGTGTATTTTTTCCCAAAGGTATCCAAGAATTTTGGGTTCCTCTGGCTATGTTAGCTGTACTTCTGGTTCCTTTGAAGTTTTTAAATTAATTCTGTAGAGTGCCACATAGTTACAGGTATGAAGGGAAGATTTTCCTTTTAACATTAACACGTCGTTTACTTGTATTCATTTACACAAGCAGTGAGCTGTGTAGTTCAGTTTTTTTTTTTGAAAGCTGTATATTGCAGAAATATAACTTAGCATTTATGACAGCTTCCGTGGAGTTTAAATATATGCCAGATTGAGTTAGAAGGAAGAAGACAAAAATTTTGTTATGATTTTTTTGAAGCCGGGTCTGCTAGCAGAGATGAGACTTTTTTTTTTTTTTCTTTTTAGTCATAAATGAATATTCTTTAGTTAAACTTAAAAAAAAACCAATGCCGTATGGGTGAAGTGGAAGGAGGTGTCCTCAGGTAACAATATGTGCTTGAATCACTAGTTGGAGCTTCATAATGTTACTGTGATTTTTTTAAATAAATACACATTTCAGAGAACTGAGTTGTGTTTCTCAGGGTTCATGGATTGATTTTTATTGTTCTTAACAGATATTACAGAAAATTGGTTTCTGTAATTGTGTTTAGGATTCTATCTTCCTTTAGAGGGCATAGTATCTTGTTAAATCAATTGAACAAATTAGGAAGAAAATGAAAGAATTGAAAATTACAACAAAATAACAATAAATTTTCTCAAGAGCTCTCTCTGGAAAAGAGGGCATGAGTACATGCAATAACTAACCACGTGTGTATTACAAGACAAGTTAGAAGAACTTCTCAAAGAATACAGAACAGAGGTTATGAAGAAGACTGTGAAGCAGTGGAAGTGTGGAAACTGAAATAGCCTTGAATAATTCTTCCTGGCAGATGGATGCATTCTTTGGCTTGGTATCTACAGATAAGTAGATGGATTTTACGTAAAATGCTGCTAGTCTGTCTTGAATGGAGTTCTGCAAAATAACCTAGGAGGAAGCAGAGAAGAAATTATTAGATTAAAAATCAAGAAATGAAAAAATTAAAAGCGTATTTTGAAATATGTGCTACCTTGTGTCATGGGTCAGTTACTGAATCTGCAAGAAGAGAACCTTCAATCTCAGATGAGCATCCTCTACTTATGAAGTGCTAGCATAGAAAGTGTGTGGTGCCTTGTTGGTGATTTGCTCAAGATGTAGAAATAACTTTATTTTGTTGTCTTATATTGGTAGTTCTTTGTGTTCCCTAATTCAGAGCTTTTTCATACATTTCTGTCTGTACTGTTTTATATTACAGTTCCCATCTGCTGGTTCATTGTCATCTGTTAGTACTACAGCTGTCCAAAGAATGTAATGTAGGAGTCTGGGGTACTGATTGACAGCCAGCTGAACATGAGCCAGCAGTGTGCCCAGGTGGCCAAGAAGGCCAATGGCATCCTGGCCTGCATCAGAAATAGTGTGGCCAGCAGGAACAGGGAAGTCATTCTGCCCTGTGCTCAGCACTGGTTAGACCACACCTCGAGTACTGTGTCCAGTTCTGGGCCCCTCAATTTAAGAAGGATATTGAGATACTTGAATGTGTCCAGAGAAGGGCAGTGAGGCTGGTGAGAGGCCTTGAGCACAAGCCCTATGAGGAGAGGCTGAAGGAACTGGGATTGTTCAGCCTGGAGAAGAAGAGGCTCAGGGGTGACCTCATTGCTGTCTACAACTACCTGAAGGGAGGTTGTATTCAGGTGGGGGTTGGTCTCTTCTCCCAGGCAATCAGCACCAGAACAAGAGGACACAGTCTCAGGCTGTGTCAGGGGAAGTTTAGGCTCGAGGTGAGGAGAAAGTTCTTCATGGAGATAGTTGTTAGCTGTTGGAATGTGCTGCCCAGGGGAGGTGGTGGAGTCACCATCCCTGGGGCTATTCAAGAGGGGATTGGACGTGGCACTTGGTGACATGGTTTAGTAGTCATGAGGTCTTGGGTGACAGGTTGGACTTGATGATCCTTGAGGCCTTTTCCAACTGTATTGATTCTGTGATTCTGAGTTTAGGATTGTGGGTACTGCTGTTGGTAACTGCTTCTGCCGTGAGAGCCAAAAAGCTGGACAGATAGGATAAGCCCACCAAATGATAGCAGGAAGCTACAGGGCTCCTGTTTTTAGCCATGTTGTGTTTGCCATCCTTTCTTTTGCAACCTTTGAAATGTGCAACTTCATTTTTGAGTCTAAAGACGGTTGTTACCACCTGTTGATGACTTCTTTTCTTGGAAACATGCTTTGCTTTCACATCCTCAGTATTGTACAAGATGGAATTAATGTTGTAATCATGGTTATTATCTGATTTAACTGTGGAGTACTCAATGTCTGTTTTTTCTTTATCTTTTAGACTGAAGACTGGAACGACTAGAGGAAGGTGTATAGCTGCAGGTATGCACCAGTTTGTATCTTTTATTTGCATATTGGGGATTCCTTTCAGAGGTTTAAGAGAGTAGCTGTTTTTACTTTCAAGTGATGAAAGTAATCATTTTATACTGCAGCGAGCAGTGCTCCCTGAACCTTAAACTCTTCCCAGTTTCCTGCCTTAGTGCTAAAGGGGTCTGGGAGTGTTAGTAACATAGGACTGTGAGTACGAGTCAATAGAATTCTTAGTACCATCTATAATTTAATAACTTCAGAAACATAACTAAGAAGTGGAAATGTGTCTTCACAGCAATCTCTTGGCGAGAACCGATCTGTAGTAGTGCACAGAACTCTAAAGGTCAGTATTAGTGGCACAGCTTCCTGGCATCTGAGACAAATCTGACTCTGTGCAGCAGGACAGGAACATAGCCTGGTGTGCAAGGATGTTCTAGTGCAGTTTTCTTAATGCTTGAAGTCCAGTAAAGGTGTAATTTCATGAGACATCTGAGACAGGTCCTCTCCTTCCTCTCCTGTGCAGTTTCCAGCTGAGCAGTCCTGTGTCCTTTGGTTATGCTTGATTCTCATGGTGGTTTGACTGCAGGGTAGACAAAGTCAGCCTGACAACTTGATAAACTCTTTTGTGACAAGTTATTTCTCTGGTATAGCAAGATGGAATGATTTACTGTGTTGTCAGAAGAGTACCAAAAGACCAGACTGCCTCTAACTGTGTACCTTCAGAGCTTCATTCACTTCTGAGGACAGCTGACCTCTAACTGCTGTGTTAAGTAGCACTGTCCTGCTCCAAGCATGGTGATTGTTGCTCTTCTGATGAATCATCTCTGCTATGGTAGAAGTATTTAATGTGTGCTTTAGTCTGTAGACAGCCAAGGAGAGCTAAGTTTTGATACTGTCCTGAGAAAACACTTATTTTATACTGTGGTCAGACATTTACTATAGCTTTCATGAATACCTTAGGTTTTAGTCCTGTCTATATCAGAAAGAAAACCAAATTGCTCTGAAGTGCAGGATATCGTCTCTCCATATGTTACTCATCAAGGGTAGAAAAAGCTAAAGTTGGATTAAGAAATCCAAGAACAGCTTTATTTTCAAGTGATTTTCAGAGAATTGATGACTGACCTCTGTGTTTAGAAGTACCAGTTTGAGGGCATTGGTCTCCATGCGTTGCAGGTGCTGCGAAACACTTAGCTGCTTTCCTAAACTACTGGTGCTCTGTACTTTGCTTTCTTGCTTCTTTACTGCTATCTTCCTACAGAAGATAGGAAAGAGGAAATACTGGTCATTATATTTGTGGGTTTATCTGAAGAGTTTGTCTTGAGACAGACTAATCTGTGATTAGACCTGCTTTTTCAAACTCCTGAGATCCTGCCAATTATGAAACACAGGTTCAGAATCAATAGATTTGGATTACCTAAGTAACAAAAGCACCAGATTACTTAGGTAGCAAAGTAATCATCAAGTTTCTGGTTGCTGAAAATAAGTCATGAAATGGAACTTATTTTGTGTTCTTACTCTCTTTTACCGAAGATGTAAGTGTTGAAGTGCAAGTGTGATTTATCATCCATACTTTCTGTGTGTCTCATGGTCTGAATTCAGTCAATAAAACAAAAAGGGGAGGAAACCTTGTGGCTGCTTTATATGTTCCATCCTGTCATCTTTTGGTACTTCTGTTTGTTTCACAGGATAGAAATACATGTTCTCACTTCTTACACTGTCATTTCCTGCCTTGTCTCCTGTTGTGTGTCATACTGCTGCGTTTATTTCCTTTTACCATTGTTGTGACCAGCCCACTTTTCCTAGTTTACCAAGAATTTTTTTGTCTGTAATGCCATAAGTGTCTGTGGGTGTTTCAGATCTCCCTTAGGTACTTAAGATTTCCACAGTTTGTCTGTCACAAAATACAACCATTGTTGTCTTCTAGCACTGTGATGATGAAAACTCACAAGTGCTTCCCAGACTGTGTCTGCTGGCATGGTGGCAAATGTTTGAAAAACTAGTAATTTTTAACTGATATTTTCTTATGCCTTCCTGTAGAGCTTAAGCAGTAGCTGAAACAGAGATTTTACATCTGCTTACCAGAAAAAACCCAACCCACAACCTGCAGCTAAGGATAAAAGGATTAAATCTTTCAGTTTTGTTGTTATTTTTATCATTTCTGTGCCCTCTTGAATACGGGGAAGAAACTTACAGGCATTCTGCTTTAAAAGCAATTGCCCTGGGCTTCATACAGCAATGCTTCCTCGTCATAGCAATTATTAATGGTAAAATGTCTTGCAAAGAGGATAAATGCATGATAATTACTCGGTCTCTATGGTTTGCCCAAATTAATTATTCTAGAGAGCCTGTGTTAAAATTTGTTACCTGTTCTGCAAGTAAGGATGCTCTAAAGGATTGTTATGCGTTAATTGCTCCAAATTCATGATTTGGTCATTTGAAAGTCTGTTCATCTACTTACTTGCTTCATGTTAGTGTGTTTCATGTAGGATCTTCTCAGCCAGGCTTCTACTATCGTTTGCATCACAGGAAGCTTTAATTTGTTGTGGGGTTTGGTTGCTTGTGTTTTGTTTTTTTTTTTTTCTTAATCACTGCTACCAATAGCTGATAATGCTGGTTTTTGTTTCTACAATCTCCATTCCCTTAGTCTAAAAAAAAAAAAAAAAAAAAGGAAATAGCAAAATAAAATGTAGCTGCGAAAGACAGAAATGTAATACACATTTCAGATCATTGTTCTGCAGGTCACAACTGGGAACTGCACAAAGTTTAAGTCTAAAACTAACAAAAGAAAATGTCTTACACTTTAAGTAAAGACAATAATCCAAGTACCTCTCTTGTTCTGTTTTTGTGAAGATCAGTGGAAGTGTTTGTGTCATTGGGGAACAGGTATAAGGAGATAATTAAATAGGGAGATAATTAAATACCAAAGAGAAGATGGAGTTTCTAGGAAAATAGTTTATTTTTATTATTTTACTTACATGGACATCTTCATTTGTTTCACTGTGCTAACATGGCAGACTGTTACCCTAATGCTGTGCAGGTGCCCTCCTTAGAAACACAGTGGGCAGATACTGGCTGCCATGGGAAGAGTCCAGATAAATGCCAGCTAAAGTTGTCTGTCACTCTGTAAGTGGCACTATTTGGAACTCTAATATTGGAAGCTCTTTGAAGTTTCTGCTTTGTGTTGAAAACAAACAAACAAAAGATACAGATTCTGGAGATAATAGCTGTGATATACCTCAGAATAATGCAGAAATATTTGAGTGCTCTCAGACCAGGGATCTTTGGAGGGTATCAGCTAGCTTATTCCTCGTTGTCATAGGGTGCTGAGAAATTTTGTGTGTACCCGTGATGGATAGCTGTCACAGAGATTGGCAGAGGAAGAAACTGCTGTTTTGGCAACTAGGTAAGGAGCTTCTTGTACCCAGTGAGGTGTGGAAAGACAGTTTGGATTTCACCATAGGCAAAAGCCTTCTGACCACATGCTTACATGATAAATAATCAAACAACAACATACTGACAAGTAGTTGCTGTGTTTTGATGCATGTAACTTAGGAGTGTCTGTTTAAAAACAAAACTGCAATTCAGCAAGGCTGTAGGGATCTGTATATGCATATATAATACAAGGGGAAGTTTATTCTAGGACCTGTCTCCTTCAAAGCCTCACACTGTCTGATTTCCCTGTAGCCTGCATCCTTTCTCATAGTTGGCTCTTGCCATGCCAGTAGTCCCTCAGCTTCATAGTTGTATGTGTTGTCCCAGGTTCAGACTGTGAAATAGAAGATGGATGGTATACCTTCAGCTTTCAATGAACAATTGCTCATCGAAATGAACAAGGCTTTCTTAGGAAAGAAAGTACCACAGGAGCATTTTGGTTTGTAGGTTTTTATTTTGTTGTGATTTTTGTTTGTTTTCTTTTAGGTTTTGTGCCCCAGGATATGACCTAATTCTGTAAACTTAAAAATGAAAGGAAAATTTCTAGCATTTATACTTTGCAATTTCTGAGAAGCATAGAGCGACATACTCTGCAGCATGATCTAGGGCTTCAGAGGCATAAAAGAGTGAGATTTAATCTGTAGCATGTAGAAAATTTTTAATGTTCATGTTGTCAGATTAGCAGCATGTTTAAATGTGTAGCTACAGTCCACAGAGCTTGGAATTTCAGTCATTGTTTCTATTGTCCTTTGAATGGAAATGGTCAAAGAATGGAAGCCTGCAGGAATTTGACATCTGAGCAAAAAATAAGTGTGTTTAGCTCTCTTATTTTTCTTTCTTATTATGAACAATGGCCAGGATGACTTTGTTTTTCGTAATTGCAAAGAAATACTACTTCCTCACTTAATTCTTCTTATTTCTGTGCAGTAGCAAAATACCATCTTTTTTCTGCTCTTTCTGATATTTTGAGAAGTGAAGTTGGTAAGTCTTTTAATTGCACTAGCTTGATGCCCTTCAACTAAATAATGTTAAAGCAAACCTGTTTGTACACTAGAGTGTTGTCACTGAAGTTGCCGTCATTGCTGCAGAATTATGGTACCCTGAGGTATTTGGTCTAAGACTAACAGACCGTCAGATACTTATTAACCATTTCAGTATTGATTCCTCCTTTCCCCCAAATTGTACAAAACAGTGCATGAAATATTTGCAGCATTGTTCGTTAAATGTGGTGAGCACATCACAGGAGAAATTAGTCCTATGTCAAGAATGAAAAGCTAGTCAGTAGCAGGTTAGCTGCAGAAGACTGATGTTCTGATAATTGAAGCCAGTAGACTGAATTTACACTATCACATAGTTGCACTCCAGGTTATCTAGCTCATTGCACTTTTGTATTAATGAAGCAAGCAGATAAGACTTGGGTTTTTGAGAAGAGAGATGGAAGAAGGGTGGGCATAGGATCAAATCACGCTGATTTCTTCAGTGATCTGATCAATCTTGGCAATATTTTAAAAACCTATTTTATAGAGTATCTGTTGCCAGCATCATCTTTCATCAAACCTGCAGTGAGCATGGCTGCTGGGGTAATTTACTGGCTGCTTTAACACACTAAAGGTGACTGGAAGACCAGGAGGAATTAATTCTGGTCTCTATGGGTAAGCCCAGACAGTGTTGGTCTATAGATTGATGTGAACAGTGGCAAGAACCTCAACATATCTTCTGAGGTTCCTTCCACTAAATCTGAAGTGTTTCTCTCTGTGGGCTTGCTTTAGAAAATTTCATAAAGTAGGCTGCTTAAATTTAACATTTGAGGTAAATGCATGAAATTTAGTTACTGTTGAATATCTGATGTGTGCTAAATTTATGTCCTCTTATTTTGCAGTAACATGCATATGTCTTTGTATCATGAGGCTTAACTTCTCTTAACCTTTTAACCTTACTGTAGGGAGATTGGAAATGTTCTTTATTTTTTTCAGAGGTTGGAAATGGTTACTTGTGGGAAAGAAAAAATGGGCATGCTGTAACAGTGCAAGCATAAAGCAAGCTACATATCCTGGCCAGTTTAAGTAACTGTAGGTACTTGTTGCAGTCATTGACAGGCATTAAAGAATTGATCACATCTGCCCCAGGACATGGTCCTTGATGCTCTCGGAATTTATTCTGTGGTTGTATTGACCGTTTATGTAACGCTTACATTGGACTTCACTTAAATCATCCCCCATGGAGTGCTCAGGCACATCCAGCTGTGTCTGCAGCACTCACTCTCTGCAATCAAGTATTTCTGCATCTCCCAGTGCATCCCATGTTATCCAGGTTATCTCCACATCAGTTTGGGTATTGTATAAACACATCTCACAGTTCTTCGCTCAACATGTTATTCCTTTTTCAATGATGAAGCAGCTAAGGTGTTCTGATCGGTGTTCTCAAGTGTTTTTATCATCCATAGACTCTCTATATCTCTGGACTTACAGATGCATGAAGGGCAAAGTACTGTTTCCAGAACAGTGTATGTTACACTCCTGTGAAAAGAGTAGGTTTTGATGTTCTGTGGTACTTAAGGAATTTTTGGATAATCAAGTATTCTTAGCTTTTGGCAGTTTCAGAGAAACATTTTGCTTGGCATTTTTCTTCCTAGAAGTTAGGAGTGTCAAAAATAGTATGCAAGGTGAAAAGAATAAAATCAGTGATTGAAAATGGTTATGGTGAAGGAACCTCATGACTTTACACCTTAGTATTGGCAATGTGGGAAGTGTCTGTCTGAACCTTGAGGCCTTGGACTGCCATTTTGGGAGGCAAGGAGTTAGCTGGGGATGGAAAGACTGGAGTTTGTATTCTTTCTGCTCTGTTACCCATTGCTATCTTCATGAATCTGACACTCTGTTTATCTGACAGTGCTCTCAGTACTGCTTCGCCAGGGAAAATTGCACAAAACAAGCCGAGTGCATCAGCGTTTTCATTGTGTATTAAGCTGAGCCTCTCTTCACATGGTCACATCCCCTTTTTAATCTGGGATTCCATGTCTCTTTCCCAGTCCAGCCTGTTTCTGTGGTGTCTATTGCTGGTCTCCCTGAGCTTCTGTTTCTGTGGTTTGAGTGTTTTTTGTGTGGCTGAGTGTTAAGACCTGCAGGACCTTTGGAAGTAGCCTTTAGGGGTTAGGCAATACACTCATTTAGTGTTAGTGGTTTGTCTCAAACGGAGGTGATGGCTGCGTTCAAGTTGGATTTCCTCCCAGAGATGATGGTGGATCACTGCTCCTTGAATGCTAGCCCTGTGTAAGTATTTTGTCTGTGTCTTTTTGTAACTGAAAGGATAGCTAGAAAGAATAGCTGGAATTACTGTCTCTGAAGCCTCTGCTGTCAGATGAACTATCCTTGAGGGCAGACAAAAGAGATAATGGAGAGCTTGCAGTTTGGGGTTTTTTTTGAAGAAATCATAGTGGACATTGACAATTGATACTGGATTTTGGACACCAGGAGAAATGATCTGATGATGTTAGGGATGAGGCTAAGGAGGAATAAAGCTGTTTGGTAGTACTGTTTCTAATATGCTACAGGTGCCGATATAAAAATTAAATTAAAAAAAAACTGTGTGGGAAGTTTCTGTTCTTCCCTGTTAATGACTTCAGACTAAACATTTTAATGAGGAGTGAAAGATTCCTTGTATACTGTTGAGGTCATGTTAAGAGTTGCCCAGTTCATATGAGCCATGCTATGCTCTGAAGCTACCCATGCCATAGAAGGCAGAGCTGAAAACTGTTCCTGGAAGAGGATAAATGATTTGTGTTTGTTTTCAACTGGAATGGAAAGACACTTAATGAAAAGAGGTAGTTTATCATTTTGTAAGAAATATTGTTTGCCTTGGTTATTTGGAGAGGTGCTGACCCTTTCTGAGTGGAAAGGTAAAGAGCAATGAAAGGATTTATGATAGTTCCCTTCCCTTCTAGGAAGAAGTTTTGTTGGTTTTGAGGTCTGTTCATGTAGCTATAAAATGATTAGCAATCCTAACATCAGTTTTCCCTTAGGTTCAGAACAGCCTGAGGGGAAAAAAATGTAATAAACATTGCCTGGTTTGGAAATACTTTTTTTTTAAAAGAAACCCCAACTTTTAATTTAAATTGTATTCCAAATGGAATATGATTGCAGATAGAGGAACACTCTTTACTGTGTACCATGCAGTTAACAAGCCATTTAAAAAATCTGTCTTTAAAGGAAAGAAACAGATGAGGAGAGCTGACTGCTCTGGAAGAAGGCTACCTGTATTCTTCAGCTGAGAGTTTGGGGATGCAAGGAATTGTTGTGTAGTTACTGTTCCACTACTTCTTGTGTCCTTTTTAGATTATGCAGGGGCTGGTCAGCAATTTTAACCTACTAATCACTGTAACTACAATAGTTGTTACTGTCAGTTTTCTATAGAGACACCTCTTGTGGTACACTAGGCTGTGGTTACTGATAGCAAGACTGAAAGCTCCCTGGTTTCACAAAAAGCCATTATCTTGTAAACCTTGAATGAAACTTGTCATCTGTTCACTTGTACCTGTTTCTCTGTTTTAAGATGGAAATTTGCCCTAGGAAACCATTCCAGATAGTCACATCCTAACCAAAAAAATGTTACTCTCTCGTTTATAGAAGTCACTGCTCATTCCTGTGGCCTGTGGGTAGACTGAGTTTAGCTCTTTCTCTTCTGGTTTCTTTTTCTGAGAAGTGTATGGGGTTGAACTAATGATAGTTTTCAGTCATCTCAACAGATTTATATTCTGAATCCCAGATACTGACTAAGTTGTAAGAACAAATGTTAGGAGAGGTTTTAAACAGCTGCATAGAGAGTGTTTCTTGCCAATGACGCTTCTGAGTATTCTCTGCTATGCAGGACTGTGAGTACGCAAGAGTCTTTCTTTATATGTATGTTTTAATAATTTACATTTCTATATGTGTAGAATGTTTATTATCTTGCTGTAAGCATGATGTGTCTAGAATCTGTGAAAAGAAAAACCGGGAATTTCTTCATGTTTTTCATAGCTCAAAGAAAATGAATGGCACACTGGATCACCCAGACCAACCTGATCTAGATGCCATCAAGATGTTTGTGGGTCAGGTCCCACGGAGCTGGTGTGAGAAGGATCTAAGAGAACTTTTTGAACAGTATGGTGCTGTCTATGAAATCAATGTCTTGAGGGACAGGAGCCAAAACCCTCCTCAAAGCAAAGGTGAGACTTCTGTACTTGCCACGTCTCTTGCTTCTGCAACTCTGCAGTGTGGAGTCCAAAGAAAAATTAAAAAGAGTTTCAAACCATCACACCATGTGGTATCTCAGGTCTCAACAGCTTTCACATAGTTACAATCTTAGCTGTTTGCCTGTTCAAACATCTCAATGTGATGGAGCTCTGTGTGACCAGGCTTGCACGCAAGCTTAGGCTCTGTAAGTCTCTGTGTCTAATTATACATGGACTGTCATCTTGTCATTTGCTAAGCTGAGGAAAATCACCAGCTTTTCTTTAGAGCCCTGAAATGATGAGGATGCTTGAAAAGAACGGATTATAATTGCAAAGCAGAACATCAAATTAATACTGTGTTGCTCCAGAGCATCATTGTGATGCTATGAAGTGATCAGAATGTTGCTGGATGTGGCACAGTTTTAGATAAAATACGAGCTTGAGTACATCAGATCCTAATGAAATGATGTACCTGGGTTTGCAGTTTAGTTAGATGCAATATCTGATTTCCTGTGAAACCACAGAGAAGGTTTTGGTACTAGCAAATAGTTATCGAGTTTGATAGTGGAAGTAGCCAACAATGATTTGGCAGATGTATCTGAATTTTGCTTTGGCATATTAGCAGTGTTGGGTCAGTTCTGAGTAGATCCTATTTTATTACACTTAGAAATCTTTTTTAAATAGTCACCGTCAGTAGTACCGGCCTATTTCAGCATCTAACCTCTTCTACTTGTCAGATATTTTGCGCTTTTGAAATTTCTGTACAGCCCTAGCCCATCAAGATTCAGGCTGTTCTTTCTCCACTAACATTTGGTTTCGTTGCAGGGTGCTGTTTTGTTACATTTTATACCCGTAAAGCTGCACTAGAAGCACAGAACGCTCTTCACAACATGAAGATCCTCCCAGGGGTAAGAGAAGATACATGCTTTATTGGAGCTATCCTGTTTTTCTGAGCTCTGGCACCACTGAGATATAAACCTATGTCATTTTGCCCTCAAATAATGTTTTAAAAGAACTAAACAAAACCCAAAACTGTTACAAGATTTGTATGATAACAGATTTCAAGGGAATTATGAAGCATTTGGGAGACTAATAGTAGTGAGGTGGGTGGGCATGGCTCCTGTTAATACTCTCTAAGGGGGAATGATGACATATTAGGAAAACTTTTCTTTCATCTAGAAATGTATTGTTACATGTGCACCTCCATAGAGGCAGTTTAGGCTACCATTTCTTTCTTCCACAATTCCTATGGGCATGTATTTCTTGTAGTATAAAATGAATGCATCTAGGATTAAATAATCTTCCTTCATTTCAGATGCACCATCCTATCCAGATGAAACCAGCTGACAGTGAAAAGAGTAATGGTAAGCTTTCGTAATATCTGAGTTTGGTATCATTTGTGCTAATAGGGAAGCTTGAGGATTTTCCTTTAGTTGAACAGTTTCTAACGAAGTCTTCTTGAATTGACGCCTGATGTTTTTAAAGAAAAATCAAACAAAACCAACAATCAAACAAAATCACACAAAAACGTTGTGCTTTCAGTGTAGTATGTAATGTAAGTGATGTCTCTAAATTCCGTGACTCATTGTCTCCCACCTGCTGCTGCTTGTGGTAGAACCATGTTGTCAGTTAGGGAAACATCCAGTGAGTTCTTTTTTGTACTAAGGTGGTTTAAATCTTTGTTGGGGACATGAACAGTGTGATTGAGTGCATCCTCAGCAAGTTTATAGATCACACCAAGCTCAGTGTTGTGGCTGATACCATAGAGGGAAGGGATGTTATCCAGAGGGACCTTAACAAGCTAGAGAGGCAGGCCTGTGCAAAGGCCAGCAAGGCCAAGCATGAGGTCTGGCATCTGGGTCAGGGCATGCCCGAACACTGCAAGCTGGATAGTGAGTGGATTGAGAACAGCTCTGTGAAGGAGGACTTGAAGGTGTTGGTTGATGAGAAGCTCAACATGACCCAGCAACGTGCATCTGCAGCTCAGAAAGCCAGTTGTATGCTGGGCTGCATCCAAAGCAGTATGGACAGATTAACACCCTGTATTTGGCTCTCCTGAGACCCCAGCTGCAGTACTGGGTCCAGCTCTGGGGCCTTCAGTGTAAGGAGCAGCAAGTCCAGAACACACCTGTGAAGATGATCTGAGGGCTGGAACATCTCTTGTGTGAGGGCAGGCTGAAAGAGTTGGGACCATTCAGCCTGGACAAGAGAGGGCTCTGGGGAGATTTTATTGTGGCCTTTTAACACTTAAAGGGGACCTACGAGAAAGCTGGAGAGGGACTTTTTTACAATAGGACAAAAGGCAGTGGCTTTCAACTGAAAGAGGGTAGATTTAGATTAGACATAAGGAATAGCGCTTTGCTGTGAGGGTGGTGAGACACTGGAACAGACTGTCCAGATAGGTCGTAGATGGCCTACCTGTCAGGATATTCAAGGCCAGGTTGGATGGGGCCTTGAGCAACCTGCTCTAGTGGAAGGTGTCCCTGCCCATGGCACAGGGGTTGGGACTAGATGATCTTTAAGGAGAATTCTTTCATAGTATTGTTGGGAGGAGATGAGAACAGGTTCTCTAAAATCAAATTTGCATTATACACACACATGAATATCCTGAGAAAACGATGGAAAGAAGAAAAAATTCTGTAGAATTTTAGGATGACAGTTCTGAGACTGTTTTATAGCTTGTGCTAAAAGGTGTGGGTGAAAATACAGAAGAGAAAGTATCAGTTAAAGTATTCTAACTTGCCATTTGTAAAAGGAATTCTGGGTCTCTTTCACTAAAGTGGACTGCAGAAGGGATTTGAAAGCAGCTTCCTGCTCTAAAAGCTTGGAAGTGAACTGGATAAAACATTAATATTTAAGAATTAGTTTAATTCACATCAGCTGGAATAGTTGGGGATTTTCCTCTTCAATACCATAGAAGATGCAGCACATAAGTGGATTTCCCCTTAGTGTGGCACTAAGTAGAAGATTTTCTGTTGAAGCTTCACGTTGTGCTACAGCCTTCATCATGTAATGTTTCAAATTGTGCTGGATGTTGTATTTGCAAACTGGTTTATCTTTCCAAATGATACTCTGCAGAATTTGCTTCATCCTTTAAAAGCAAGAATTTTTGAGGTGATTAGCATCCTTAAATAGGTAAAATGAGAGGTAAAGGTTCTGTTCTGGATGTGAAATTACCCACTCCCTTAAGTGACCTTTAACTGATATTAGTAATCACTGACTGAGATATTAAGAGAAATGTCCTTCTGTATTATTTTTAAAGAGTCAGTACACTGATAGGTGTTCTTCAGCTCTGATCTATCTGGTAGCATGAGCATTTAGAGGCAAGATACAGTAGCACATACCATTCTGATCCGAGGTTTCATTTTCATGCTTTTCGTACAGATCAGAATGAAGGAATCTAAAACAGGACTAAAACTGTTCTGTTTTAACAGCTGCTGTTGCTTCCACTATTGAGACAGGAGCATGAGGAGATAGGCAGATCTAAATTTAAGTGATTGGCATGATAAAGAGGCTAGAAAGAAGCTTTCTGCAGCTCACTTGCTTCTTTAGATACATTAAGGTATGTTTGTAGTTTAAAGACAGAAAAAGCAGAGGATGAAATAAATACATTCATGTCTTCTCTCAGTCACCAGGAACCAAATGTAGGACACACAGTGAAGTGCTCAATGTGGTATATTTCTATCTTTTCTTATGTTCTTGCAGTTCACAGGCTTGCAAGGGAGAAGAAGCAAAATCTAAACATAAAACAACATAAGACAGGCATCCTTCAGGTTCATTGAGGTGTCTCATATGTATCCTCTTAAACTGAAGAGATTACATTATTTGGAATCTGGTTTTGACAACCCCCTGCCCTAAATATGAGGGAAATAACTGCATTTAATGGAGAGGACTTGACAAAATAAGATCTAGAAGTGCATATTTCATGGTAATACTCTTGTCTTTTAATTTCTTAGCAGTAGAAGATAGGAAGTTGTTTATTGGGATGATATCCAAGAAGTGCAACGAAAATGATATCCGAGTGATGTTCTCCCCCTTTGGGCAGATTGAAGAGTGCAGGATATTACGGGGCCCAGATGGCCTGAGCCGAGGTAAGCAGGAAGCTCTCCAGACACTTCAGGGGTCTCCACTAGATGCTGCCTTGCTGCCTTTTGCAAATCAACGTGGCATTTCAGCTCTTTCTGTGATTTCTACACCCTTCCACCACTCCGCTCCCCAAGGCATTTTGATTTCTTTATTCATCCCAGTAATTACAGATGTAGTGAATGACTTGGTTCGTTTTTGTTCTTTCCCCAGGTTGTGCATTTGTGACTTTTACAACAAGAGCCATGGCACAAACAGCAATCAAAGCAATGCACCAAGCACAAACCATGGAGGTAAAACAAGTTAGTGGGTGTCAGGAGAAGATGTAGTTTGTCAGGCAGTCATTGTGGAGTTCGGAGGACTAGAAAGCAGACAGAAGAATATGTGCGGTGTGTGTTTCTTAGCAAATACCACTTCTGAACCTCTGTGTTTATGGTGCTCCTGTTTTTAGAGCTTGAGATAGCCTGCACCTGTGGACAAAATGCCAAATAGCATTAAAAGCAAATGAAATTTTGAACCTTTGATGAAATGTGCTGTTTGAATATATGTATGTATGTGGAGAGAGGGGGAGGGAAGTGCGTCCAATGACTGGGTCTTAATGCAGTATTTTTGTAACTGCTGGGGACAGCCAGTATGTAATTGTTTGAATTGCTGTTTGCAGGGTTGCTCTTCTCCTATTGTGGTAAAATTTGCAGACACGCAGAAGGACAAAGAGCAGAAACGAATTGCTCAGCAACTCCAGCAACAAATGCAACAGATCAGTGCTGCCTCGGTATGGGGAAACCTGGCTGGTCTCAACACGCTTGGACCCCAGTACTTAGCAGTGAGTTTCCGATTTGGGTTCTTTTCATCTCTTCAGGGCCTGCAGTGCCTGACTGCCTTGTAAAGTGCAGTGAATTCAATTTTAGAAGGCCATAAACTTCTCTCAGCATTGGTGATACTGAGCAAGGGAAGGGTTGTGCTGTCGCTTTGCCTGCAGTGTGATGCGTGGGCAGCGTGGATTTACACTCTGGTAGTGCTCTGGCTGTAGGGTGAGGGGAGTTCTCTTGCGCTTCGCTGCAATGTGGTGCATGGGCAGTGGGAATTCCCTTTGTGACGGCGCTCTGGCTGTGGTGTGATGCATTTTCTCCCCGAAGCGGAGCCAGCCCTCACTCTCACTCTTGTTTTGTTTTTTGGTGTAATGTCTAGCTTTATTTGCAGCTCCTTCAGCAGACAGCAGCTGCATCATCTGGGAACCTGAACACATTGAGCAGCCTCCACCCAATGGGAGGTGAGTTTTTTTCCACCAGAAGACAAATTCAGTGCTAAAAAAAGGAGGAGGAGGGTAGAGAAAGTTGCCAAAAGGTTGTAGGCATATTAACTTCATTTGAAAAAGTAATCCTGAATTTACCCACTTCTTTGGAAGGACAGAAATCCTCTGCTAGAAGTGTGGATGTTCCTTCTTAATCTTAGTTAACCACTATCCCCAAGGTAAGTTGTATGCTGGCAAGCTCCCCTGCCTCTGGCACTTAAGGTTGTCTTCCCTTATGGAAATAGAGGGATGGCTCTCTCCGTGTGTTTGCTTTCATCCATACAGGTGCATATGTGCAGTATTGTGTTTTGAACTAAGCACCCATGCATGTGTTTCAGTTTAGGTTTCCTGTTTTAAGCAGAAAAAACAGTATAGCAGTTCATGTTAATTGTTACTCCAGTTAGGACTGGGACAGGGGCTCATTAGCTGATACTCAGATACTGGTGGGCTAAAGGTGTGGGTGTGGGCCCTCCTTGAGTTATAGCTGTTCCCTTACAAAGAGAGCACAAGGAGATGACAGAAGAGGAGGTTGTTGGCCTGGTTGTCAGATGAGTTCTCTAGCTTGCAGATTTGCTGTCAGATGCTGGTTTAACTCTCAGCTGAAGCTGCCATGCTTTTGTGACGGGAGAGAACACTTCCTGAAAATTTCTGCACTCCAGAGTATACACCTAAGATCGTATCCACCTGGTCATTTACTCATCTATCTGGGCAAAGAAAAACTCATTTTTTTCAGTTACAACAAGGAATCAGAGTGTGGAAAAAAAAATCAGTAACTAGTGTTAAGTCTGTTGTTTCTAAGCTCCTTCCCACTACTCTGTTTGTTGTGCTCGTGTCGTTGGACCTGTGGAGCTTGGTTGATGGTGGCTGTTACAGGAGAAACTCTGTGCGTTGTTCACTGTGTTGCAGGACTGAATGCAATGCAGTTACAGAACCTGGCTGCGTTAGCAGCTGCAGCCAGTGCAGCTCAGAATACACCCAGCGGTACCGCTGCACTCACGTCCTCCAGCAGTCCCCTGAGTGTGCTCACCAGCTCAGGTAAGAGACTTGCCCATGCTGCCCTGCATTATGGCATGGTGTTGCCTCAGGATATCACCTGCTTTGTCTATCCTTTTTTGTCACTTTTATATTGATTCTTTAAGTTTTACAAATAGAGTCATTGGCCTTTGTCTAGGGTAGGTATCTTTGCACCATCAAAGGCTTTTTTTTCCTGCTGTGTTCCTTCTTCCAAATGGTCAGATTAATTTAGAGTATAAAGAATTTTTAAGATTATCAGGAAACAGAAAGGTAAGTGACCTCTTTCCAGTCATGTTACTGTAGTCTTCTCACATATTTGGTTTATCCATGATGTTAGACAGGTATTGCGGCAGATGTACACTGTTCTTCTGGCCAGGGAGACAGAAGATCTGCTTTAAGCATGAAGTAATGCATTCTGTGCTCTAGAACAGTACAGTTTGTGTTCCTCTGGCATTAACAAAGACAAGGATACTAGAACTGCCTCATAGTAGCAAAATAAACAGACCTCTAGCACATTTATTGGAAAGCAGTTGTCTGGTACTGAGTGTATGATTTGGTCTTCTGTTTTTTCTTTTGTGTGGTTTAGTTTAGTTTTGTGGGGTTTTTTTTTTCACTTTAGGTCATGTACATTATCCAGAGAGGCCAAAATGTCCAAATAGTGTTCTTTTCCTGTCCTGTTGTCAAATGTGATCATTAAATGCAGCAAGCAAGAAAAGAAAAAAATAAGTTAAAATGTGCTTACATCAGCCATGCTCAGTTTTTACCACCAATGAGGATCAGTATCCTATTCAGTTATTTCTGTCCTATTTTTGTTTTTTTTCTAAATCCTGATAGAGGAGGTGAGATTATCTGTTTGCAGGGTGTCAGTTTTCCTGTGTGGTACATGGGTTTGATTTTGTGTTGGTGGGGTTTTTTGTTTGTTTGTTTTGTTGATTGGGTTTTTTGGTTTTGTTTTGCTTGGTTGGTTGGGTTGGGTTTGTTTGTTTTTCTTTTCATAAAAAGCTGGATTGCTTATCCAGTTTTGAAATTCAGCCCACAGAGCTGACATCCTTCCTGGTGATTGTAAGAGACCAAAGCAGCTCGTGGTACGCTTTAAATTTCCACAGGTAGCTTTTTGTATTGCTTGGGAGGACCAAGGAGCTGGACTAACAGATTATGAAGAGATTACAAGGAAAAGCTGTTTAGAAAACCTTGTGTCACATGGTCAGGAGATAAAGCATGGTTTCTTTGCACAGTTTTCTACTTAGAGAAATCCCCCAGAAAGAATTCAGCTCAAAGAGTATTCTGATGCTGGACAGGGCTTTTTTTGCAGGGTAACTTGGTGGTCTGCAATCCTTACAGATTAAAATCTCAACATTTATCCTGACTCCCAGCTATGGTGTACTATTCTTCAAGTAATAAAATAACAAAGGGTTGAGGCTACAAAGAGCTGCACTTAGAACCTGCTGATGTTTCTTCATCACAGAGAAAGCAGGAAGATTAATATATATGAGAATTTCTCCTATATTTCCTTATACAGTAGCAGTGCTGGAACTGTGACTGGCATGTAGAACTAAGATTTCCTTGTTGGCTCTCTCATCTACTGACTGGAGCAAGTTTGTCCTCTGATTTACTGAGGTGGAGAGAGGGACTGGCAGATTGTGAAGTTCAAATGCCAGACATACTAGAAAAGGCGGAGACAATCTCTGCTCAGAAGTGTACACTGAAAGGCCAAGGGCAATGGACACAAGTTGCAACAGAGAGAATTCTGACTGGATGTGAAATAAGAACTAAATTACTGGTCAGAGTGATTAAGCTCAGGGAGAAGACTATTCTTATTTATGTGCTAACATAGAAGGCTGTTGGACTCCACACATTCCTGGCATCTCTTCTAAACCATTCCTGGACCTTGAAAAAACTCGTTTCGTAGCTGGTTGGTACCAGGTGTTAGTAAACGTCTTCCTTGTCTGTGGGACATATGGTAATATCTACTGTGATAACCTCTTTAACCTAACTGCAGATGAGATGACTACCGGCTTGACTTCTGTCCATCTGTCATCCAAATGTTCACCTGATGCTTACTTGGGCATCTCTCCCAGACTGTCCTCAAACTGCAGGGAAAATCCAGAGAGCATCATGTGTAGTTACCTTTTGGATATTTTCCTTCACCTGCACTGGTACCTTCTGTGTTTGGAGAATTTGAAGTCCACACAGTTTAGAGTCTGTGGACTTTGTATAGTTTCCTTATCAAAGTGGTAGAGCTCAAGAGGTGTTAGGTATTGTTGTGCTGTCTTCCTGCTCACCTCAGGTGGTTTTATTTAGATAATTCCATGCAGTATTGTGTATTTTGATGTAGAATAGGATGGAGCAAAACCTTCAACCCTGCAATAAAGCAGCTATTCTCTGGAACTGAACAAAGCTGCTGCTGCATCCACCTACAGGTAGTCCGTGGTACAAACTGATTTAAACTGCTAGCTTGTGCAAGGAACGTTCAAGAAAATATTTAAAGAAGTATTTCAGGATTGAAGTGTCATCTGACATCTTTTTGACTCGGACTTCAATAAGAATTGTCTGCTCCAGGGAAAAATAGAGGGACTGCAAAAGATGATATGTGTTTCCATGTGTCCAGCAGAACTGTTTTCAGAGGCACTGTAGTCTTCGTGCTTTTGCTGGAACTAATCCTGGTACAGTTCAGTCAGATTCATTGCTTGGATTTTAGTGTTCTTTAGTTCATTGCTTGGATGCTAGATGACTGAATTAGAGCAGACTTACTGTTCCCTCAGTTTCCCTACCTCCGTAAGTTGGTAGTTGATGTCTTGGTCTGGGTTTCATCTTTCCTAACTATTCTTTGCTACACATTCAAATTTTCTGAAACCTTTTCAAGAACTGGCAGTTAGTTCTCTTAGAGTCTTTCTGACTAGATACAACTCACAGATGCATCTAAATAACCTTGGCAGGAGGTGCAAAACCCCAGCAACCCACCAAAAGCTGCACAGAGGCAATGTTAAGCACTAGGGGTGAAATTAAGAATGTATATTGGTTTTCTATCCACATTATTATGTGTTGTTTCCTGATCTAAAATAGCACACACAAGCCAGAAGAGAAAGGATGATTGGAGCTGTGGAACTCTTTCCCTATGAGGGGCAACAAGGAAGTCTGAAAAACAGAAGACTGAGATGAGAGGAGGATATAAATGAAGCCTACAAATACATGAGTGTTATGATGAAAATGAACAGGAAAAGACCAGTCATTAGATATTTCAAGACAAGAATTATAGGATGTCAGGTGGAGTTGTCACCTGACAGTTCATAACTAAAAGAATTCTTTCTTTGCATAGGGCATGATTTAAATTGCAGAACTCATGCCTTATCATATAATAGAGTCCAACGATTAAAATCAGTGAATTAAAATAGTTGCTTTAATACGAAGATACTGCCTTTGGCTGAAAAAAAAATTAGATTGCCAAATTGCTCTCTTGGTACCTATGGACTAAGAAGTATGCCTTTGTGATTGCCCTGTATTTCTGCTCTACTGTTACTTATCTGCCTTCAGTCATCATAAGGAATTAAATGCTTACTCAGTACATCCAATCCTATATGTATATGAAAAACAAAATAAGCCAAATCAGTGGTAGATTGTGTTGGTGTTTTCCGTACTAAAAGATTTCTTCTTTTGCCTAAAGAGATTCCTGATAAAGTCAGCTAAACTGCAATAGCTGTGTGTTCAGCTTTTTGTGGTACTTCAAATGAATTTATTTAAAGTCACAACCTTTTTAAAGTGGGGAAGACATCCATTCTCTCTTTTACTTTGTTCTCTAGGCTTGGCTTCATTCTTTTTTTTCTCATACCACTACTCTTTTATTGTGGTTTGGGTTATTTTGGTTTGGTTGGTTTGGTTTAGGGTTTTTTTTTTTAATGGTGCTCTCATCTGTTAAATGTAGCATCTTTTTAAGTAATGCAGATGAGCCATAAAGGTTGCAGGAACAAGTCTTCTGAAATTGATGCAGCTGTATCTTTTCTGAACTCTGGCTTTCATTCAGTCAGCTGTGGGGCTTTTGGATTGTTGATAATGTTGTTTGGGGTTTTTTGTTTGGTTGTTTTTTTAATACAAACTTGAGGGTCTCTATATTTTTCCGACAGTTCATATGCTACTGATAGGATGGGAAGTGTCTCTTTTTCTACAGAGAAGCACCTTAAAATACAGTTTGGGACATAGTCTTTCAATCACCAAGTTACTAATAGAGTTTGCCTGGAACCTTTCCTACAGGTTCCTACAGTAGGAAAACTGAACAGTGATAGGAAGTGCAGCTCCCTGGGTTCTCTGCAGCTTTTGTTAGGTGCAGTTAACTTGATTAAGTGCAACTTATTGCTGAGTCTCGTTGGGCAAGTTTGCTGTGTTCAGTTTAGTTACTATATCCCACTCCAGCAGGGACTTTGTGGAACTTCCTATGCTGTTGTTTATATCCATTACCCCTTGTCCTATTACAGGGTGCAACTGAGCAGAGCCTGTCCCCTCCCTCTTGACACCTAGCCCTCAGATATTTATAAAAATTTAGTCTTCTTTTCTCCAGGCTACCAGACTAAAAAGCCCCAGGTCTCTCAGCCTCTCCCCATAGGGCACATGATCCAGTCCCTTCATCATCCTGGTAGCTCTCTGTTGGACTCTCTTGAGTAGATCCCGGTCCCTCTTGAACTGGGGAGCACAAAACTGGACGCAGTATTCCTGGTGAGGTCTCACCAGGTCAGAGTAGAGGGGGAGGAGAATCTCTCTTGAACACTGGACACACTCCTCTTAATGCCCTCTTTGCCACAAGGGCACATTGCTGTCCCATGGAGAACTTGTTATCCACCAGGACTCCCAGGTCCTTCTCCAGGGGGCTGCTCTCTAGCAGATCACCTCCTAACCTGTACTGGTGCAGTTTATTCTTCCTTCCCAGATGCAGGACTCTGCACTTATCCTTGTTGAACCTCATTAGTTTCCTCTCTGCCCAGCTCTCAGTCTGTCCAAGTCTTGCTGAATGGCCACACAGCCCTCAGGCATATCAGCCAAGCCTTCCAGTTTGGTATCATCAGCAAACTTGCTGAGCAGACACTCTGTCCCCTCATCGATGTCATTGATGAAGATGTTGAACAGGACCAGACCCAGCACTGATCCCTGGGGGACTCCACTAGTTCCAGCTCTCCAGCTGGACTTGGCACCATTCACCACCACTTTGGACTGTCCCCTCTCAGTCTGCTAAGTACTGTATCTGCATACCTCTTACTAAGGAAATGTGGTTGGAGGTGTTAGTGGCACAGCCCACAAAGGATAGACTATTTTTTGGATATGTATTCCAAGACTTCTTGGCCCAAGCCTCAGCTGCTGCAGTGGGATTTTTAATGAAAAATTATTTTTATGTATCAGAATAATCTGGGCATCTGCTGTTCATGTTCTGGCAGTATGGGAAAACCATATGTTCAGTTCCACTGGAGCTTTCTTTATGTCCCCAACATCTGTATGTCCGGTCTTTTTCATCCTTGTGTGATGTTTCAAGGAGAGATCTTAATATGTAGCAAACGATTCTCACAAAAGTACAAAGTTCAGCTAACATCTGTGTTTTGTCTGAATCTTAGGTGTCTTGCACCTGAAGAAATTATTATTGCCACAAGAAATGGATGTGATAGGAAGTAGAAATTTTTTAGCAGTGTAGGAAGGGATTAGAAGATACAAGCATTGTGATCAATCATATTATGTGGCTTTGGGGGTTTATTTTTCATATAGAGTAGGCTGTGTTGCCTCCATCTGTTTCTTACTAGCCTTTTCTGCTTAATGAGGAAGTTGAATTATCAGGACCAAAATGCACTGCTTGAAGTTTAATTATCTTATTTTAATAGCAGGTTCCTCACCTAGCTCCAGTAGCAGCTCCTCTGTGAATCCAATGGCTTCTCTTGGAGCGTTGCAGACGCTGGCAGGGGCTACAGCAGGCCTCAATGTTAGCTCTTTAGCAGGTACGTTGTGTGCATTATGGTGGGCTGGAGGATTGTCAGTCCTCAGGTGGGCTAGTTCTGTGGGGCTGGTTTTTTGCTACTTGCTTTTAGTAATACTGAAGAGTATTTGATCTGGCACAATGGCAGTATTGAGTTATCTTTATCTCCTCTTTCTTATACAGGAATGGCAGCCTTAAATGGAGGACTTGGCAGTGGCGGGCTCTCAAATGGGACAGGTAGCACAATGGAAGCCCTTACACAGGCTTACTCTGGAATCCAGCAATACGCTGCTGCTGCATTGCCCACACTCTACAACCAGAGTCTCTTAACACAGCAGAATATTGGTGCAGCAGGAAGTCAGAAAGAAGGTAACTAGAAAGCTGCAGAAAGAGCTTGAGAGGGATTTTACAAAAGGGCAAGCTCAGCCCTTGCAGCTCTTATCTGCACAGATATCATTTGGCAATATTTTTTTAGAATCCTAGAGTTACTAAACATAAAGAAGGAAAACTTATGAGGTCTCTGTTACAGGCTGTCCAAGGTAGTTTTTATACAGATGTTCAATGCTCATCTATTCGCTGTTCAGATTCAGGATCAGTTTAACATGTAGTATAAAGTAATGGAGAATACAGGAATTATGTTTCCAGCAGGAGGTAGTGTGATGTTTAAAAAAGAATCTGTCAGATTACAAGTAATGTCATGACTTCTATTTTGTATTGAGGTTTACTTAGTTTCTTTGGGATGGAAGTTTTGCTAGCCATTTTTGATTCAGTCAGCATCTGTGGTTCAAACTTGTTATTTGGCTTTTGTCACAGCAAAGATCTGTGAACCTGTTTCATGACAGTGTGGCAATTAAAAACATAAAATTGTGAGAAAGTGCTAGAATTATTTGAATGATTGATCCCAGCAAAGGGTCTTGCTGATTTATTCTGGAATTAAGTACTCCATACAGGTGCAGACAGCAGTTTCATTGTTCTATGTGAAAAATTTGGCTTGAATGGTGCTTTCATCTCCTTTTGTGAAGTGGACCCGTGTTCTCCATGCTCTTTCTGAATTTATGTTCCAACTTGTTTTTTGAAGGTCCGGAGGGAGCCAATCTGTTCATCTACCATCTCCCCCAGGAATTTGGGGATCAGGATCTGCTGCAGATGTTCATGCCATTTGGAAATGTTGTCTCTGCCAAGGTTTTCATTGACAAGCAGACCAATCTCAGCAAGTGTTTTGGTATGTGGAGGTCTATTCATTACCAGTAGAAAGGTGGCTTACTTCTAGTAATCTCTTTTCCAGTATATTGTCTACTCTAACTTTTAAATCAAGTAGTGACTCTCTCTTTATATTCCTAAAAGATAGGTAAGTCACTCCAAACTTCCCTGATGCTCACTGTGACCTTTCTGCTTTTCTTGATTTTGTACTATTATGCCTCGTTATACTGATTTGGCCGTAGGTAATGTGCTATTGGCAGACTCTAATCATGGTATAGTTCTACCTCTTCCCCCTTTCTGTCTTTTCACTAATTGTTTACATTGCTATATGTACTGCTTATTAAATTATCTATGGGAATATTTTTATGTATGATTATTATGGCTGCCGTACAGTACAGGAGAATTTGACTCTGATGCTCTGTAAATGCTCTGAAAGCAATTTATAAAGCTTCCTTCTAATCTCAAAAACCGTGTAGTAGTAAAACCATTTACTACCTCACTTTGGTTGCATCTTTTATCCCACTTTTACTCTTCTTATTGTGTATTTAGCTGGGAGTTGGAAGTGTGTCCTAAAACTGTACATCAGCCTGTCATGCTACTGTTACTATCCAAATAGATTATTTTCAATTAGCTGCCAAAAGAGCAGAGAATGTATTCCTTCTTAGCTTCTGTATCAGGAAGCTTCACATTTGGACTGAAAAGTTCATAGGTCTATTTTGCTCAGTTTGAAAGCCCAGTAGCATTTTTGTAGTGCTGTAAGCTCTCCTGACATTTTTGGTAGATGGAGATTTCTTGTAATGGAATAGGAGAGATGAACCTTTCTCAATGTTTTTGATAGCTTTGTGCCTACGTGATATCCTGCACTTTTTACTATTTGAGCCAAAAGACATGGACAGTCTGATGCATAGTGAGAACACAAAAATAGTGCCCAGCCTTGGGCTGTGATGCCCACATATGGAATGATTTCCTCGGGTAGCGACACCAGCCCCTGACTGGAGTTATTTAAAATGGGTTCCTTCCAAATCCTGGAGAAGTTTATTGTGGGGGTGCACTTTCTCTGGAACGATACACAAACTTTTATCAAAGAGAAACCTAAACATTGGTACGTTACCTTGACAGCTCCTTTGCTCCAAACAAATCTCCCTCCATAATGCCAAGAGGGTGATTTCAGTCTTCTATCTTCAATGAGCTTTAATATATAGATTAACATTTTCCAGGTTTAGTTTTCCCCCAGGTACAAGTTCTTATAAAGCAAACAGCAGTACTCATTTTTGTTGGAAGATTAGAAAATGTTATTTTCATCTCCTGAGCTTCATATATCTTCTGACAAAAGCTGTGTATGTCAGAAAGCAATGCGTAGTAAGAAGTTTTAATGGAAACTCTAGGACAGTTGTGAGCTTCTGAAAATGGCCTTTCATGCAAGCCTCTCTTACTTTATGAGTATCTGCACTTGCAGTTGTGAGGAGCTGTTGTGGACTGCTTTGGCATGGTGTAACACTGTGTTTTCCTTTCCTCAGGTTTTGTAAGTTATGACAATCCTGTCTCTGCACAGGCAGCCATTCAGTCAATGAATGGCTTTCAGATTGGCATGAAGCGCCTGAAAGTGCAGCTGAAGCGCTCCAAGAATGACAGCAAGCCATACTGAGCGCCCTCCCCTCCAGGACTGGAGTGAGAAGGATCTTCTGGTAAGTTGGAGAGGAGCGCACTTAGTGATTTGAAGCCCTAAGGCTGTGTTTTTACAGTCCTGGAAGCTGATCCATGCCTTCTGTCTGGCACATCTTCCCCTGAAGACTCGGCTGCAGCCTCTGCTGAGAATCTTGCTTCGGATGGAAGACGAGTTTGTACTTTTGTTTCCAGTGTTTTACTTTGGAGTTTAGGTGCCATATTGCTGAGGTTTTTTCGTTTTGGTTTTGTTTTGTTTTTTTTTTTCTCTTATTTGAAGTTTGCTGTGTTTGTAACCAGTGTGTGTTGCGAAGGACCAATGCCAGCTCCCTGGGGTGGGAGGGAAGGATAAAGGGAGCAGCAGAAAGTGACACCACACTGCCTTGGGATAGAGAGGAGGGGGAGAAGCAAAGCTGACACCACACCACCATGGGGGAAAGGAGAAGGGAAAGCAGAAATAACACAGAACAGCTGATGAAAACAAAGATGGGGAAGAAGAACTGAGTCCATCCAAGTTTGGGTGAGCAAAGAACTGACTTCATATATATAGCCTTTGTCATGCCCCATCCACTTTTTGAAGTTTCCTTAACTCTATGCCATGGTGGGGATTTAGTAAATCATCTCTACAGCAGGAGACAGGATAGAAGGGTGAACACATTAACAAACCAAAGGAAAACTGCAGTGATTTCTCTTTTTTTTTCCCCTTCTTTTTTCTTTCATCTGTATATGAAGTAGTGTTTCTATAGCACTGTGAATGTACACAGCACTTTATAAAATTATTAGATATAATGTCCCTGCCCAGAAAATGTTGCTGTCCATTTGCAGCTGCCTATTAATGAGATGCAGTGAATTTCTCCATGTTTAAGAAAACTTACGCTATGTACTTTATTTTGGTTTTGTAGTAAGGTTGAAAGAGAGAGGCAGCTTAATCTGGTTGAATACATCTGGGGCTGGAAACAAGAAACATGATCCCTGGTAACCTGCAGAATTATGGTGTTTCTGACTATTTTTCTTAAGCGTTTACCATGTTCCCCATTTCTATGGAATAGTGTCCTTTTTGCAGAGTATTACTTTAAATTAATTCTGATAAGCATAATGTAAGTGCTGTTTGTTTCTCTATCAAAACGACTGTTAAATTGAGATAGAAAGCCCAGAGTTACCCTGACACAGCTCTTGAGGCTCCTGTTTCATACAAGTTCTCATAAGATTTGATTTCTCAGTCTTAGCTCTGTTGCAAAGATAACTTCCTGTTGTCTTTTTTTTTTTAATCAAAACACAATTTGTGCAGTGATTTGGTTTGGTATTTAGGTATTCCTTTATACTGCAGTTTTCCTTTAAGGTGGTGTGTAGCAGTACAAAACAGGCTGACAGAGGAGCTGTGAAACCAGAGCAGAGCATTGAGCCATTCAGTCTTCTTCTGCCTTGTGGTACTACCCTCTCTTTCTAGGCGAAATTGAGCCTGCCCTTTCAATGAACACACACTTCTACACACTTGTGGAACTGCTGATGCATTGCTGAGGGCCTTTGTATACACTGTTTTAGGGGGCTCAAAGGACTTTTGACACTCTGGCCTGAGTTATTTCAAGAAATCAAGGGTCCCACTTTACAACCACCAAAATCCACCTCTGTCACAAGAGGACGTTTACAGTTTCTGTGCGTCTTTAACAGAAGTTCCAATTACCTCATATTTTTCTCCTTATCCTTGTTTTCTTTGTATTCCTGGTTTGTGATGCTGTTTCCCAGGGCACCAGCTAACCTGGCAATCTGGGAGCCAGCTGCTAACTGAGTGTGTGGGACTGACTCTGGACTGGGACTCTTCTCCAGCAGAAGGAGCACTAAGCCCATCCAACCAGAGATCATGCTCAGAATCCGCACACATGGGTGGTGCGTTTCCAGGGACTGGGTCCCCTGGGATCTCAAACCTCAGAACTGCGGGGCCTGGCCTGCAGTATCCAAGAAGAGTCCTTTCCATTCTTAAGTTAAGATCCTGTAGTTGATGCTGGTCTGTCTGTATTGATGGCAGACAGGTAAATACATCAGTATTATCCAAATCATTTTGTGGTGGTAAAAGTTCAAAGGCCAGACTGCCAAATTTCCCAGTTAGGCTGGCACGTGGTACCCTTCCGTGGTAATTATTTGAATCTCTTTAGAAACGTGAACATACACTTAAGTGAACCATATACACTTGAATTCTGCACAGTGGGAAAGATGTGTCCTGGTTTTCTGAGAAAAGAGTGTTGGAGTGTGAAGGCCTCCAGGGTGATAATGGGATTTTTTTTTTTATAAATAGTATACTTTTTAAAAATAAAAAAAAAAGAAAAAAAAAGAAACAAAAACAAAACTAGTTGGGAGCAACTGTTCCAAGTGCAACCTGCTGTAACCAAGAATGTTGTTTCTATTTTTATAGAAGTTTTATACAGCTCCAGGGTGGAGAATATTTATTACCTAAATTATTTCACTGGAAAAAAAAAAAAAAAAGGCCAGGATTTTGTAGAATCCTGAATGTGATTGTTTTACACACATAATGATGTGCATGATTGAAACTACTGACTTTCAGTGACCTGTTGGCAGCCCAGCAACTGCTAAATGGGGAAGAAGAATGCTGTGAACCAGTGGAGGAGAGCACTGTGCTCTGGGGTCTCTACAGTCACTCTTACCTTCTTTGCACCCTACCCCACTGTACTATCTCAGACCTTTGTCCTGTTTTTCTTTTAACCTGATGCTCTATCCTCTTTACTAGTTATTTCAGTTGTCCAAAATTAGCTATCCTAGCTTCTGCATCCTCAGTAATGTGATGTGTGGCATTGTTGCAAATAGGTGCAACTCCTGTTGACTTAAGGAGGTTTCACCAGTTTACAGTGTGGCTTAGTTTGATCAGTGACTCCTCCCAAACATAATCACCTTAAGATACCTAACATGGGCTAGCTCTTGTGCCTTACTGGCATAACTGTAAGTGTTGCCAAAAAGAAAAAGAAGAAAAATCTATGCAGGTTAAATTTTAAAAGCTAGGATCCTCAGATGGTTTGAATCAGTGCAGTTCTGCTGTCTTCAGCAGAGCTGCATCAGTTTTCGCCAGCTGAAGATGTTGCCCTTTTTGTGTATTTTGTTTCAGCTTTTCCTTTCCTGGTGTATCAGTGTGTATGTTGCCAAAGTGAATAAATGTATCAAATTCGTGACTTGGGCAGATGTTTTTCTCATAACAGAACTGATGAAGTCAACATTTCCGTGTCTGTTTGGGAGCTGCTGCAGAGTCTGGAGATGTAGGCCTTTCTTGCCTTCTAGTCTTAAGCCAGTTTTCTTCCTCACTCATTGGCAAGAAAGTCTGGGATTGTGGTGACTTGGGACTTTTAAATTTTAGGGTTTTTTTGTTAATTCCTATCATAATCTCATTCAAGTACAGATCAAATCTGTGTCAAATGCTTCATTTCCTGGATAATAAGAGTTGGGTGAATTCAAATAAACTGCAGAAGGATTGGCTTGAGTAGCCACCCAGGCAAAATATTTTGTATGCTTATAAACCAAAGAATCTGAATTTTCCCCAACAAAAACTAGTGGGACTTCAGATGAAAGAGAATTCTGTGTTACCTATGGAAATTCTTAACTTCATAGATGTTTTCTTTTTTCTCATACAACATTTGATTTTACTAGATAGGCCATAATAGTCCTTAGACTTATACTAATTATCAAGTACTATACTAAATGAAATCGTGGATTCTTCAGTCCCCCAGATGATCAGCAGTCTACAATAGATTATCTCTTTGTAGTTTGTTGGGGTTTTTTCTTTCAGTAATACAAAGATTGCATTGTTAGAAAAAAAACACTTTGACACACAGTGATTAAAGTTTAATCCTAAACAGGAGGATTGGGATTTTTCCAAAGCGTCCAAGACAATGATGGTGAATCTCTCTGTATTTTAGGGGTGAGGCAGTTTACTAGCTGTGGGTACTACAACCTGGAAAATAGGGGCCTCAGAAAATGTGTCACTGGCAAATACATCTATAAAGAAAAAGCTTTTATTCTGAGTCCAGAAGGCCGCAGAACATAATAGACTCTGCTTACGTGATAGAATTAACTGAAGTTTTTCTTCTTGTTAATGGTTGTGAGTTAGGGAAGAACAGCCAAGCAGAATTAAATTGTTCCCATTTCATTTGGAAATACCTAAAAGCAACTTGAATAAAGCAAATTGCAAATGAAGGGTGTGGCTATGAACATATAAAATGCTTTGATAGTTTCCTGTTGAAGACTTTTCAACATGAGGATGTTAATATATCCCTGAGCTTATCTATCATAAAATACAAAACCAAAAAGGCAGAGTTGTCACAGTTGTGAGAACAGAACAAGGATGAACTGGAATAACTTTACCCAAGTCTTCAAGTTCTTACCCAGCCTCTCATTGCTCTGCTCCTGTAGGCCAGTCCTTCCACAGGGCTTTAATGAAACTTTCTTTCCCCTAAAAATTGCTGAGTGACATGTTTGAAAAATCTCTTATCAAAAAAAAAACCCAAACCAAACAAATTACACAACTTTTATGGTACATGCTTAGATGTCACTTGATTTCATGACTCTTGCATTTCTCATGCCTCAGTTCATGATGAATTTGCCTTTCTGATTTAGAATTGAAACCTTACAGCAGTCTGCAGACTATCTAGAGTATTTCTAGAACTATAGCAATACCTGCAAGAGCCACATTGTTCTCGTTTGTTACAGTTGGTTTAAACTCCACACTAAGCCCTTTTCCATGAATTGGAAAGTATGAAAAGCACATTAACCTCAGCATTTCCACTAAGTGGAATGTTGCTGTTTTAGTAGACGACATGCTTCTTGTTGCCTTGTGACTAGATTACAATGCATCACTTGCTATTCCCGAACACACTATAAGATAACATGCAAGTCTCAACCTTGCTCTGGTCACTAACTAGCAGCTTTGAGATGCACTGAAGAATCAGGTCACAAACACAACAAAGAGGAGCTGGGGAGGCAGGAAGAAAAATGAAAAACTTGATTCCTCTCTCCCCTACCTCCCACATTCTTACGAAAATAATCCTTATCTCTTGTAGTTCACCAGCTGAGGGGAGGAAACAAAGATATTTATATCACTTGACATAAGAATTATTTTATTTATAAATTCTTCAAAAAAGCTTTTTTTTTTTTTTCTACTGACCAAACTGGCAACAGTGACTGTAGAACTTCTCAGAGCCCAGAATCCCCTCCTCAGGAAGTCAGGAGCTGGGGGATGTTTGTATAAAGGGTTGGGAATGGAAAATCCATGGGCAGGTCTAATGATACGAAAAGTGTTCAGCTAGGACAAGTCTTAACTTGAAGTCAGGTCTTAAAGAATTACTCTCTAATATGTGGAGTTTTTGTCTTGTATAATTTTTTTCCACCCTATTCCAATCCACCCACTCCCAGTTTCAAGGCTCCTAGGGAATGAGAAGGGACTGTAGCTGAAGGAAGGAACATGAGTTTCCTAGGCTACCACTGCCTAAGAACTTCCCCCGTTAGGATGCAAGAAAAGTCTCATCCATCAAACCACCTTTGAATCCCTTGTGTCCTCTGTCTTGTCTCTTGTGGTTTCAGTTGCTCTGGGCAAACGTTAGCCCTGGAGCCATTTTTGGAGTTGGTTTCCTCAGGAAGGAGCTTCCTCTGTTTTCCTAAGCAGAACTGGTAGAGAAACTGGGCAGAGGACAAGGTGAATGCATGCTAATTAATTATCATTAGGCTGTGGAAATGCTCCACAGGCTGGGCGCTGAGAGAGAAACCCAGGCCTCTGCTTCCATTTGGTTTCTGGCAGTTTGATGTTTACTTGGTGTCCTTCATGTACTTTGACTTTTACTTGTCCATCGTTGGCATGTGCTGCCCTTCCCTGTCATCTCCCTTCCCCAGGAGATCTCGTTGTACGGTGCCCATTCTTGTTCTCTCTCTCCGTGTTTGGATGTACTGCTCTGTGTAACTCAGTGGGTCTCCCTCTTTCTGGTTTGTTTTTTTTCTAGATTCCTGCCGTTTGTTCATCGTTGTGCCTAAAGCATGTCGATGTGGCGTTCAAGTACATCGTCCAAATCCTTGTCTCTTCAGCTTCTCTGATGCTTGAACTCTCACCTTTGACCTTGTGTTGACCTTTGATGCTGATGTGTATTTTTATTATGTTTGTTTCTTTCCTTTTTTTTTTTTTTTGTGCTGCCAAATTGGTTTTGCTAGAAAGACTGCTGAAGGGGAATATTTAAACTTGCATTTGAATATAAAAGAATTTCTATTTTTCTAGACCTTCGTAAGATAACCACTTGATTTTGTGAATCTGATTCTTTGTAATTGTCTTCAGAGCAGCCTTGCTAGCATACCTTGTGGAGTATTTGTATTCCTGTGAACATACAGCCAATCACTTTCTAGGCTTAGATTTTCCTGTGTGCTTAGTTATAAAAACACAGTTTTGAAGAAAAAGTCAATTATGTGGTGTGAGTCAATCTTCCCAGGAGGCTTCCTAGTCACATTTTGCTGATCTGGTTTCTGTGCTTGAGGAGACAGCATGTGTTTTTATGAGTTCAAACTTGTGACTTGAGTGGCATCAGCAGAAAACACTTGAACCACATTTTCTTATGATTGTAGCTTCAGTTTTGCCCTGGCATTTACTGATTTTTTTTTTTCTTTTTTTTTTAATTATTAATTTTATTTTTGCCCCTGCTTCCCTGTGTGATTATCAGTCTGCAGTGAAAATTTGATCAAAGTTGATGTTGTATTTTGTTAAGCTCCAGCATGCTTGGTTTTTTTGTAACTACAATCTCCTCAGCAAAATGTGATGTTTTCCTTTTAATCTTTTGAACTAAGATAGAGCCCAGAAATGTTTTGCATGTTTCCTGCTGTTTTCTTCACACCCTCGTATATATCACCTTCACCTCTCTGTTTTCTGTAGTTTGTGCAAAAACTGAGCAATTTAATGGGTTTCAAAGGTATCCTTCAAATTGGTGGGTTTCGTATGACAAATAACTGATCAGAAGCCACCTGAGGGCATCTACCTGTGCACTTAGACTGTCTGCCTGACAGAGCACCTGGCTCCAGGTCCATCTCCAGTGCAGTCAGAGGCTCTGCAGGGGCTTGGCTGTGCTGTTCCTGCAATGGAGGTTTTGGTGGAAGGGGTAGCTGAGGAGCAGAAAGTTGGGGGAACTTTACAGTATTTCTGTTTCCAAAGTTATCTGCAGCTAGGGCTCCTTTGGAGCACTCATTATGAGCATTCTGTATAATTGAGGGCATGTTCTTGTGAAGTCCAGCCCCAGTTTAATACCATCAGTTAGACCTTGGTGGCAGGATCCTGGAAGGATCTCTAGATCAGTTTGAAATATGCCAGAGAGAGCATTTGTAAACCTGGCCCTGCAACTGCTAGCTCTTTTCCCAAGTGACAAGCACAATACAACAGCCTCTGAAGCTGTTACCTGAACAGGGTACCATCCCCAGCTCTCTTCTCAAGGGCCTGAGCTGGGGAATCTCTACGGAGATTTCTTTTAGTTTTTGTTTAGTTTTTAATTGGGCAATGAGCTAAGCAGTTTGTCTGGCATGTAGGATGAACTAGAACAAGTTACTGCTTTCTGGGTAACAGACTTCACCCTACCCTATGTACTATCTGCACAGGTAGAAGGTGGGATGTAGCTTCTAGATGAAGGCACCTGAAGGGTGTGTGCTGCGAAGACATTTCAGTCAGGAGAAGCAAGCTAGTGTGGGTATCTGAACAGCAGGAAATGTGATACAAAATCCCAGGAGAAGGGGTTTTCTGAGAAAACAAATTGTGTTTGATTGGATAGGAATCTTACTTTTGTCCAGCACTTGGGATAACACAGAGATGCAAGAGCAGTTTTTCCTATCCTACTCCCGAGCTGGCTGAGGATGCTGTGTTCTCAGTAGGTACTGGCTAGATGTGTGCAGACAGTCCTTAATCTGCTTATGAGACAGAACATGTCTGGGTGTGCTTTGACCTGGGGTCAAAGTGTGAGGCTGGGTGACAGGATGGTTGATTTGGGAGGTAGGGTGGCAGGCTGGCTGCTGTTAGTCCCACAGTCTGAATGCACAGGGCTGTGGGTGGGAGGGGGGCACTGGTAGTCTGCAGCCGCTCGAGTAACTGCCAGTACGTTTCTGTACGTGCGCATTCGGTTCCATAAGGAACCATGGGGAAACCTGTGGAGAAATATCTGAATTAACCAAAATGCCAAATGGATGTCTCTTTCCTTTCTTCTTTCCTTTTCTTCCTTTGGTTGTTTTAATTGTTCTGTGGTGGTTTTAATGGATTTGAGACAGTGGAGCAGCAGCTGCCTTTCTGATTTTTGGCTGCTTTTTGTGAATAATTTAAAAAAGAAAATTTACATTTTGGAGACAAACCTGTGGGCTTTTTTATTGGTACAAACATTGTATTTAACACTAGGGGTTTTGTACAGTTTTTTGCCTTTTCTACTAGAAAACAATGTAAAGTGATTCACAATGTGACGAGAAAAACAAATTGCCACTATGACCAAATGTAGAGTCTGTTCTGCAGTAACGGGATTTAATCAACTCTGAAGTCGTGGTTCAGTCATAGAAATGCTTTTCTTTACCTTGTTTGAGCTGTTCCTCTTTTCTTTTCTTGTTTTGATTTGCAAAACAAATTGTCTTTTTGTGTGAAATTGTGTTGTACTCTGTAGAGAATTACAGATTTTACTTTAATGGTTTAAAAAGCAGAGGAGCACACATTGCTTTTCTGATCACAGAGTTTGTGTAGTGGATTTAAAAATGAAAAGATTTGTTACAAGTTTTGAACGAGCGAGTATGTGTTAAAGGAATTTTCTTCCTTCTGTGTGTGTGTTGTTTTTTTTTTTCTTTTTGTCCCAAAGGGCAACTTAAAGCTGTTTTAATTGCACAGACACACCGACAACAAGTCATTTTGTATATGCCAAGTGTGGTACCTTCCTTTGTTTATTTGCTATTAAACTGTTTGAGAAGAGTCCTTGTGTGTTGTATTTGTGTCTTAAACTTTGAGGGGTTTTTTGTGTCCAAGTGTGGGAAGATGAGGAGAGAGATGAGGGACTTCTCTTCCAATTTCTGTAACTGTGAGCCACAAAAGTTACCATGACCCAATACCACTTATTGTGGATGTACTCTATGGATTTTTACCTGGAGTAGAAATGGAAAAGGTTTTTGGTTGTTGAGCTTCCATTTTATATCCTTTGTCAATCAAGTCCCCTTGTGACATTAGATGCAGAAGAGCTGAGAATCTTGAGTGTTGCAAACATGTGATACACTGAGGAGGTGTAGGTACGTCCAGCCTGACAGTTGGTGCTGTGTGGCCACTTGCCTGTCTATGCACTGTTTCATGGTGTTTCAGGGGCTAAATAACCTCAGCATAATGCCAGATTGGAGCTATACAGGAACAGCACCTGTGTGTGGGATTAGAGACATGCCAGCTTGTATGAGCCCCATAATCAGCACTGCCTCCTTACCCTTCTAGGAATACGGCCAAGCTTGCTGAACCTGTCCTGCTTCTGCAGCATGAAGGTAGCAGCACTCCCCAGTGCTCCTGCTCCTGGAGCTACTGAAAGCCCAAATGGGTTGGGGTTACTTCCTAGCTCAGGTAGTGTGAGAAGCAGAAGTTACCTGTTTTGCTTTGAGAACTAAGAGGGGAATAATTTGAAATAAAATGAGTTGTTAAAAAAATACTCGGTGTAGGCAAAGTAGAATTCATTTAGAAACAGGCTGTGAGTTTGACATTGTTATTGCCTCTATGGGAAGGAAAGTAGCACAGTGGCCATGACTTTGCCACATTCCTGGCAGCTCCTAAAACAAAGTGATGTTACTGCTTCCTTCTGCCATCTTGCATCTCAGAGACTGCAAGCATTCTGAGGGTAGCTATGTTTCTCTCTGGTGTCCTTTCCCTGTTATCTGGAATACTCTGTTTCACCCTGTTACTTCCCACACAGACTGTAAATCTGAGAGCACTTGGGAGCATCAGGATTCAGTGCTGCATTCCTCTCCCTGCAGTGCTCCAACTGTGAAGCGAGGCCCTGAGCCACCTGCTGCAGAGTGTGCTGGGAGTCCTGCTGCCAGCATGCAGCTGTTGAGAAGGGAGACTGGAGGGGACTGCACTTCAGATGCCTCAAAGGGGAAGGATGGAGAGAAAAAGGGTTGTTTAGGCAGGATGGAACATTCCTGTTGTTCAGAAAACTGGCAAGCTTCATCTTACACAGCCAAAGCTCTGCTGGTTGCACCACGGAACTGATACTAGATCCCTCTGGGTAGGTGGCTATTTTATTTCCTGAGGAAGTTTTTGTTTTTTTTTCTTTTGATTTAAAAGGCCACCACTAATCAGTAGACAGTTAAACCACAAATAAGAGCCAGTGTGTTAATCTGCAGATAATCAGCATTTCACATGACTTGTCCTATTTATCAAGATCGATAGGAAATACACAAACCTGTAAATTAAGTCCTGATGTTGAATGTTTTAGGAGAATTTTTTTTCCTTTCACATCCACCTTCACCTTTCACTACTTGTTTTGACTCATCTCCAGTCTTCCTGACTTTACCAGCTATGTTCTGCTGTCTTCTTATGGCCAGGAGCCACTGATGATACATTATGAAGAGCAGTGAAGAGGAAGACAATCAGCTCAGTGTGGTCACTCTGAAGAAGTGACTGTGATTAGCTACACTGCATGTATAGCTCTACTGCATGACAGGTGAGAGTCCCAGATTTGGTGTTTGCAGTTCCTGAGAAGAAGCTGTGGATCATTTACTGTAAAAACTTATACCTGAATCTTGTACTAACTAGAGCCACAAACTGATGATCACACTGCCATTACTTGCTTGAAGCAGCACAAGTAGTAAGTGTCTTGGTGGTTGTACCCATTTACTAGTGGTCTGCTCATTAGCAGAGTACATTTCTGTGTTTCGAAAATTACCAATCTGACCTGGGTGGATCTAGCCCTTTACTAGATAGGTTTTTCTTTCAGGAGGCATGTTGTGAGTTGATTCTTAAGAGACTAAGCACCATTTCCTGGGAGAAATCAAAACCAAGGCAGCAGAGTGCGATCAACGGGACAGATCATTTTCCCTCTTTGATGGGTTTTGATGAACTTCAAGGCATCCTCTTCTCACTTCACCTATTCTTTCTGGGATACCAGAGGGGGGCAGTGGTCCAGAAGCATCAGGATGAGTCTGAGCTACAGGACCTTGTAGAAGGTCCAGAAAAGAGTGATGTGATTTTTGCTCTCCAACTTCTTGAGTCCCATCTCAATTCTTATGTAGCAGACTCCAGTGGCTGTTGTCCCTGGCCTCTTAACTTCTCAAAGTCCAGCAATACGGTGGCCTCACCATTATGAGAGCTTTCAATGGGGATCAGCCTTCTGCTGCATCTTGTGTCCATCTCAACACCCACATTCAGAGAGACCTTATGAGAATTACTGCAGGGAGGAAGGACTTTTTAAATTCTGAATCATACTTGTATGGAAGCCCTAAAACCTATAAAGTCCTTAGCTAGTATTTTAACAGTGCTGCTGACGTGATTTTTTGCACCTTAACCACCTGTGCCTCAGCATTACTTTTCGTCAGCCTTTGTAGATTTTTCTACTCCCAGAGTTTGCAAGTACACAGCACGTGTGCTGAAACATCCCCTAGCACCTTTCTTCTCTGAAAAACAATGCTAAATTAAGTAATGCAATTATGGAGGATATAAGCTTCCAAAAGAGAACTGGTCTGATTGTGGCAAGACTTTTCTACCATTTAAAATGTTGGGTTTTTTTTTTTATATTTTTGCTAAGAAAATTTTGGTTAAATGTATGGATGGAATCTCTTAAGATAGTGACTACTATGTTGTAAAAGCTCTGGGCAAGCTGTGGCTCTTTATTCTGAGGAGATGTGACCTCATGAAGGCTCCCTTGGGTTTGTGTTCCCATGACGCTAGCCAGGATGGTTTTGTTGGTATTTTACCTTTTCTTGGAAAAGAACTGCCACCAAATTCACATAGAAGCAGGGAGGCAGCTGGAGACATGTGTACTTCTGCATGTGGGTCTGTTATTAAAACTGAATTCTTCTCTTTGGTCTGTAAAAAGGATCCCAAAACAGGTGTCTGGGACATTTGTATCTGAAAAATGCTGGATATCCTGAGGCATTCCCCCCAAGTTTGGTATCTCTTCTTCTGAAGGACAGAGTAAATCTGTAGATAACCAAGACCTGGCCCATTAAAAATACACACATCAATGGAAATATGAAACTAGATTCCTAGAGGAGGTGTGTAGTTGAGTTGAAGTTGCCTTCTAATTGAACTAACAATTCTTTTACACAGTCAGAGAGCGCAGAAATCTGTTGCTTTCGGTCATTATTGTAATTCATCATAAAAGATCAAGTTCTGGATGCACAACTTCAGCAGTGCCTTTGATGACTACTGCAGAAAATTCTTGGAGTGTCACAGGTATCTGATCAGTCAGTCACAAACAGAAGTTTTCAAGATACTTAGCTGCTTCTTGTCCCTGAAATTAAGAAGTCAGTGCCATATTTGCAGCAAACCTGTGACAGAGCTAGCTTTTGTCCACAAGCAGCCCATATTGCCAACTGTGGTTCCCAAAGATGAGGCTGAATTTTGCACCTGCCAGCATAACAGGTGCACTGTTGCAGGTATAATACTGGACATGTACGTGCTGGAGCCACCTAGTTCATGCCTCACATCAAGTCATGTATTGTTCCTAAAACTCCTGTCCTGGCAGAGGCGGCCACCTCCCAGGCTAGCCCACCACCACCAATGCTTGTGAAAGGGGATGGCCAGAGAGAGGAGAGTGACAACGGAGACATCACTGTGACTGCAGGCAATTGTCTCTTTCCAGTGTATTTATAAACTGCATACTGGTGGGCAGGAGTGGCAGTTGGCTGCTGTGACCTTGGGAGCCTGAGCAGCATTCCTGGGAGCCTCGTGAGCCAGACTGGCAGGAACAGCTGCAGCCAATGGGGAGGAGTCCAGTACTAGCTGCCTGGATTGAGTTTCACTTCTGTTGCCTGAGATTTTTCTCTTTCTCTCCCTGTTGTGCTTTCCCTCTTTGTTTATGAGATTGGGCAGGCAAATGCACTGATGGAGCCCTAGCCAGCAAGGCGTTTGCCTTGTGGATTTGGGATTCTGCCTTCAATGCTGAGCAGCCACTTCTTGCCATTGCCTACCACAACTCCAGCCCCCCAACATGGCTCGGCTTTCATGGCTTCAAGCCTTCTGAGCACCCAATCCACCCTCCTCTGCTGGGGCAGTTTGTGTTGTGATCTCGTCTACGCACTTCCTTCTCGCTCTCCTCAGAGGTTAGCGTATGAGGCTTTTGAATGCAAGGGAGATGGGTCAGGACCAGACAAAGCAACAGATAGAGAAAGGACTCCACCTTTACCAGTCTAATCAGACCGAAAAGGCCTTGCGAGTCTGGATGAGGGTTTTGGAGAAGTCTGCGGATCCTGCTGGCAGGTTTCGGGTTTTGGGTTGCCTCATCACTGCTCACGCAGAGATGGGCAGATACAAAGATATGCTGAAGGTAAGGAGAACTGGAGATGAATGCATGCTTTGTGTAGTGCCCACTACAGAGAGTGGCTGGAAATTAAAATGTGAAACTGGGGGGTAACCATGTATATAATTGCCTTGTTGACCAATAGCTCCAGCCCACAAGATAACACAGAATACTCCTTTTCATTGGGTCTGTTCTCTCAGCATGCCCAGGTTTTTGAGGCTCTCCTAATAATCATGGGGACTTTTCTTGATTTATTCCCTACACACAGACACGCCATGCAATCAGGCTTCAGGAAGAAGGTATGAAAATAGGGCCTTTGCTCCATCAATGTAAAACTGTTTACAGTGTGTATGTCAGTGTACAAAAAGATCTCCAAGTGAGCTCTCTAGAATATGCAGCAGTCTTGTGGAGATGTGCCTGTTACCAAATAGCAGCTGAACAAGAAGATATCTAATACAGACCTTACATTGGTTTTTATTACACTCATTTGTTTGCAGTGGGGCAAGAAAGAGGGAAAGAGGATATGCTTTTTTGGTAGGAGGTGTTGAGAGACATTCCAGGAGGGATCTGACAGTTGCGGTCAAAGAGGGGCTCCCAGGTTGTCAGGACAACATAGAAGAAACGAGGATATGGAGCTTAATGGAAGAAAGGTAAAAAAGAGCTGAAGTTACACTTCAAGAACATGAGGATGACCATGTTAGATTAAATGAGCAGAAAGAAGCTGGGGTGTGGATCCAAGAAGTAACAGGATGCACATAGAGAGCAGCAGGCAGTGTTTAGGGAGGTGGCAAGATGATGTTGTAATAGTCTTAAGAAACTATCCCAGCCTGAAATAGGGTCTTGCTAAAGGGCCTTGATATTCTAGTCCTGATAGTTTTGTTTGCCTCTGACTAGACTGGTAATCATTCAACATATAGCACAAACCATGAAGGGTGTACCCACATCAAACTTTTTGGTAGCTCCATTTAGAGCAGGGACACATCTTCCTAGTAAACCCATGCGTACATTACAGCCCTATCTTAAACCCAGATTCTCAGGATGAAGAAAAGAGTGGTATCAATACACTCAGAAAACATTTGAAGCTAAACAGATCTGACAAGTGATGTGAAATTAGGTGGTGGCAGAAACAGACTGACCAGGGAAGAGAGAAGCAAAAAAGGTAAGATATAGCTACCTGAAGGGAATACTGAAGGCTTCATGGAAAACAAGAAATGAGGAAAGGAGTGGGCTCAGTGCACTTGAACTTTAATGTGTTATCTGAGAAGAGAACAGGAAGTGGGATCCCAGTAGGTGAAATTTAGTTCTTTCCAGTATTAGGAAGGGAAAAAGGCTTCAGTCAAACTGAAGTTTTTACACCACAAGTCATCAAAGATAGAGGAAGGAGAACTTTAGCAATAAACTATTGAAACAGAAGGTAACAAGATAAAAGGGATTAGAATTAAAGGCATGAAATTAACTGTGATTTAACAAGGGTGGTGCTGCTCAACATCTTTTGGAGAGGAGAATTACTTCACACCAAGAAAAGAGGCTGTGGCATTCAGGAAATAATGAAGAACTTGAGCAAAGGTAAGGGAACGTGAGGAAGCCTGAGCTAATGCACATTACTGGGTGCACACAGCAGCTTTCCTAAAGTGCTAAGTAGCTGGGAACTTGTATACTCACACACATTTATGGTTGGGCTTTTTTTTCTTTATTTTGTGAAGAATGTAAAATGTTCCAGTAGCTTAAATTATTTTGTGTTACCACTATGAAAAAAGGAAGTAATCAGTGCCCTTGGGAATTGTTATCTGTAAACATAATTGATAATCTGTAATGAAATACTGAGAAAATTGCTAAGCATTTACCTTTGCTAGTGGTACCAATTCAAGCCAGCAGTGTGCTTGCTTTGTCATGAAACACAAAAGAGTCACTGCTCAGAAGGGTTTGCACTCTAAAGGAAAGAGACTTCAAGTCATTTAAAAGAACTGTATGCAATGAATCCTGCGGGTTACAGAACAAAACCTGTCAATCAAGACTGCAATTTGTTGGTAAAAAAATTGTTGAAAGTAGCTTACTTTCTTTTATTAATAATGAAGGTACCCGATTAAGAATTCCAGAGAAAATGGAATAAATTTGGTGAAAGAAAACTGAACTGCGTTGTGTCAGATGTTTCCTGCTTTACCTGCCTCTCTTGAGAGCCATTTAGCAGTTTTTTTTTCCCTAGCCACCAGCCTGGTTCAGCTTCCTTGCCTGAGAGACTGTGTGGAAAGAGGGGGAGGTTTCTTCAGGCTGCTTGCAGGGTTTAGACCACCAGATAACTGCTCAGTGTACACAATGCTTCTCAGTCTGTGCTGCTAGAATTGTCTACCCTGCTCAGAGATGAGTCACTTCTCCAGTACAGGGTGCTACTCTGGGTATTTGAGCTATCTGTAAATAAATGACACACTTTTATAAACACTGTCTTTTCTACTTAAAGTTTGCAGTGGTACAGATCGACACAGCACGGGAGCTGGAAGACCCAGATTACCTTACAGAGAGCTACCTAAACTTGGCTCGCAGCAATGAGAAACTCTGTGAATTCCAGAAGACAATCTCTTACTGCAAGACGTGCCTGAACATGCAGGGTACCACAGTCAGCCTGCAGCTGAACGGCCAGGTCAGCCTCAGCATGGGCAATGCCTTCTTGGGCCTCAGCACCTTCCAGAAGGCGCTGGAGTGCTTTGAGAAAGCTTTACGCTACGCACACAACAACGATGACAAGATGCTGGAGTGTCGCGTCTGCTGCAGCCTTGGCAACTTCTACGCCCAGATAAAGGTGCGGTAACCTAAGGGACAGAAGGGTGATTGTCTCATGGATTCGGGAAAGAACTGGAAATTGTGTGAATTTCACCTTATTTCTCTGGGAAGTGAAGTACTGAGGAAGCACTGTAAGCTAAAATCTCTTTGTGAAATCATCATGGAGTTCTCTCCTTCACAGTAAGGATGGGAGGATTTAGTGTACTGTTTATACAGCACCGCAGAAGCAGCTGTGAATGTTCTGTGTGTTGAAAAGATCAAACTTGCCTTCAAAGATCACATCAGAGGAGCAGCACACAGAACTGGCAGCCAGAACTCCTGGATTCTCTGTTTCTCTGTTTCTGTCACAGGCAAACAGCTATGAGCTAAACAGACAGGGACTGAGGGGGGGAATGATTTCTCCTTTTGTTGCTAACAGCCACAAATATGTTTCCTCACAAAGTCTTGACTTTTGCTACTAATGGAAGACTCAACAACTGAAGTGCTGAAAACTATCAGGAAACTTCCCTGAGAATACCAAAAATAAAGAACATTGTGCTGGATACTTTTAAGATATGAAATAAGAAGGGAGGAAGTTGTGGCTTCCTGTATGCATCTTGGAGAATTAAAATATATGAGAACTTTTCTAGTCAAGTGTAACTTGTTGAGACTGATTTTAGGCATTTAGAAAATTTTATGCACTCACTGTAAAATAAGATTTCTTTCTATAACACTTCTAATGCAGAAAGATGCTTAAAAATGAAGAGTTATACCATTACTTAATGTGGATCGCTTGAGGCCATGATTTTTTTTACTCCTGTTTCCTGCAACGATGAATAACCAGCCTCTTGAAGATCCTGACTTCATCATGCAGAGAACATCAGGATTCTGTGTAGATGTTGAAAGCAGCAATGACTGAAGAGCAGAGAAGAAGGGTGTCAGCCTTTGGTTATAGAGGAGGGTGAATGGTTCCTACAGAGTAAGGCTGATGGCATACTACATAAAACTGTGTCATTGTCACAGTGTATGGTGGGTTGAAAACACCCTCCAACATTAACATGTCCTAAACCCAGAGAGTAATATGAATATGGTATATGGCAACTGCACCTTCCACAGTCTGATATCTAGTGATTCACAGCATGTGGAAGAGGAGTAGCAGGAGTTGAAAGGTGTACAGAAATTTGCAAACTGTTGTGGTGTTAGTAAATAAAGAGGGTTTTTTTCCTCCTTTTTGCTGTAACTATTGTCTGTCTGCTTCTCTGCTTACAGGACTATGAGAAAGCCTTGTTCTTCCCATGTAAAGCAGCCGAGCTGGTGAATGACTACGGAAAGGGCTGGAGCCTGAAGTATCGTGCAATGAGCCAGTACCACATGGCAGTAGCCTATCGGAAGCTGGGGCGCTTGGCAGATGCTATGGACCGCTGTGAGGTACAGGGTGTGGGCAGATGGCAGAGCTGCCAGGTTTCTGCAAGGGGATCTTGCTTACAGGATTGGGAGAATGAGAGATACCATGGCGCAGTCACTTGACGCTAGATGTTCCTGCTGCCTCCCGGTCCTAGAGATGTGGTTTCAGTAACCCAGGTCTATGAATGGCCATTGGATGGGAACTTGCGAACAAGACTTTATTTGCCTTAAAAAGTTTGTGTCATTTCCTTTTAGCTGACCTTTCAGTGACTGCAGTGCACAGTCCCAGCCCTGCTGTTCTGAACCAGAAACAAGCTCTTTTGCTGACCAAAGACCATTTATTTCAGGAGTCCATGAAGATTGCCCTGCAGCATGGTGACCGACCCCTGCAAGCACTATGTCTGCTGTGCTTTGCAGATATTCATCGCAGTCGCAAAGATGTGCAGGTACAGCTCTTTCCTGACAGGAAGGACAGAGGGGATAGCAAGAGAGTGTGTAAAGTAGGCCATAGCAAAGATGTGTTTTCCTCCCCTCTTCTATAGACAGCATTTCCTCGGTATGACTCCTCCATGAGCATCATGACAGAGATTGGAAACCGCCTGGGCCTGGTCCAGGTGCTAATAGGAGTGACTAAGTGCTGGATGATCCAGAAGGAGCTGGGCAAGGTCAGTTACAAGATCATTTCTACAGAAATTTGTTAGATTAGATTAGATTAGACCATATAGTCTTTCTCTGAACTGTAAACCTCCTCAAAGTGCAGTAGAGACTTGGCCCTTGGTTCTGCTAGCAGGGTCTGTTACATTTGTCCGAATGATCCCTCTTAGCCTGGAACCTGTTAGTAACGGTGTGAACATCCTTGCTGAGTCAGGCTGCCAACTTACAGAATGGTCTCATCATCATCAGTCCTGGTGACTTGAAGCACTACACTAAGAAACCAGCACTGAGGAAGGAAAGCCTGCTCCTGCCATTGTAGGCAATCAGCTTATGCTTACACTCTGAAATAGATTCCACTGCCTACCTTTTAGCTACATGACTAAGCTCATTGCTCATTGTTGCAATAGCGATGATGTTCAGACAGCTCCACAGCTCCACCGTGTGCTTTGCAGACAAACATGGCATCAAATTCCCAAAGAAACTTTGAAGGTATGTAAACTGTGATGTGAAACAGGTAAGTGAGAACAGAAAATCGTTTGGGAATATTATCAGAATCAGATACAGAATCATTTGTATTCTGTGCCAAGCATTAGAGGGAAATCTGCCCTGGTGGGTCAAGGTCCTTTATGCCCATTACCTCAATTGTGACCTCCTCAACTGTCACAACCCTGAATACTCATCCAAGCCTGTTCAACTTGCCAGTCTCAGTTTCCATTTCTCATGCTACTCATCCCAATGTCAGTTACCTAATAAAGCAGTTTGCTGAGTTTCCACTTTTGGGAAGGGAGGAAAATCTGTCAGGCAACTATCTTGCATCTCCAGAGCTGCAGGAGTGCTTGTTTAGCCAAGTTCTACTCTGTGCCTCTTTACCTCATTCTTTTTAATAATTCCCACAAAGCATTCAAAGAAGTCTGTTTTTTATATGTCAGACCAAGAACTGATGATACATGCTTTCCATTCACAGGCTCTGGAAAGCATTGAAAAGGCACAGGAGCTGGCAGAGGGACTAGGGAACAAGGTAGGATCTTACAGCTTCTGTTCAGAACTATCTGTAGTCTTCTGTCAGGCAGCTTAAGAAGCCAAGCATTGAAGTAGCCAGACTTGTTATTGCTTATTAACGGTCAATGCCTGGGACTTGCTTTGTTGTGATGTGTTCAGCTGTGAGCACTTGCACCAATGATCTTCAGTGTGCAGCTCTGAACAGTGAGGGAGGAGTCACAGTGGGATAAACAAAGGTGGATGGAAGCAGCGAAAATGGGGTATGAAACAAGCAGAGAGCTAGAGGATTGGGAGTCCCTTAAAAAATGTTTGTCCTGATAAGCAGCTGAACTGTGTGCTGGCTGGAGGCAAAGGGAAGTGGAATACAATGTCACAGCTCAGGGAAACCTCTTGATGAAGGGCTGCAGCAGCTTTAAATCTGGCAGCCCTTTTGTGATACAGAGAAGGAGGGTTAATGACAGGAAGTGGTGAAAAATCCTAATGTCCTCAGGCTGATTCCTGATTCCCTCACCCAGCTTTCTGTACAGATGGCTCTCTAGCTGGCTGATGCGGCTGATTTCTACTCCCCCTGTTACTGGTCTGCCTTCACCTGTCTTGTGTTTCTGCCCTTCATGTGCAGCTTGGCCTGCTGAAGCTCCACTGCCTGTGTGAAAGGATCTATCGCACAAAGGGGCAGCAGCAAGAATTGCGTGACCATGTAGTGAAGTTCCACGAGTGCGTGGAGGAGATGGAGCTGTACTGTGGCATGTGTGGGGAGTCCATTGGGGAGAAGAACAACCAGCTCCAGGCATTGCCTTGCTCCCACTTCTTCCACTTAAAGTAATGAGCTGGATGTACTAAAGGTCCTTGCCATGACATTAGAGATAGGGAAGAGCTATTGACACCCAGAGGCAGGACAGTCCTCTGCCTTTGTCCTGCTCACCTGTGCCCTGCAGGATCCCTTTGCAGCATCATGAATCTCACAGTCCTGAAGGGTGAGATTTACCCATAAAATCCTTCATCCTACTTCTGCCCTCTAAATGACTGTTCACCAGTGTCCTCACCTTGTAGGTGCTTAGCCCACTTCATAATCTTATTTAATTCACCTTGGTGAATTGGTTCTTCCCTCCCAGGCAGGTGGGATTGTTGTCCCCTGAATCCCCCCCACCTTCTCTCATCTATTGCACTTGAGGTGAAAAAGGTATTCAGTTTGTTACTGTACTACTGCCAGGAAAAGAGTTTGTTGTGATTTTTTTTTTCTTTTTTTTCATTTTTAGAAGTAGCAAAACACTTAGTTTTAAGGTCCTTAATTTTCAGAACACAGCTCATGATGACACCAAACTACCCAGTAGTTTGATCCTAATGAGCACTGTGGGTTTGTCCTCAGCAGTACAGGAACTGTCCTTTGTGGAGGATCATGCTGCAGTGACTCCATGGGACGGGTGGAAAAGGGATCAAACCCTTCCCCAGGGCGGGAGGTTTGCCTTTTTTTCTTTTTTTTTTTTTTTTCCCTCGGTAGTTGTCTAACATACAGAGTAGCAGCGGCGCGGGAGAGCCTCCGCCCACAGAGGGCTCCCTCCGGACGACTTCCTCCCTTTGCAGGTGCCTTCAGACCAACGGGACCCGGGGCTGCCCCAACTGCCGCCGTTTGTCGGTGAAGCCCGGCTACGTCTGACCCGCCCCGGGGGCTCGGCCTGCTTCCATGGCCCCTCGGGCTCTACCTGGCGACGCGGGGCTAAGGGCCGGCGGGAGGAGGAGTCCTCGCTCTCCGCTCGGCCCCGACCCGGCGCCGCTCCTCCCCCCTCATTCGCTGTACGGGGTTGACGGTAATAAACGCTGTCGCCGGAAAAACGCCTGCCTCCTGCGCCGCCGTCCGGCAGGGGCAGCAGCGTCCGGGCCCGCCCCTGCCCCGCTCCAAGATGGGGGCGGGGCCATCACTCAGCAAATTTGGCGGGCGCACGTGACCTACGTGCCTGTTGCCCTCAGGGCCCAGAGCCGCAGATTCGCCAGACTCTCCCGTCGCTCTCCCGCTCTCTCGCTGCGGCAGGCCTGAGGGACCGACGGCCAGAGAAATAGAGGAGGCATAGGGCCCACCCAGTCACGCCTTCTGCTGCCTCCCGCTCTGTTCCGGGGCGAGGAGTGCGGAATCTGCCGCACGGAACCCGCCGCGACGTGCGCTGCCTGGGTGGCTGGTGGGGGTAAAGATGGCGTCGGTGTGGGATGAGTCTGAGGTGAGGGGCCGGGGCTGCCACCCGTCGTGGGGGACAGCGGGGCCGGGGGTGGCGGGGCTGGGGCGGGGGACACTGAAGCCGGGTGCTGGGGACAGCGGGGCCGGGGTGGAGGACAATGGCGCCGGGGCGAGGCGAAGGCAGGCCGGGCCGAGCGTGATGCCGCCGTTGTACCCCGTAGGATGGCGTCGGCGAGGAGGTGCTGAAGATGTCCACGGAGGAGATCGTGCAGCGCACGCGTCTCCTCGACAGCGAGATCAAGGTACGGCCGAGGGCCGGGAAGCGGAGAGGGGCTGGAGAGTGGGGCCGGGCCAGGCTAAACTAGGCCTTCTGCCTACGACGGGGCATGCCCTGGGAGCCCTGCGCGGCTGGCGCTTGGGGTGGGGGTAAGTGGCTTACAGCCATGGGGGAGACGAGACAGGAGGGTAGTGAGAACTTAAAGATGTAGTTAACTGCATCGGGAAGGGTAGGCTGAGGCCTTGAAGGTAGGGAAGAAGTACTGAAAGAGCAAGGAACCGAGGAAGCTGAGGGGGTTGTTGTTCTGCAGAGCCCTGGATGCTTTAACTAAAGGTACACAGATCCTTCCAGCTCTTACAGGCACAGGGAAGTCTGTTCCATGGCCTGGGTCAGGTAGGATCACTGGGTAATTAAGGTTGAAAGGGGTGTGAGAAGATCTCTAGTCCAATTTCTTGATCAAAGCAGAGTCAGCCATAATCAGGCTGCTCAGGGATTTTTGCAGTTAGATCCTGAAAGCCTCTAAAGACTGAGATTGTGCCACATCTCTGGTGCATGTGGTGCTATTCTGTGCCACTGATTGATTGTTCTTGTGAGGATAAAGATTTGCATCACATACATCCTGACCCTCTCTTGTTTCAGTCTTTTGTCTGTTCTCTCATTTTCCCACTGTGTGCTGCTGTGAAGTATCTGATTTTTATCTTCTTGATACTGCCCCCAGTAGCTCTTCTCAGCTGAACAGGCCCACTTCCCTCAGTTATTTCTCACAGAGGCTGTGTTCCACCCCCCCGGCCATCTTGGTGGCCCTGCATTGAACTCAGTCCAGTTGATCAATGTCTTTGCTCTATAGTGGGAACCGAAATTGTATAGAATACTCAAGATAGGATCTAATAAGTGTTGAGTAAAGGGGGCTGATTACTTTTCTCCATCTGCTGCTGCTTACGCTCCTGTCAGTACAGCCTGGATTGCTGTTTGCCACCCTTGCATGTTCCTGGAGATGCCCAGATCTGATTTCCTAATGTACTTCCTTATACCTTAAGGGCAACAAAGATAAGTGTGTGTCTTGCTTTTAAATTGTAGCATATAGTAAGAAGTGAAAGCAGCATTTTCTGTTTCATAGTGACAGCAGCACAACTAGGCAATGTGTTGATACTCTCCCTTCATGCAGTTTTCATTGAATGTTTCCCAAACCATGGATTTTAAAAAAAGTTTTGATGGCTGGTTGGGGTTTTTTTTGCATTTTTATGTAATAGATTCTTTAGCAGTTCATGTGAATAAATTACATCACAGTTTCAAACAGGTAGTTTTTTAGGGAAGAGTGGATGTTCCCTATTAAACAGAACCATGTATGTCAGTTCAGGTTTGACAGTTGTGTTTGACACCGTTTGCTGCTATAGTTGCTTCAGTGAGGATCACAAACTGTGTGTCTGACCGGGAATGGGAGGAAAATGTATGTGGGTGTCATCCAGACAGCACTGAGAAATACTTGTACTGGGTGCCTTAGTCTTGGGTATAAATGTACTTACTGTTGGATTGCAAGTACAGAACTTCTATTCTTGTAGCTGTTTTCCCTTAGTACGATTAATCGTAGATTCACAGAATGGTTTGGGTTGGAAGGGACCTTTAGAGATCATCTAGTCCAATCCCCTTGTCCCTAGTAGGGACATCTTCAACTAGATCAGGTTTTTGAGAGCCCAGTCTAACCTGACCTGAAGTGTTTCTAGGGAAGGGGGCTTCTACTACCCCTCTGGGCAGCCTGGGCCAGTGTCTCACCACCTTCTGCATAAAAAATTTCTTCTATCTAATCTGAATCTCCCCTCTTCTAGTTTAAACCCATCACTCTTTGTCCTGTCGCAACAGGCCTTGCTAAAAGTCTATTCCCAGCTTTCTTATTCTCCACTTTTAAGTACCAAAAGGCCACAAGGTTTCCCCACAGCCTTCTCCAGGATGAATCACCCCAGCTCTCAGCCTGGCCTCACAGCAGAAGTGCTCCCGGCCTTGGATGGTCATTGTGGCCATGCTCTGGACTCATCTTTCTTAACACTGGAGGCCCCAAAGCTTGACCCAGTTCTCCCAGTGTGGTTTCATGCAAGTGGAGTACAGAGGGAGAATCCTTTCCCTCTGTCTCCTCCTCACAGTGCTGGGGATGCAGCCCAGGAGACAGTTGGCTTCTGGGCTACAAGTACACATTGCTCATGTCCAGCTTTTCACCTGCCAGCACCCCCCAGGTGCAGGGCTGCTCTCCAGACCTTCATGCCCAGCCTGTATTGATACTGAGGATTGCTGTGACCTAGATACAAGACCTTGCATATGGCCATGTTGAACCTCATGAAGTTCACCTGGACCCACTTATATTCATAGAATCAAGAAGGCTGGAAGAGACCTCAAAGATCATCGAGTCCAACCTGTCACCCTAAACCTCATGACTATCTAAACCATGGCACCAAGTGCCACGTCCAATCCCCTCTTGAACACCTCCAGGGATGGTGACTCCACCACCTCCCTGGGCAGCCCATTCCAATGGCCAACCACTCTCTCTGTGAAGAACTTTCTCCTCACCTCCAGCCTAAACCTCCCCCGGCGCAGCTTGAGACTGTGTCCTCTTGTTCTGCTGCTGGTTGCCTGGGAGAAGAGACCAAACCTCTCCTGGCTACAACCTCCCTTCAGGTAGTTGTAGACAGCAATGAGGTCACCCCTGAGCCTCCTCTTCTCCAGGCTAAACAGTCCCAGCTCCCTCAGCCTCTCCTCATAGGGCTTGTGCTCAAGGCCTCTCACCAGCCTCGTTGCCCTTCTCTGGACATGCTCCAGCAATTCAACATCTTTCCTAAACTGAGGGGCCCAGAACTGGACACAGTACTCAAGGTGTGGCCTAACCAGTGCTGTGTACAGGGGTACAATGACCTCCCTGCTCCTGCTGGCCACACTATGCCTGATGCAGGCCAGGATGCCATTGCCTCTCTTGGCCACCTGGGCACACTGCTGGCTCATGTTCAGGTGGCTGTCAACCAGTACCCCCAGGTCCCTTTCTGCCTGGCTGCTCTCCAGCCACTCTGACCCCAGCCTGTAGTACTGCATGGGGTTGTTGTGGCCAAAGTGCAGCACCTGGCACTTGGACTTGTTGAATGCCATCATGTTGGACTCTGCTCATCTGTCCAGCCTGTCAAGGTCCCTCTGCAGAGCCCTTCTACCCTCTAACAGATCAACACCTGCTCCCAACTTGGTGTCATCTGCAAATTTACTGATAATGGACTCAATCCCCTCATCCAGATCATCAATAAAGATGCTGAACAGGATGGGGCCCAGCACTGATCCCTGGGGGACACCACTAGTGACAGGCTGCCAGCTGGATGTGGCACCATTCACCACCACTCTCTGGGCTCGGCCCTCCAGCCAGTTCCTAACCCAGCGCAGAGTGCTGCTGTCCAAGCCACAGGCTGACAGCTTGGCCAGGACTTTGCTGTGGGGGACAGTGTCAAAGGCCTTGCTGAAGTCGAGGTAGACTACATCCACAGCCTTTCCTACGTCCACCAGGCTGGTCACCTGATCATAGAAGGAGATCAGGTTGGTCAGGCAGGACCTGCCCTTCCTAAATCCATGTTGGCTGGGCCTGATTCCTTGGCCATCTTTCAGGTGCCCCCAAGACAATCTGCTCCATGATTTTCCCTGGCACTGAGGTCAGGCTGACAGGCCTGTAGTTCCCAGGTTCTTCTGTGCATCCCTTCTTGTGGATGGGTGTCACATTGGCCAGGAGAACAGAAAGTAGTTTTTCTCCACAGAGGTAGTTGATGCATTTGTTTTGGATGTGGTGTTTGTCTACAGAACAGCTTTCCAACAATGACACCTCTCTTTGTTCCACAGGGAGCACTGGTGGCACATCTCTTTGCACATTTCTGTGTTGCTAATCCCACTGCGCCCAGTAGACACAAGGCCCAGTTGGGCCACTCCCTGTTCATACCTTCAGTCACCTTATTTCTGAATCCCAATACTTTCAGTTTAGGGTTTTCTGGGTGTCTACTCCCATGCTGTTGCATGTCATCGCTTCAGTGTTCCATCATACCATCCTTTAAGCCCAGTGAAACATAACTGATAGAGTTGTGTATAGATGCATGTAGGTGGGCACCTGTGTGTGTCTGGCTGGTTCCCTGGGGAGCTGTATGTATGGAGCTTAAAGCAGGGTTGCCTTATAGAAGTCATACTCTTATCTGGGTAGTAGTGTAGCCCTGTGAGCTGAGGTTATCTAGTGACACCAGGAAACAATTGCTTAGGGAACAGATCATGTAGCTTTGAATCCTGAACACTTTTGGCTAATTTTCTCTATTTTCCTTTTTTTATTTTAGGTTTCTCTTTATACCTATTGTTTCCTTAGACTTAAGTTTTTGTTACTTTTTTCCTTTTGGAACGAATTATGAGTTTTATCTGGCCTTAGTCTTCTAATGTTACTCCTCTCTCTCTACTGCATACTGATTCCAGATCATGAAGAGTGAAGTGCTAAGAGTGACCCATGAGCTTCAGGCCATGAAAGATAAGATCAAGGAGAACAGTGAGAAGATCAAAGTGAACAAAACCCTGCCCTACCTTGTCTCCAACGTTATTGAGGTGAGAGTGGTGCACATAATATCTATTGAAGGGAGAAGAGCCATTTGAGATGTGGCCTGTTCTCAAACTGCTAATGCTTCTGGAGCCAGAGCTTTCAGGTCCTGTTGGCTTTGTGACCTGGAAGTGCTTCTTGCCTGCTTCTTGTCTGTGTCTTCTTTAGGTGTTGGCTCTGCTCACCCATAGATAGCACAGCTGTTGGAGGATGACACAGCCTCCATTAGCACAGGTTTGGGTGTGTGATATTTGGTACCTGCACTCTGACCCTTGTGACACAGCCAGTGAAAAGCAGTGGCTCTGTTAGTGTGTTGTGTGATAGGCCCAGATGGGCTGATAGCTTTATGCTTTTGAAAAGGGGGTTGGTTTTGTGCTAGGGTTTTGAAACTTGATGAACAGCCAAGCCAGAGATAGGGGTAACACCAGCAGCCCAGCTGAAGTGTGTGTACACTAATGCACACAGCATGGGTAACAAACAAGGGGAGCTGGAAGCCTTGGTGCAGGAGGAAAACTAGGATGTTGTCGTGATCACAGAAACGTGGTGGGATGACTCTCACAACTGGAGTGCTGTAATCAATGGCTACAGATTCTTCAGGAGAGACAGGAGAGGGAGAAGGGGTGGAGGAGTGGCCCTGTATATTAGGGAGGCTTTGGATGTCATGGAAGTAGGGACTAAGGATGATCAGGTTGAGTCCCTATGGGTAAGAATTAGGGGGAAGGCTAACAAGTCTGACATCCTGATTGGAGTATGTTATAGACCACCTAGCCAGGAAGAAGAGGTTGATTTATTATTCTTCAAGCAGCTGGAAGCTGCCTCAAGATCTCTTGCCCTTGTTCTTGTGGGTGATTTTAACCTGCCAGACATCTGCTGGGAATTGAACACTGCAGAGAAGAGGCAGTCTAGAAGGATCCTGGAGTGTATGGAGGATAGGTTCTTATCCCAGCTGTTGTGTGAGCCTACCAGGGGTACAGCCCTGCTCGACTTGCTGTTTACAAATAGAGAAGGGCTGGTGGGAGATGTGGTGGTCAGAGGCTGCCTGGGATCCAGTGACCATGAAATATTTATTGAGTTTTCAATATACGGTGAAATCAGGAGGGGCAGCACCAAAACCTCCACCTTGGACTTCTGAAGGGCAGACTTTGGCTTATTCAAGGAACTAACTCAGAAAGTTCCTTGGGAAACAGCCCTTAAAAACAAAGGGGTCCAGGAAGGCTGGACTTACTTCAAGAAAGAACTCCTGAAGGCACAAGAACAGGCTGTGCCCATGTGCCGGAAGAGGAGCCATAGAGGGAGACAGCCAGACTGGATGGGCAAGGAGCTTCTAAAGGAATTAAGGGAAAAAAAGAGGGTGTATCACCTTTGGAAAAAAGGGGAGGTATCCCAGGAAGAGTTCAAGAAGTTGCTAGATCGTGTAGGAAAAAGATTAGAGAGGCAAAAGCCCATTTAGAACTCAGGCTGGCCACTGCTGTAAAGGAGAATAAAAATATTTCTATAAATATATTAATGGCAAAAGAAGAGGCAAGGACAACCTCCACTCTTTATTGGATGCAGAGGGGAATATGGTAACAAAAGACAAGGAAAAGGCAGAGGTACTTAACACCTTCTTTGCCTCAATCTTCAATAGTGGGACAGGCTGTCTGCAGGACAACTGGCCTCCTGAACTGGCAGATGGAATCAGGGACCAGTGTAGTCCCCCTGTAGTCCAGGAGGAAGCAGTAAGGGACCTGCTGACCCACTTGGATCCTCACAAGTCCATGGGACCTGATGGGATCCATCCTAGGGTGTTGAGAGAGCTGGCAGATGAGCTGGCCAAGCTTCTCTCCATCATTTATCAGCAGTCCTGGCTCACAGGTGAGGTCCCTGATGGCTGGAGGCTGGCCAGTGTGATGCCCATTCACAAAAAGGGCCTGAAAGAGGAACCAGGAAATTACAGACCTCTCAGCCTGACCTCAGTGTCAGGCAAGGTTATGGAACAGGTCATCCTGAGTGCAATCACAAAGAATCTACAGGATGGTCAGGGGATCAGGCCCAGCCAGCATGGATTCAGGAGGGGCAGGTCCTGCCTGACCAACCTGATCTGCTTTTATGATCAGGATAACTGCCTGGTGAATGCAGGGAAGGCTGTGGATGTAGTCTGCCTGGACTTCAGCAAAGCCTTTGACACCGTCTGCCACAAGAAGCTCCTGGCAAAGCTGGCAGCTCATGGCTTTGGACAGATTCATTCTGAAATGGGTCAAGAACTGGCTGGATGGCTGGGCTCAGAGAGTGGTGGTGAATGGTGCCACAACCAGTTGGAGGCCAGTCACTAGTGGTGTCCCCCAGGAATCAGTGCTGGGCCCCATCCTATTCAATATCTTTATTGATGATCTGGACAAGGGAATTGAGTCCATCATCAGTAAGTTTGCAGATGACACCAAGTTAGGAGCAGGTGTTGATCTGTTGGAAGGTAGGAGGGCCCTGCAGAATGACCTTGACAGGCTGGATGGGTGGGCAGAGGCCAATGGGATGAGATTTAACAAGGCTAAGTGCAGGGTTCTACACTTTGGCCACAACAACCCCAAGCAGCACTACAGGCTGGGGTCAGAGTGGCTGGAGAGCAGCCAGGCAGAAAGGGACCTGGGGGTACTGGTTGATAGTAGGCTGAACATGAGCCAGCAGTGTGCCCAGGGGGCCAAGAGAGGCAATGGCATCCTGGCCTGCATCAGGCATAGTGTGGCCAGCAGGAGCAGGGAGGTCATTGTACCCCTGTACACAGCACTGGTTAGGCCACACCTTGAGTGCTGTGTCCAGTTCTGGGCTCCTCAATTGAAGAGAGATGTTGAGGTACTGGAACGTGTCCAGAGAAGGGTGACAAAGCTGGGGAGGGATCTGGAACACAAACCCTATGAGGAGAGGCTGAGGGAGCTGGGGGTGTTTAGCCTGGAGAAGAGGAGGCTCAGGGGTGACCTCATTGCTGTCTACAACTACCTGAAGGGAGGTTGTATTCAGGTGGGGGTTGGTCTCTTCTCCCAGGCAACCAGCAGCAGAACGAGGGGACACAGTCTCAAGTTGTGCCAGGGGAGGTATAGGCTGGATATTAGGAGGAAGTTCTTCACAGAGAGAGTGATTGCCCATTGGAATGTGCTGCCCAGGGAGGTGGTGGAATTGCTGACCCTGGAGATGTTCAAGAGCATACTGGATGAGGCACTTGGAGCCATGGTCTAGTTGATTGGATAGGGCTGGGTGATGGGTTGGACTGGATGATCTTGGAGGTCTCTTCCAAACTGGTTGATTCTATGATTCTGTGTACTGAAGGCTTGATGTGAGCTACTGTCATTGGAGGGGAAACTGGTGCCATTAGCTCCTGCTTTGTTCTGAACTGCATGGTGTCAGCTGTGTGCTGTTTTGTGTGGCTTCAGGAAGTGAGGAAGAAACTCGGTTTTATAGGAGGGCTTTAATGCTTCCAGGACTCTACTACTGAGGGATGGTGGGAAGTTTTACTTCTACTGTGTGTAATTTAGCAGTGTTCACCCCAGGGTCATCCTATTAGCCTGCTTACACTGTCATGGAATCTCTCACTCTGGTTTTCAGCTGTTGGATGTTGATCCCAATGACCAGGAGGAGGATGGAGCAAACATTGACCTGGATTCCCAGAGAAAGGGCAAGTGTGCTGTGATCAAGACCTCTACACGCCAGGTGAGACTCACGTTCCCAGACAGGTGTGAGAAGTGCAGAAGGGGACCTTATCCTCTGAGCTTTGCTCACTTTGGTTGCCTTCCTACAGACATATTTCCTCCCTGTTATTGGGTTGGTTGATGCTGAGAAGTTGAAGCCTGGAGACCTAGTGGTGAGTGATGTTGCTGTGACTGTTGGATATGACATTGGCCCAGAAAATTGGTATGTCTTGTCCTTTAGAAATGAGACAGATATGTCCCAGTTTCTCCCAAGATCCTTTCTGTACTAAAATTGTAATAAGCTATTACGGGTTCAATCATATTTGTAGTATAGAAAGGTGCTGCATTGTGGAGAATATTTTTATACTTAAAATCATGTGCTGAAAGTGCAACTATCAGCATACCCTTCCCAAACCCAGACCTCTGTGTCATAAGCAAACTGGGTCCTGTTTTGAAACATGCTGGCTTAGCTGTGGCATTGTGCACTGTGCTGAGCTGTGGTGGGTTGATGAGTGCCATTGTCAAAGCAGGGTAGTCCTGTGTCCTCAAGGTCTAGTGAATCATCTGAAACCGCATGTTCATCAATTGCTGTTAAAAGTAAAGAATTTATGTTTACAGGGAGTGAACAAAGACTCTTACCTGATCCTGGAGACTCTACCTACTGAGTATGATTCACGGGTGAAGGCCATGGAGGTGGATGAGAGACCTACGGAGCAGTACAGTGACATTGGGGGGCTGGACAAACAGATTCAGGAGGTAATACTTTAATGATATGGCTGAAGAGAGCACTCTGAACTTCAGCTCAGAGCAGGCACCCTGGAGAGCTGTGGAGGGGAATGGGTGTATGAATTGACATTTTCCCTTTGCTGCAGCTTGTGGAGGCCATTGTCCTGCCAATGAATCACAAGGAGAAGTTTGAGAACTTGGGTATACAGCCACCCAAAGGAGTCCTTATGTACGGGCCTCCAGGAACCGGGAAGACGCTCTTAGCTCGAGCTTGTGCTGCCCAGACCAAGGTAAAAGGGACCTTTGAGAGCCTTGTGCTGCTGTAGGAACTGAGAAAAGAATAGCAGCAGCTCCAAGAGGGCTCACACAGACTAGTGTTAAAAAGGCTGTGATGTTCTTATCTGTTTGCTCAATTTAATTAAGGGCTTCTCTTGGTACTGGGAATGGACCCTGCTAAGAATTGAGGCATAGGATTCTCTTTCGCTTCCCAGGCTACTTTCCTGAAGCTCGCAGGTCCGCAGCTTGTACAGATGTTTATTGGTGATGGAGCTAAGCTGGTACGCGACGCTTTTGCTCTAGCCAAGGAAAAGGCTCCTTCCATCATTTTTATTGATGAACTGGATGCCATCGGCACTAAAAGGTGAGGCATAAGCCCCACTGTAAAGCTCTTGGGAGCTGCCTGGCAGCTCCCTTTGCGTGTACGCAAGAGGAAGGCCTGCCCTAAAGCACAGCCTATTCAGAAATGGAGCGTTCAGTCCATCACAGATGGCAGTTGCTTCAAACCTTGGTCTCATAAGCGAGGGTCATGAGACTTTGGATCTGATGGTTTCCTGCTATATAAAACTGGCTGGAAGGCCTTGGCTCAGGAGTGTAAACTGTGGTCATTCTGTTGTCTTCTGTGATTAAACCTATAGGGGACAGGGTGGTCAGGTTCACACTCATGACTTTGTCCTTGTTTCCTCTTCAGGTTCGACAGTGAGAAGGCTGGTGATCGGGAGGTGCAGAGAACCATGCTGGAGCTGCTTAATCAGTTAGATGGTTTCCAGCCCAACACACAAGTCAAGGTTGGGGTGTTGCAGAGTGGTACTGAGGTCCAGGGTGCTTTAGCAGGGGATGGAAAACAATGTCCAGGGAAGAAGCCTGGTGGGCCCTTGGGGAGGAGAGGCCTGTTCTTGTGCCTCAGACTGATAACCCCGCTTCCATTTAGGTGATTGCTGCAACGAACCGTGTGGATATCTTGGACCCAGCTTTGCTCCGCTCTGGACGATTAGATCGCAAGATAGAGTTCCCAATGCCTAATGAGGAGGCTAGAGCCAGAATTATGCAGATCCATTCCCGCAAAATGAATGTCAGGTATGGCAGAGGTGTGGCCTTTTGGGGTCACTGGTGATGGTACCCTGGGGCTGTGGAGTGGTAGCGCTCTGATGTGGAGGTTTTCTAGAAGCTCCATATTGTGCTTTTCCTATTGGTGCATGCTCTCAGACTTTTTCCCACCCTCCTGTTCCTGCCCCAGCCCTGATGTGAACTACGAGGAGCTGGCTCGCTGCACAGATGATTTCAATGGAGCACAGTGCAAGGCTGTGTGTGTCGAGGCGGTGAGTATCTTTGACAGTGGCCTGTGCTGTGTCAAGGGATGTGTGAACACCAGCACTGAGTCTTTGCTTTGAACTCATGTGGTGCTCACATGCCCTCTTTAAATATGATCTCCTTGGGCAGGGGATGATCGCCCTCCGTCGTGGAGCTACAGAGCTCACCCATGAGGACTACATGGAAGGAATCCTGGAGGTTCAGGCCAAGAAAAAAGCCAATCTGCAGTACTATGCCTGACCTCTGCCTAGTCAACAAGGTGGCCATGGCAGAGGACAGGATGAGACTGGACTGTATGGCTTTGCCTGGAAAAAAATAAAGAATTTTTTTCCCCTAAACCCAAATCCGTGATGTTTTGGGGCTGTTGCCCTTGCTGGATGGTTTACATATGCAAAAGGAAGGCAAGAGCCTCCTCTTCACAGTGCCCATTGTGCTGGCAATGGAGCTTCCTGCTAGAACTGGATTACATCGTGCTCTGCCACTGCTTGATGAGGAGCACCAGGCCATAATGCATTAAGCATACTTTGAGTTGGTGCACTGCAGCCAGAGAGCACCCTTTCCAGTGAATAGACTATACAGTTTTGTTACAGTCTGAAGTGTTAGACCCAGCTCATTTTGTAGGGGCGAGAGGTGAGCACGCTTCACAGGATGTTAAGGTCTGGAAAGGATTTTTCCCCCCACCCCACCCCTCCACCAGAGGGGGACCATAGAATTTATCACAGGCTGCACAGGAATGCATCCAGATAGGTCTTGAAAGTCTCCAGAGAAGGAAACTCCACAACCTCTCTGGGGAGCCTGTTCCTGTGCTCTGTGACCCTCACAGTGAAGTTCTTCCTCATGTTAAGGTGGAACCACCTGTGCTGTAGCTTATTATCCATTGCCCATTGTCCTTTCACAGGGTGCAACAGAGAAGAGCCTGTCCCCTCTGTCATGACACCTAGTCCTCAGATATTTATAAATTTATTAAATCCCCTTTCAGTCTTCTCTCCTCCAGACTAAAAAGACCCAGGTCTCTCAGCCTCTCCTCATAGGACAGTACTCCAGGCCCTTAATCATGCCCAAAGCCCTCTGTTGGACTCTGTTGAGTAGATCTCTCTCCCTCTTGAACTGGGGAGCCCAAAACTGGACTCAATATTCCAGGTGAGGTCTCACTAGGGCAGAATAGAGGGGGAGGAGAACCTTCCTTGATCTGCTGGACACACTCCTCTGAATGCACCCCCCACGTAAGGGAAGTTTAACTCGCCTCTAGAAGGTTTGCCACCACTGCTGGCAGGTGTGTGAGCTCCAGGGTCGGTCAGTCTGGTAAGCAGAAAGAATTCAAGGTTCCACCCCCCTGAGCAAGTCTTTCAGTGCTTTTAATGCCAGTTGAGAATTACAACTTCCATTTAAAAATTACACTTGTCATAAATACACTGACTTTAGCATTAAGTATCTTACATGCCACTGTATTGTATTTTAAATACAATGTAAACATCTCCAAATGCTGGCCATCTCATCTGTACCTGTGCAGTTTTTGGACACTTGGGAGCAGGGCAGGGATGTGCAGCAAGAAAGAACAGATGTAAGAAACAAAGAAAAATGCACCCCAGAGTACTTGGGCTGATGTTCCTGAGTTAGCCCTAATACTCACACTGGTTCCAAGGTCCTTCCTGCTCCTTGTGAGGGAGCTGACTCTGGCAGAGTACACATGTGCTTGGCTTGCTCTGCTCAGGGGGCATCTGACATTAGAAAGAGTGAAGCGAGCAGAGCCCACATGTTCCTGAGGAAAACAGACTGCATTTTTTTGGATGTTAATGTTGGAGGGGGGCTGTTTCAGCAGTACTGCTGTCTGAGTTGTGGGAAGGTTGCTCATCTCCTTTCATAGAACTGGAGTGGTGCCCACAGGTGAGTTGGTCCTGGCAGCTCAAACTGCACCCTGGCCTCCAGTGGATGAGTTAGTTACAAGCCACATATGGCATACATCTCCCTGGTAAGGGTATGTTGGATAGCCAAATGGATAATACTACCTGTGTAAGAAGCTGAGGAAAATGTCCCACTCCTAACACCATTAAGTTTTCTTAGAGCCTGGCTGCTCAGGTAGAGCCATCTCCTTTTGGTAACAGCTTTAGTAGTGAGTAAATAGTGAATACTACAGCACTGGAACAGCACAAATTTCTGATTTAAATTAATTAATACTAGAAATGGGCTAATTCTTTGGCCTGAACCTTGGCTTAGATCAAGGTTCTTTTGGGAAATGATGGCCTGAGCCAACACTAGACACGTCTGTTGCAAAAGTGTTCAAGCCAACCACACATAGCTCCCTGCCCTAATTTGGGTCTGAGTTCCACAGACCTGCAGCAATAGAGTTGGCGCATAAACATCCCTTACAACTGGACAGTAACAGGACCATGAAGGTACAGTTCAAAAAACAGCACAAAAATGACACAGCCTTGGACTTAATCCCTTGTAAACAGAAGAAAAATAAAAAGTACTGTCCCCCTTAAATCACCAATGAGCGAATCGCCAATAATTCAAACCTGGAGTTACTTGCAATGTCTGTGTCCATGCCTGGAGGCTGTAGCAGCATTCCATGGGCTGGTATTTCCACAGCAATGGCGCTGCTCTCTGCCGGCTGCCATGCAGCCTCTGCCTGCTGTTAACCCACCACTCTGCCCAGGCTGCGCTTTCCAGAGTCTCTCCTTGCTTCTGCCGAGGTCACACGGCCCCATTCTCTTGTCTGGGTTTTTGTACAGACGCCCGAGAAGTGTTGAGGGATGGGGCCAGTGTGCAGAGGAACCCAGCCAGGAGGGTGAGGCCCAGGCCTCCCCAGGCACAGAACATGGACCAGCCATAGCCATGACTGATGTCCTCAGGCAGCCCATAGACGTAGCGAGGATAGCGAGACAACTCAAAATTGATCCCAGCTACACATGTGCAGAGCGAGATGATGCAGCACGTACCTGCAGGAGAAAAACAAGAGGGTTCTACGTTGCCCTCAGGTTAATTAGGTTTTTCCCTAGGTAGTTTCAAAGTCATCAATTTTCAAAATTATTTTTTTTTTTTTAATTCCCTCTCTCTCCATTCCTACCAGTCACTCTTCTTACAAGGCAGGGTTAAAAAAAAAAAAGCCAACTGTGTAGGAGTACAGGATACCTCACTTCACAAGTCACCAGTATTGTCTCAGCTCTATCTGATGCTATTTCAAGCTCAGCCACATGTGCAGGAGTGCACAAAGGGGGCCCCAGTCTACCTGATCCATTTAAAATGCTTTACTCAATGCTGTGCAATAACAACATGAAAATGTTCCCAAATGGAACTGGCAGTTAGGCAGCACATGAGATGATCAAGGACAGCACAAGCCTAGCCTCCATCCTTTCAGCGTGGTGGCTTCCTGTACAGTGCCACCAAAAAGCTCCTTGAGAAGGCTTGCTTACGGCAAGGGAAGATCCCCCTCCTGAAGTGGCACCAAATCAGTGGCACACTCATGTTTTTAATTGACGTAGATGCTGTTGTAACACCAAGAGTGTTGCTTGCAGCCATTATAGATGCTGACACAGGACTTCTAGGGTAACAGTTCTGCCTTTTAAAGCAGAGCCACATTGTTCATACTTGCAAGCTGCCTATTTTCTGCTTTCAATTTAGGAATCTCCATTCTTGGAACATCTCTGTAGCTCACCCTTTTGGTGCATTTGCTGCTACTATGCCCCTTTCAAATAAAGACAAAACACTGTACATTTCTGAGCTGAATAATCAAAGTTGAGAAAGACCTTTGGTCACACAGAAAGTCTTCTCCTAGCCAGAAGGAACAGGTGTAACACCCCTGGCAAGCACTGAGCTCATGTCCTTACTACTGGGCCAACATTCCCAGGCTTGGCTGGGTTTGGATTTTATTGTTACCCAAAGATGTGAGCATCTCACAGCAGCAGAAAGATGCTCTACATTGATCTTATTTGCTAAAATTCCCTAGGGAAAACAGCTGAGCTATCTGACAGGAGCCACAGGGTACACATTGTACACATAGTCCCTGTGGCTATGCACCAGCTCTCCTGAGCAAAAGGCTCCTGTACATACAGCAATGTCTACTCAGAAACACTAAAATATCCAGGCAAACACAGGTCCTGCCCAGTGCTGGATGTGGTGCTTTGTGCTATGCTGCTGGTTTGCTGCACTAAAGAACCACTCTGTGTGTTTACCATAGGCTGGAGAACTTCCCAGCCAGCAATGCTGATTGTGACTTTTCAGTAGAAGTGAAAGGTTCTCACCTCCCATCAGAAAGAGCAGCCCAGCCACATACTGCATGAGCTCCTGCTGTTTGCAGCAGCCCAGCACACCAATGATCCACCCAAACAGGATGATGGAGACTGCCATGCCAATGAAGCCAGCAGTCATCCTCCGCAGATCTGAGGAAAGAAAAGAGAGAAACAAGAAAGAAGACATGAAGACGGTGGCACCCAGCCTGGATAGCCAGGGGCGAATCCAAACATTTAGATTTACTAGTTTCTAAAGTTTATACTTCACCCACGAACCACACCTCCTGTACGGTCCTTGAAATAGATAGTTTGCCCATTACAGTGAAATAAAGGGCATCCAGGCAACTTGACTTCCTTTGGTTGGGCAGAACTACAGTGCATTTCTGTCCCCTTCAAGAGAAATACTGGCCAAATGCTCCCTGACATGAGATAGAAGGGGTGCAGTATGAATTCAGCAACAATATGTAAACAGGGTGCTTTTTTGTGGGTTTTTTAAAATATTTTTGGGATAGAGTTGGTTGGGTAAGTGTCTCCTGAAAACAAGTAAGTGAGAAGGGACACTGAAGAAAAGGACTAGTACACAGAAGCAGAAAGTGTGAACTGAGAAGAGGAATAGTGGGAGCAAAGAAGCAGACAGCAGATCAATACAGTATGATGGAAACAACTCCAGTAACAAGCTCTGAAAAAAAAAAACTTGGGTACCAGTGATAACAACAGCACTTTGTCATCCATAATAAAAGTGCTGTTCTTGTCTCCCCCTCGTTCAGTCTTGAGCAGGATTTCCTCAGCTCTGAGGCTCGCATGAGAGGGGCTAGGCAGAATGATGTGAGGCAACAGAACCAGAAAACAAATACAGAGAGAAGTGGGAACAGAAAAAACTGAGTAAATCATTCTCAGTGACAGGTTACAGGTCAGTCATCTCTGTGGGAAGGATTTGGGCACAAGGCAGCTAGTGAGCCAGGAGCTGGTAACAGGAGGTTGGAAAGACAAACTGCGATATTCTTTAGAAGAAGTGGTTGCCAGGGAGCTGCACCAGGTTGCTGGTGTGCACACAGAAAAATGCGAGATCTCTACCAACTATGCAGTGACGCAGCACCTTTGTTGTAAGCCAGCTAGGAATTGTCTGTCCCTGGGTCCAGAGTATGACTACACTTTGCAACACTGCACACATACCTGTACTCATGAATCCCCCACTTAAGCACTTCCAAACCGCAAGTCTCCTTCCAATTATACTGCCAGGTGCTTGTCCTTCCTCACCAGCAAGGCATAAATACATATTTGTGCACAGAGCCTAGTGGCGGCCAGCTGATTTGCAAGCCCTCCCTTGGCACCACACTAAGACACTCAATACTGCAGCCTTGCACACTGTCTTGGGCTACTTACGGAGTGCATGCCACTCATCCTGCCGGATGGTGTTTGTGATGTTGATAGGTAAGTTTCGAGGCAGCGAGCTGGAGGTGTAGTGGTACTTCACAGCTGTGCAGCGCTGAATAACTCCTGCAAAAGAGACATCTGCGTGAAACAGCATGAAACCCTGCCTCCACTCACCAAGCACAGCTCACATAGGGGAAGTCTTAGTTCAGTAACAAAGCAAATGTGACCAATAAACAAGCTTTGGGGATTAGGAGAGCAGGGAGCCTTACTACGAAGAAATACCAGCAAAGAGGGAGCAAGTTGCTGACCTAGGCAGTCTCTAAGATAGAACAGCTGAAGATAAACAGCAACATCAGTCACCAAAACCAGCTCCAGACACTTCCTAGAAGAACTGGGACAATCTCTTTGAGACGGCTAAGGAGACAAGAACACAGCTGAATACCAGTGGGACTGTTTTGTCTCTAGGAAGCTGAATTACTTTGAAAATTGTGCGTGTCTGCTGGGCAGGGAACTGCATGGGAGAAAAGGCTGAATGCACTTTGGTAGTCATTGGCACTCGCTTTTCTTTCAACAAACCGTAGTACTCAAGTAGGCTTGTTTCCCCTGTAGCTAAGTGTGCCCCAGATGCCAGTGTGTGCTCTTTTTTAAAGAGGGTTTTTAATTTAGAAAACAACAACTGGTAACAGAAGAATACTAAGGGGTAGATGGAGAGCAAGGTGTCTTGCCCTCCCTGTCATAAGTAAAGCAGAGGCCAGGGAAGAAAATAAATGTGGATGGTGAGGTGGAAGAAAACAGCCAGAAAGGTAAGAGCCAAATAGTACAAAAAAGTTGCTCTTAAAACAATAGCCACAGGGTCATTACCACTATTTGAATGCTAGGGCAGAACAACTACTCACAATCAGTTGGCCAGTGAGCTAATTAAGCTGGTGAACATTCCCTAGCAATGAGCCACAGAGTCAGTGATCAGCTGTGCAAAAGACACTAGAAAACCCAGAAGAAGAAATGGGCTTTGCATGGCTCCTGCAGCAACGGGAAGCATGATGGTATTCACAGGGACTGTACTGAGCTGGGTCCGCAAAGAGGAAGCCTGGGCCTTACTAGATCAAGAGTTGCACACAAGAAGCCTAGCCAGTTCCAGCCACCAGGCCACATTAACAAACGGTGACATTTAGCACAGAGTGGAACAAGCAGGCATGTAAAGAACATGAAACATGATTGTTCATGAGAACAAGAAAACTCAGAGTTCCAAAAACCTCTGAGCAGCAACGTATTTCAAGTGGGCCCACAGGCACTGGCAGGAATACCCCAGGCAAGCTGCCCTTCGCCTCCCCCTGCAGAGAAGGTTCCCTCTTGCCCTTACCTCAGAAGAGGTGTGTAGAGCTGCCTGAGCAAAGGGATCAGCAAGACATGCCCAGAACAGAGGATGCCAGTTCATTTGCAAAATCTCTGCAAAGAACTCCGTTAAGAACTTAGGCCATGAACCATCAAGTATCTAACTAAAATTCACCTCTGTTGATTGAATTCTGTTTCAATTCTGACAGGATCCACATGTGTTGCAGAGAAATATGCCTGTGGTACAAACTAATAACATCAGATTTTAGATTACAATGCACTAGATTCATTAAAGGTAAGTTCTATGTGCTTCCATATGCTGATTATAAGCATACTCTATATGAAGCATTTTTTTGTTTGAAAGCAAGGATTACTGCTCTTACAGTTCATTAAAGAAACATCAAAGACTAGATATGTAAATCCCTTATGATCAAAGCTATGGAATCCTCAGCTAAAATGTCACTCAGAAGATCTTTGCTCTGTATTATTAGAAGAATTTACATGTAGACTAGAAGTGAAACCTCTCCACTTTCTTATACAAATATGGTCCCTTAGAAGTTTTCAAATATCGATTCATTCCGTCTCTGGTTGAAAAACTCCTAATCCTTTCTTCCCCAGAATTCAAACTGCTAATTTTATGTAGGTAGCACATAAAATTCTATTAAAACAGCAAACTTGCAAAACTAATAGCTTAGGGGTTAGCAAATTTGATGGTTTACACTCAGTACTGACCCACCATGGGTGTGGTGATAGCCTTTGAGAATCCCATCACAAGCCATTTTTTCAGTAATGCCCATTTCTCCGAGAGCACAGCTGGACCTGTGCTGGTATAAGCCACCAAAGGCACAAGGGAGACCACTCTCTGAGGGTCTTCTAGAAAAGCTGAAACAGGTAAGCAAGAGTCAGGTGATCAGGGAAGCAGAGAGGGTGATTTCTCACCTGAATACACACTTTCTCCTAGAAAATTATACTCAGTAGCCAGATTTTGCATCTGCAGTCGGTAGTTTATTTTCCCCGTTTTCTGAGTGAATCTCTAAGTCAGAGATGTTGCATACTAATACAGCCAGGTATTCCATGGGACTGCATTTAAGAATGATAGAACACATTGTTCCCCAAGTACTCCAGAATAAAACCAAAACAAACGAAAAAACCACAAGCAAACAACAACAACAAAAAGGCAGGTTTGCAGTCTCAAAGATATGGTGAAGTCAAAGGTATTCCAAAGGTGCTTCAGTAAGTGCTTTGTTCTAAGCCCTTACATAACTTAAATCACAGTCTGCTCTGCATTTCCAAAACTAGAAAACTGATTTTCACTTGTGTTTATAAAACACCCAGAAGAGTGCCATAAGAAAACTTGGCAAAATTAAAAGCCTTGCCATCAGGTAAGGGCTTGAATAGAATGAAGCCATGTGGTGACAAGTCAGTGAGCATTTTTAACACACAGCTAAGTTGAGAATACAGGACAGAAGGGGCAAATACCTGTGTCAAAGCATACATGCAAGAAAAAAGTCACACCCAGCCTTACCCTAGCATTTCTTTGGCTGTTAACACTACATTGCACGGCATGTGCAATTATCTTGATTAAAAAATAAGCACATAAGACAATGAATTGCATCCAGCACTGTCACATTGACACCTTCATGGCCAAGCTACATGCCTGTGCCTTACCACGACCAACATTGTCTCACACTTTCCCTCAATGCGTATTTTTTCCCCCCTCAGGATTGCAACTACAGACAAGTTCCCCTTCTCTACACCTTCACAACGCTTGGGACACCACATGTGATGAGTCCTTTCTCCTGACAGAACATGAAGGCTGGGAAAGGCCAGAGGACATTGGCTAGAAAGAATTTCTGGATCTCCAGATACCAAGGTAGAGGACAGTCTCCTTACCCCTGGGCTGCCAGACACCTGTAAACCCACAACCAGGCTTGCTGCGATCCTGTTGTAATCCTGGGCTCAGCACACCCAGACTTTCTCATAGTTTAGTTTTCCTCTCTCTCTGCCTTCGGAACATGCAGGTTTTCTTCTCCACACTGCCTATATTTCAATATTATGAGAATGGAGTGGTTCTCATTTTCAGTTCTGCTAGCTGGCCTAGTCTTATCTTAGAGGAGTTTGACTCTCACACAGCTAGAAGAGATCTTCTCCCTCCTACCATAAGCAAGGCCAGGGAGCATCCATGGGTAGTTAACAATAAGCTACCTTGTGAAGTTTGGCCCTGCCCTCCCTTCCCTCATGCCCAGGACCAAATGGCCACAAAGTAGTATTTCTCCCCAGGATTGTGAAGAGCATCACAGCTATGGGATCTCACCCAAAGGCCACTAGATCTTGTAAATCAACCTTCCTTTAAAATAGGATGATAACGAAACACCAAACATTGAGTTTATTAAACACGCTACTAGAACAAATGCTCCACAGACCTCAGTCATTCCTGTAACTCTTCCAATTCATTACTAGCTGGAAAGGACAGGGAGTACAGACACCAGGCCTGAGCAGTTTTCTCTCAAGGACCTCATTACTGCCACAAACTGTTGTGTTCCTCTGCTTCAGTATCTAGTGGTTCTCCCCACTTTCTTAGCTACATCATAGTACTATGAAGCAATTTCTGTCCAGTGTTCATAACAGTCCCACCCCAGAGTCTTTGCAGTCTTGAAAAGCAGTAAATTCCACAGTTTATGAACAGTGACAAACCTTTGTATTTTAATTCCTTCAATTTACTGGTGTTAAAATGCAAGCTGTTCAAATAAACCCATCAAGTTATCCAAAGCAGCCTATCAGAATGGATCTGTCTTAATTAAGCATTTTCTATTGCCACTGCTTTGCAATAACACTTTTTGTTCATATTAATAAGGAAGGCACCTGAAGAGCATCAATCCCTGGAAGACCTCACTGCCTATGGTTGTTGTGCCAGCATCAGCTATAAAGTGTGCAATCACCACAGGGCAGGCTCTATGAGACAATGTACAGTGCTCAAGTTCTTACACTTCAGAGTCCCTCCTTCAGCACACACAGATCCTGTTTCCCCATCAAGCATTTCAGTTCTTCAGCTGCCATCCTTTACTGACTGGTAATCTCCATTTTCCACATGTGGTTTGTACAGTTTCTTCTTTTGCCTTCCTACGTGCATCCTATCAGCATCACACTCAGTCCTCAAGAGAAGGACGACGAAGAGGAGAAGCAGGACGAGGAGGACGACAAGGATGAGGGAGAGCCTAACAGAAGGCTCCCCTCTCCACAGCAAATTTCCCCCTCTATACTGTGTGTGATACTGATGGGATACACCTGTAGCCAACTCAAGTCAGCTGTGCTGCCTGACTCAAAACTGCTAATGGCCTGAAGCCCATGGCTGGCCTGGGATTCTGTCCCAGCAAACCCAGAACTACATTTTTAAAATTTTAAAATATGTAAATATATTTTACTTACATATATGTATATACACACATATATTGGATATATAAATGTATGTATGTACCTGCATCAGCTGAAATACTCAAGTATGGAACTTTTCACAGAACTTATTTATATTAATAGAAGAATTATCTAAATAATAGAATTCAGAATTATCTAAATGAAGGTACTTACTGGATGTAGTAATTTATTCAGAATTCAAGAGAAAGGAAAGAAACCTTATTCCAGAGGTACTAGAAAAACGGACAGTATAAACCAAAACCAAAATTACCTCAAGACCGTCACAAAATAAGATAAAATTTATTCCTCTGTCACTAAAAGTCAAAAAAAAACCTAGTTTAAGGAATATTAGGAACAGAAGAAGGTATCACATATAATCAAAGAGCTAGCTGGAAACTTACTTCAAATCAAGGAGAAAGTAGGACTTCCAGAGGAGCATGTTAGTGATCTTTGGCTCATACCAGGGAAAAACCCTCATTTTTTATTTTTGGAAGCCCCAAATCTAGTATTGTCCTTGACAGAACTGGTCAGCCATGGTCACACCTGACCATCAAGCCAGGAAAGGCTCCTTAATCACGTATGTCAGAGGACAGAGATGGCAGGAACAAGGAAAGGCTGCTAGTAAAGCAGGTCAGGGGGAGAAGAGAGTCAGATCTATTTAAACATCTGGCTCTATAAAACCTATTATTAATAAATTACCTCTATGAGATAAAGCATAAATCTTTACAGTAGCAAATGCAGATCAAACAGGCAAGTAATATGATGGATGGAAGCAAGGCTTGCATGGAAAGGCAAGGTCTTTTATTGTAACAGCTGAAAAGCAGAAGATTTAGAGTCCCTCCATTTTTACACAGTAGACCCTGAGGAAGATCACTCACTACTCTGTAACACCCTCGTGCATGCACAACAGAGACTCCAGCCTCTCTGTCAGACCACTGTTGTATTGGGAGAATACCTCAGAAACAAAGTATTGAGGACCAAGCTAGTATTCTTACCCTCCTCTTCTCCCAACCCTTGCTAATCTCAATGGGAGCTGAAAGCATTTGGCTTGATGTGAAACAAAAAAAAAAAAAAAACCAAACAGATGAACATTTTACATGACAGGCACAATTAATAGAAAGAAATTAATGAGCTGCCTTTTAATGAAATGAGATCAACATAGAAATAAAAAAATAAAATGGATCCTAGGAGATTAAATAAAGAAGCTAATCACAGAGCACTAGAGTTTCTAAAAGTAGGAGTCACTGCTGTGCATTGGCAAGAATGGACAAAGACGAGCTGAGCTTCACAGTGCCAGTCTATCCATTCTCTGCTGTGCAGGACTGGCGTCACAGTTGGAAGCCACACTGAGGAGCTGTTCCCACTTTCTTAAGATAGCATTTCCATTTTGTGCTTTAGTGGAATCACTTCTCCCAACTCCTACTCTCCTTGTGCTAATATGTACCTGCTGGAACAATAAGTCCTGTTATTTATTATTAACCATAAATGCTATTTCTTATCCTAAGCTTATTTTGTATATCATTTATTTTGACTTAGTGGGTCAGGCCACTACATTGTTTGTGTCACCTAGTCCAGGAATTTTATTCCTACTTCATGAACTGCTTGGATTTGTACCGTTCACCACAACAGCAGGTCTACAGCTTTCTCTCCTATCATTCCTGGAGCCCTGAGTGACATCTGCCACCAAGAAGGCCTGGCAATGCACTGCAGCAAATACTCCCCTAAGCCAGAACAACAGGTCTTTCCCCCCTTATTGCAAATCTCACAGCTCTATAAACAACATCATACGTTTCTCAGCGCTCAGTAACACGAAGGCATCAGGCTTAAAAGAATGCCCACCAACACCTTGCTCGAGTGGTGGGCCCTGCACCGGGCCATCAAAGCATCTCTCCGCAGACGCGGTCCCACCCAGCACTGCAGTGTTTTAGACAGACCGAGAAGCGCGCAGGATGGGGTCAGGGCCGCACTCGCCGCTCCTCTCCCGCCGGGGACCCCACGGACGCCGTGCGGGGCTGCACCCCCGCCCTCCCACCGGCCCGTTCATGCCGCCGTCCCGCCCGCAGACCAGACCCTGTCGGCACTGCGCTCAGCACCGCGGACAGCGGCGAGTCCCACCGCCTCCGTAGGGCTGGGACTGGGCTAAGCCCCGCCGCCGCCTTACCTTACCTTTCCGGATGAGCTCTTCGCTGTCCGGCTCGTAGCCCGCGCGGTGGCAGCGCCTCCAGAGCCCCGAAACGGTGGAATTGAAGCGGCGGCCGCAGTGCGAGTCCAGAGCCGCGGCAGCGGCGGCCGGGGCGGGGGCCGGGGGCCGTCCAGGCAGTAGGGCCCGCGGGGGCCGGGCGCGGAGCGGCAGGTGCGAGCTGGGCGCCGACATGGAGCCTGGCGGGTCGCTGCGTTTGTGGCCGAAGCCGCGGCAGCGTTCGCGGTGCCGCCGCGCGTCCGTCTCGTACCAGGAGTCAGTGCCGATGGCCACGGCCAGAAGGGCGAGGGCGGCGGCAGCCAGGAGAAGCCCGGAGCCGCTCAGCGCCTGAGCCGCAGCCGCCATCTTACCGCGCCGGGGGCGGCAGGGGCGGGCTCTTCCCCTGCAGCCCGGCTGGGGGCCTCCGCCCGCCGCGCCGCCCCCGGAAGGGAAACGGGGGCTGGAGACCGAATTCGACCCCGCACTGATGCAGCCTTCAGGGTACCCTAGACCCAGTCTCAAGGGGGCCACTCGCCGCCTCCCCCGGCTCCAGCGCCCGGCGAGGGGGCTCGGCCTGGCTACCCCCTGGCTACCTGCTGCTCGGCACCAGCTCCCTCACGGGCCGCGCGCGGGGCAACGGCCGCGCTAACGGCCACCAACGGCTCGGCCGCGCGCCTAGCAGGAGGCCGCCTCTAGCCCCGAGGCGCAGCGAGATGCCCGGGGGAAGGGGTGAGCAGGGTCCCCGTCTGCTCCCGAGGTCCCCCAGCACTGGGGCTGGCCCGCCCCGGAGGGCAGACGGAATCCGTCCTGTCGACATGCCTCAAGATCAAGCAGATTTTATGAAATGCAAACACCACTACCAGCAGCGTTTGTTAACATTTTGATTACGATTTCTCCGCAACCCTTCATTATCAGATAATAGAAAGTACGGCCTGAAGAGACAAAAAATGTCAATCTATTTTATGCATTGTGATGCAGGCTAAATCCAGGCCATTAGTTAAATGCAGCGGTTCCAAGAGCACAAAATCCCTTTTGATCCTGCTTGTGTTATGGGACTTTTCCTCCAGCTGCAGTACTACCCGTCTCCAAAGCCAGTTGTTATGGCATTGTCCTTTCAGTTATGACATTCAGATAAAGTGATCTAGTGATACAGCAAGTCCAAATTCCAAATTTAATGTTTAGTTTTAAAATCGTTAGTTTTGTTTAAGTACTTATTTTTTTTTTTCCCAGGGTAAACTAAACTGCAGGAGATTCAGATGCTCCTTCCCTCCCTCTGCCCCCTTGTCACTTCCCTCCTTTGGCCACATCAAGCACAAACTAAATCACCTCCCCAGCACTTTGCCTGGTGGAAATGCACAGCAGCCACAGATAAAGCTTGTTTTAACCACATTTCAGCATGATCCCCTTCAACACTTCACACTGGACAGATGGGATTACCATCCATGCAGCTGCACATTAGTGCCTTCAAGGCAGACAAATTGAACGGGCTGCTGTCAAAGTAATTTTCTTACACATACCAGCTAAATTAAGTCTTCCATATCAAGAATGAAAAATTATTTTCAAATACAACCACTGCTCTCGATAACAAGGAAAAATCCTTCAATTTTAACAGTTCTTTCCTGTAAAGATCCAAATAATCAGGTTTCCTAAATCTGCAATCCTATTATGTCACCCTACTCTCTACACCGGTTCTTCAGGCTAATTTCAGATGACAGCAAGACCCCTTGCAAAGTTCTCATGTCTGCAACTCTTTATTATTGGTCTTCCCTAAGCTACTGCAATTGTGTTAGAGTCACTCTTTGTGGAGCTGTGAACCAGGTAGCTGATTAATTAGTTACTTTTTTATTATTTCTGAGAAGGATAAAAAGGAGAGGGGAGGGAGGCTCACAGCACAGCCCCACAGGCAGGGATACCAGCACAGCCAAAGAGTTAAAGAGACGAACCCAGATTCCAAAATGTAGATTCCTGGCGAAGGCCCCAGGCCATGAAATCATGTTCTTGAACACCTACCCACTTAAATCTTCTTCCAGCTCATGGGTTACAGCTTTCCTCCTTCTTAGAGATGACTTGGACCACGAGATGGATAAAGAACTGGCTTGATGGCTGCACCCAAAGAGTGGCTGTCAATGGCTCCATGTCCCAGTGGAGGCCAGGGACAAGTGCAGTCCCTCAGGGCTCAGTCCTGGGACCAGTCTTGTTCAACATCTTTGTCGGTGACATGGACAGAGGCATTGAGGCACCCTCAGCAAGTTTGCTGATGACACCAAGCTGTGTGGTGCAGCAGACATGCTGGAGGGAAAGGATGCCATCCAGAGGGACCTTAACAGGCTGGAGAGGTGGGCACAAGCCAACCTCATGAGGTTCAATAAGACCAAGTGCGGGATCCTCCATCTGGGTCGAGGCAATCCCAAGCACAAATCCAGGCTGGGCAGGGACTGGCTGGAAAGCAGCCCTGAGGAGAGGGACTTGGGGGTGTTAGTGGACAAGAAGCTCAACATGAGCTGTCAATGTGCACTTGCAGCCCAGAATGCCAACCAGATCCTGGGCTGCATCAAGAGAAGTGTGGCCAGCAGGGCAAGGGAGGTGATTCTCCCCCTCTACTCAGCTGAGACCCCACCTGGAGTACTGCATCCAGTTCTGGAGCCCCTATTACAAGAGGGATATGGACATGCTGGAAGGTGTCCAGAGAAGGGCCATGAGGATGATCAGAGGGCTGGAGCTCCTCTCCTGTGAGGACAGACTGAGAGAGTTGGGGCTGTTCAGTCTGGAGAAAAGAAGGCTCCGAGGTGACCTTATTGTGGCCTTCCAGTATCTGAAGGGGGCCTACAAGAAAGCTGGGGAGGGACTTTTTTAGGCTATCAGGGAGTGATAGGACTAGGGGGAATGGAATAAAGCTGGAAGTGGGGAGATTCAGGCTGGACGTGAGGAAGAATCTCTTCACCATGGGAGTGGTGAGACCCTGGAATGGGTTGTCCAGGGAGGTGGCTGAGGCCCTATCCCTGGAGGTGTTTAAGGCCAGGCTGGATGAGGCTCTGGCCAGCCTGATCTAGTGTGAGGTGTCCCTGCCCATGGCAGGGGGGTTGGAACTAGATGATCCTTGCGGTCCCTTCGAACCCTGACTGATTCTATGATTCTATGACTTCTGGTAAGAACCAAGACCTGTGTACCACCATTCCGTATTTATAGGCTGAAAATCTTTTAAGAGTATGGTAAGAGATGCTCTGAACCCCTGTTTTTTAAGGGTAGCAAAAATTGTTTAGTCTTTTCTGGGCAATTTCTACCTATGTTTGATGAGCACAGCTTTGTCCCACATGGTAAGTAATCAGCTTAGTGTTAATTGAGACCAGATGGCCCTTCAGTTTTTCAGCTTAAAAAAAACCCTGAACACAAGGTATGGTTGACAATCTCTCTGGATAGTCAGTTACCATGTAAACATTTCCCTCAAAAGAGAAGCCACTCACTTGGTGGTGCTTTTCAAGGGACCCTGACCAGTAGATCAGACCACACTGTTCCTGGCCCCAAGTGCCACAGCAGTAAGAACAGTAAATTGGATTAGAACCTTTTGTTTCAATTGTGAAAGTCTGAGGAACAGAAAAGAGGGCAAGACACAGCCCAGACTTCTCTAGACTAACCCTGAGATACTGCTCTGTAATTCAAATTAAGTTTGAATTGAATTTGTATTTCAGAGAGAAGTAGCAGCTTCAATTAAAAACAAAACAAAAAAACCCACAAACCCAGATGGAAAACCATTTATTTCATCTCTATTGTCTCCACGCAGACCAATACAGATGAAGGGGAAAATGCATAAGATCAGCTGAAAAAATAGAGCTAGAAAATACAATTCTATCTGCATTTCCAAAAGTGACAAATGTGGTGGAGTGATGCCCCTTCTGCTCCCATGGCTCTCCACCCTCAGCCCCAGGGCTGACACAGTAGAAAACCAACAAGCCTCCCAACAAGCCTGGTGCTATATCCTGCCAGGGTATCTTCCCAAGAACCACAGACTGTCCAAGCCTGTGGTAGCAGCCAAGAAAAACAACTCCAAAAATCCTTCTTCAGTATCATCACTGCATTCCTAAACACTGAGCACAAAATCCTCACCGTGGTTTTCAGTCTTGGCAAGGCTCAGCACTGATGCAACACCACCAACTCATGGGCATTCACCTGGCAATGCCTCAGCTTAAATGCCAGCCTCATTTTGAGAAAGACATCTTGAGAAGCAGCAGGAACATCCTTCTGTGCAAACCTGCTTCCTCCAGAGCCCCACTACAGGGTCTGTCTAGCTGCAGTCCCTGGCTGGGGCCAAGAGGAAATGCTCAAAACTCAAACAAGAGGGTCAGCATGCTCTCCCAGTCCCTGCAGGCTTAACGGATTAATTATCCTTCCAGGAAAGCAGGAAGGGGATGGTACCTTCAAATTTCATGACAACCGAATGGTAGAGGGAGTGGTTGGCAAAGGAAGGCAACTTTGTAAAGACAAAAATTTGCACTGAGCCTCCTTTGTTGTTGCACTAAAACTGGTTACTGATGTAAACCTGGGGTAAGGAAAGCTGAAAAAACTAGACAGCAGTTCCTGGGCAGAGAGAACTGCAAGCATGAGCTCTCCAGCACTCTCTGGAAAGTAGGACAGGAGCTGTCATAAAAAAAGAACTGTGTCAACAGTTCAGGAATCTCTCAGGGAAGTAAATGCCTCTGCTGTAGGCAGTGTATCTGCCTCCCTCCTCTGACCCAAATTGCCCTCTCAAGGTGCAAGTGCTCTTGGTAAGGCCCTGCACAGGCTGAAGAGCAGAACTGATGTACAAAAGCTGTTTGAAGACAGAGCTGAACTGGTGCAATTCACACCATGGCATTTGTTTTGTACCCAATGACTCCACTAATTCAGTTAGACTTGCTTTTACACAGATACAAGCTCTGCAGAAGGGGTGATCTAGTAACTGTGCACATCTCTGGCAACAAAACATCCCTGTGGAACAATGGCCTGGTCAGCTCCAAGAGCTGAGATGCAGGAAAGCACTAGAAATGTTATTTATTTTTATTGGTCTCAAATTGCCAAAGATTTTGTCCCAGGCGTCACAAAACGGAAAACTCCTCCTAAAGCACATTTACTGTCACCTTTTCATGTCCTATTCTCTTCTTACTTAGAACACAGCTTTTCTAGACTCACTTTTAAAAATCTTTTCTCCAGAAGTTTCAGCCTTCCCATTTCACCCTCCCTCCACTATACTTTACTGCTGTGTCCCTCCCTTTAAGGGCTGTCACTATTCTTTCTTATCCATTCATCCCCAACTGGCTAACTCCAGTGTGAAGTAAGAAGCTCAGAAACAGACTACCATCTGTTATTTTTGGTTATAGCATGCTCTCAGTTCACACTGAAGAGAGAGGAAAAGCTAATCAGGGGTTACTGGCTGCTGCCTGAGCTGTCCAGACCTCTGCCATGGCAGTCCATGGCTGCCGCAGCACACCAGGCAGGGCTAGCCTGCTACAGATGGTGAACGAGTTGGGCCCTGAGAGCAGGCTCAGAGCCACGTTCATCTAATGGTTATGAGGAAAGGGAGCTCAGCTGCAACAGCTACATGGCTTTCCTTCCAGATCCAAGTGAGCTGGTTGTATGGCCAACAAAGAAACATTTACTGACCATTTCTCAGATAAAGAGTTCTGCTGTGCTGGCTATTGGAGTGGTTATGGCTGAGACAAGTAATCTCCAAACTGAACCATTTAGTTGTAGTGACCTCAAGCTTTTGGCTCAATTTCAACATAAACAAATACTAAATAGACCAAAGAGGTGGGATGCTACCTTTAGGAACAAGTGATGTCAGTGAGAAGCTGGAAAGAAGTCAGAAAGGGTCCCTCCCCCTCTATCTCATAGAACTGTTAACTTCTCATGGGCAGTGAGTTCTGACTGAAGCTGTCGGGTTATGGTTGCTTTGCCATCTGTGTTCTGCCTCAAGCCCTTAGAGTGGTAGAAAAAGTCCTTCCTCTTCATCAGCTACTGGAGTCATCTCTACTGTTTTCACACAAGAGCTTGGGAGGTGCAATTCCATTGGAATGAAGTGGATGAAACATTGTCCATTTGCTGTGGAACATTTCTGCTCGCTGTATCTTTTGCTCCATTAGAAAAAAAAAAAGAAACAAACCAAAAATCCAGAAGCCCTGATGTGTGGATTTTAGCAGAACAGGGATAGAAAAGCCAGGGAATGAAGTCCTACATGCCCAGACCTCTTCCTCACCTGCTTCTCATACTAGAAGCCAGATCTGCACGCACACATATAGGAAGTAACATTAGTGTTCCTTATTGCTTTGTAACAGCTCAGAGTCACTGTGGTGGCTCTGGGAAGCATCATGAGGTCTGCGCAGAGGTCACTCAGTTGTGAGCGAGAGTAGCACCATGACTGTAATGCCTGTACACAGGAGCAGAATTTGCTGCAGGGAGTTCCTGGGAAAGAAACAGCAAAATTAGGAGGAGCCATAGACCAATCTCAATAGGCACTAGTGTAGAGGCTCACAAATGGTTTGTCCTTTGCCCTTCCAAATCTACAAGTAGGGTGCAACAGCTGTATGAAGTCACTAATGCAGCCGGGAAGACTCTCTTCCAGCAAACAGGTTGTCTATAAACTGACAGGTGCTTGGTCCACCCAGCTGCAAGGCCCAACTTCAGGCTTCAAAATCAGTTTAAGCTGATTCAGTCACGCAGCTGCCCAGGTTTATGTGTGTATATATGCATGCATGCATGCATGTATGTATGTATCTATCTATCTATCTATCTCATTCTCTCATGAGAGAACCAGCACCTCTGCAGCATGTTCAGATAACTAACAACTACAGTTACAAGAATAAAAAATAGGTGATGAATTTTGCCATTCTTTTAGCACTGGATCAGGTTTATGCTGGGCTGAAGTGTCTAAGTACCTCTGCATTCTTTGCCATCAGTTCTGCCAGCACAAGAGGTTACCAACCCAAAAGCAAGCTCCCAACTGGTTATTAACATTTCTCCACCAGAAGTTCCTACCTCCTCAGCTATAAATGTGGAGCTGTTTTCTGAGCATTTCCTTAACTCTTTGAGTCAAAATGAACCAGGTGAGCCAAGGCTTCATAAACTACCGAAGTTACCTACCTCATTACAACTGAAATAGCCCCCTGAACATTCAGGGACAGCTCTGCCAGAACTCAGAGGGACTTGACTGTGATATAGCTGCTTTACCTGCTACAGCCTTAATTGGACTGCAAGAAACTAGAATAATACCACCAAATTTACCAGATTATATATCTACCAATGTAGAAGAGAGATGACTGAGCTAGGATATAATAACAGATTATGAAATCATGAATGATAAAGAAAACAGCAACACAGTGGCATCTAATCAAAATCAGTAAGCAAGAGGCTAAAAAGTGAGTAATAAGAAGCATCATTTTACACAGTGCAGTCAAACTATGCAAACTTGCTGCCAAAGGGAAATTGCAGAAGCCCAAAGCGAAGGATAGATTCAAAAAGCAAGTGATGAGGGAAGCATCTGAAAGATAAGTTCACATGTGGTTATCAGACACAGATCTCTATGGGACCCTGGTTCAGATAGTTCCCAAACCAGTACATGCCAGAAGCTGACAAGATAGCCTGGGGAATAAGTCATTTTACTGGACATGTTTCTGAGTAATCTGCTCTAGGTGGTCATAGAATTGTCTTGGTTGGAAAAGACCTTTCAGATCATTGAGTCCAATCATTGCCTAACTCTATCAAGTTTGGTGCTAAATCATGTCCCTCAACACTGCATCTCTATGTCTTTTAAACATACTGTGCTAGCACAATCTCTGGGACTAACCCAGCTGAATGTTCTCATATTTTATAGGGCTCTATAGTCCCATAAATGCAATAACTAGCACAACAGTCTCTTTAGATTCCAGTCTTGTCCATGGGATTTGGAAAACTGGCATTCATGTGCTCCCAGAACAGGCTCGGGGAACGGTTATATTCCTGCTACCTGGCAGCAAGAATTGTTGAAGCTGAACAGAAGGGAGCACTTACCAAGGATTCTTTTCCTCCAGGAGATCAGGCACAACATTTACCAAGGCAATATAAAGAAATCCTCCAGCAGTGAAAGGGAGGATCCAGGCTATCGTTTCCCCTGCACAAACACAGAAAGCTTTCATTATTACTGAGACAGAGAAGGGAAAGATGACATTTGTGCAGGGACAATAGGTCCCAACTCCTGTTCCTACAAAGGTCCCAGGGAGCCTCACCTGCTCCTTTTGGTGACTGGGCACATATTGCAAAGCAGGCTCCTAGAATCCCCCCTAGAGCTGTGGAAAGCTGCATCTTAGCTGCACTCCAACGGTCAAAGCCAGCCCGAAGTAGGATTGCGAAATCTCCAACCTAAGAAAATCAAGAGCTGACAGCTAACAAATAATCTCAGTCACAAAGGCCACACAAAACAAGACCAGTGCTTCAAGACTCCCTGGTTTTCCATGTTGCCAGTCTCCCCATGGGAGCAGCTTTCAAAGGGTCAAGAAAGTGTCAACCAGCCTCAGCCCTTTCCTAGAGGATGAAGCATTCTTGTAATCCCTTGTGATAGCAAGATACAAAGCCCTCTCACCTCGTGTGGAATTTCATGCAGGAGAATGGCCATTGTGGTTAGGAACCCAACCTGTGGCAGAGAACAGATGATTAGGAAAAAGCCCCCCAGCTCTAAGAGATGAGACTTTCATCACCATGTCAATTCAGTGAAAGGCTAGACAAGCTAACCTTTCCCTTAATGCCACTACAAATGACTAATATGTTCCCAGTCTGAAGAAGCTCTGCATCAGAGGGTCTGGATAGAGTTGCTTTTTATTGTAGCTTCCATTTTCTCTGAAACTTCCATGAAATACGAGTGTCACACTTGAGAACAGACCTCTACAGTTCAGCACGCAGCTAGTGACAGAAACCTTACCTTTCTGCTAACCAGGAAACTGGCTGCTACTGCCAGGCCATGTGTAAAGTTATCAATTGTGTTGGCCAGGAGATTGAGGTATCCACTAATCTGCAAAGAGAAGGAAGAGCCCCTGATAAAGGAAGAGTCATAACAAGATAAAAGAAAGCACATGGCTTAGACATAGATTATACAGAGTCATGGTCAGTACATAGTATTTCTGGTGAGGATCTTAAACTATGTCAGTGCTCAGGTACAAATTAAATGTTATGTTCAGTTTTACAGCAAACTAAATTTTAGGGCAGGCAAATATTGTCTGAGATTATAATAATCATCTTATGCAAATGACAAAGAGCTCTAGAAACAGAAAAAGAAAGGAAAAAGAAGAAAGCCAAAACGAAGAATATGCCTGATCATACATTGAACCAGTTTGAGGTAACACAGACTAATTTACACAGGTGACTGGCTTCCAATATGACCTGACCTTGTTTTCTAGTCATGTACTTTAATATCCAACTGTTCCGTATCTCCTCTTCAAAAGCTGGTGAGAACAATGCAACAGAACAAATGCTGCCAAAATTGCTTTTATAACTGATTTTCAAACATGGTACTAAAAACACTTGTGTCTGTGGGTTTGTTTTCCCTTAACAAAGAATAAAAAGAGAAGGCAGTGATGACAGTAACAAAGAACCCACCTACTAGAAGGCTGTAAAGCATGTGTATACATTTGCATAAAACCACATTTCTTAACATTATAAGCATAAAGTAGCTTCCTCACACATCCATGTTGGACTTGCCTATCATGCTAGCCATGGTCATCCCCAGACAAATTCTGAGTTTTTGCCCTAAAGTGGTGTGTAAAGGTACCACCTCCAGCTCTTCTGCTCTTAAGTCTGATGGAAGAAAAACGTAACAGAAACTACTATGTGCATGTCCTGAGATACTGCAGTTTACTATACAGCACTGCAATTTAAATTATTATCAAATCAGGTGTTCACCAACACAGGCTGTCTCTGGACTGCAAGAACCAAGCTGGCATACAGTAAGTCCAGATGTAGGACAGCATCCAGTGAGTAGATAGACTGTCTAGAAGCTGTGAGGCCCCTTACCTCACCATAGCATCAGACGGCAAAGTTCAGCTGGAAAAACACAAGTGCTGATAGGATTCACAAGCTCTTTTTGGTCTTCTCCTCTTCCCTGTTTCTATCAAACTCTGCCTGGGGCATCTTTTCTTCCTCCAATCTGTATGCCACAGCTCAGGTGGGGCTTTCTGTCAAGGTGTCTCTCTCTCCAAAGCACCACCTTTCTGTGGAACACTTCTATTGCACTATCTCAGGACATCTCTTAGGCTCTAAACTTTAAAAAGTGTATTGATGATTAAATATAAAAGCAAAGAATTAAGCAAAGCCTAACTATAGATCGTGTTTAAGTAATAGTCTAAGTAACCTCTCCAAAGCAGATGCAGAAGTTGCATGTTTTTGTAAGAAAACAAAAGGATGCATGTGAGCAGACCCATGAACACAATGGTTCTACTTCTCATTCCTCATTTTCAGTCAAACATGACTGCCTAAAATTTCTCCTTTTCATATTGGGATTTTATGTGATTGCATTTTCCCCACAGGCTCATAATAATTATTTGCATAAGATTTACACAAAAATGCTTTTCCATACCACTGTATAGGGAAAAAATAGACTTCATGATTAAAACATTATGATTTTTTCTGTCAGTGGCTTGGGCAAAAGCTGTCACTGAAAGAAGCAAAGCCTTGGAGTACTCAGAAATAAATTGGGTTGATGTGACAGTTTATGAGCCTCTGACATTTACATTCTGCGAATTCCTAATAGGATGTTCCTGTTGCTCATAAAGAGTACAGCCAGATGAAGTGTTTATGTTCATGCTTCAGAATTAATGTCACTGTGCAATAAAACATACTTCTACAAATCAGCAGGGAGCCCATGTGCCACAGGAAAAAATAAAAGTATAAGCAAGGCAAAAACACTCAACAATGTTTTTCCTTGTTGACGGAGTAAAGGCTGCAATGCGGGACAGAACTGATCTACAGCACCAGTTAAAGAGCAGAAGTTCTAATATACAGGGACAAAAGATGACTGCATACAGCTTGCAAATCATTAAGCCCTGAAACTTGGTTTGCTTGTTTAAATAGCATCTTTCCCTGTTTTCGGGGGGATGGGGGGGCAAGGGTTTACTGAGTGAGCAGTAGAACAGAAGCAGCCTGACTTGCTATGGCTTTCTCTCTTTTCTTTGCAACCACCTACTCTGCCCACTTTCAGCAACACCATTCCCCTTCATGTCCCTTCCCCACACCTGCATGCACCAGCGACTTACCCACTGCTCTGCCTGGCAGGGGATGAACCACACCATGTGCAGCACCTGCACTCTGCCAGAGCCTGTCAACAGGGCATTAGTTTGCATTCCGACTCCAAGGCCAAGCTGATTTTATGGAACTCACAGACACTTGATTACCCTTAGGACTTCTATCCTCTCTTGAACTCAAGTAAACTTAATTACGAGTTCAAAAGTTATTGAAAATGAAGGGCAGAACAGATGGACAGACAGATGGAATGATTGCTTATGCTGTTGCCTAAGGAAACAGACTAACAATGAAGGAATATTTTCATAGTTTTGGTAATTTCCCCCCTACCAGAAATGCTATTAAAATATTCAGATTATATACTTAGAAGGAGAAAGTTAAAACTATACATGTTAACTCATTAGTTTCTATTTCATGCATATTGACAACAGTCTGTAAGACTGAGCAGACATGTTAGGATTTTAAAGCTAGAAGGGCTCTCCATGGTTGTCCAGACCTTCTGTGCAACACAACTGAAGTAATCTCATTCAATTTCTGCAAGAAGTCCGCTATTTATTGGGCTATAGTATACTTTGTAGAAAGCAGCTTAGATCACAGCTTAAAGAGCCCAGTTGATAAGGAATCTACTACGTCTGTAAGGTAAGTTGGTCCATTGGCAGGTTACCCTCAGTTATACAGAGTTGTCTTTGATTTCTAGTCTGCTGCTGTTTGGTATAGCTTTTACTATGGAAATTTAGTTGTGCCTCTTACATGGGTATTTGTGTACTTTGAGACACTCCTGATCTGTCGTGTCTACAGAGCTAAAGAAAAGCACTTCTTACGACATACTACAAACCTAAAATAATTATTTCAGCTCTTTCCTGACCTCCGTACAAATTATCGGTAGTTTTTTTGATTTTGTAAATAACAATACTACTGGAAAAGGTCAGACAGCGGTTCCATTACTACTATGCAGAAAGAGGACACTTGCTTCTTCTTTTACATACTATTTCCTACTTACCCATCCTCCTGGCTGTAGCATCATAATGGAAGAATGTGTTCAGACAGTTTCCTACTGTGATTCTCATATCTTTTTCCGAGGAATTGACTTCCTATAAACTGTCCCCATCTTGTAAATACAATCTGCATTCCTTCTTAATCTATTCTTTAGTATTTGTATGCATCAAGACATGTAAAAAATTCGTATCTTTAGATTAAGTTACTCAGTTTAGCAGGTATCACTGACCTCATGCAGTCACAATGTGCCATTTAAGTAATATGGTAGTATCTGCAAGTGTGAAGATATACTGTCTTTATAAACAATCACTTGGAAAAATCATAAACCACTAGTGAATAGATTTGAGAGGGCTGCATTAATCCAGTCCCTGTTGATAATACAGAATAACTGATTTTTACTACAGCTAACATTTACAAAGTAGGTTTAATGCAGTACTAGTTTTATTAGAATGTGGGATCAAGTCATGTTTTATATACATTTGTCAGTGTCATTATCATCTTCTAATCAAATAAAAGGGAAAAAATGCCTCATTGACAAGAATTTCTCTTTCGTAAGACCCTATCAATTAGCATTAATATTATTATTATGTTGTAAATTAGGACCAGGCCCTGAGCAATTGTATCTCCCATCAGCAATTCATTTGTTTGGAATCAGTGGTAGACGAAGCACCTTCAAAGTCCATAGTTCTTTATATAAACCTTTCTTAACATAACAGCATGTTTCAACATGCAGTTTGTGCTGTGTTCTGTACATGAAACGCATGTGACAGATAGCAAAATCACCCAATGACCTCAGCACGTATCTCACACTGTGTAGGAAGAGCTATAAAGTTAGAGCAAAACAGATTTAAAATAGAAAGACTGAAGAACCTCTGACTGACCACATATCCAGGTGTGGGCTAGGCACTGCAACCAGACTTTCTGTCCATAGTTAGTTACTCTCCTACAATCTTGCACACTTTTATGGGCTTTCAAACTCAAATTATATGTCCCTCTGCCAAAGTGGCTGTTTAGACCTCTTGCTTTTAATCATAGAATCATATAATTGTCAGGGTTGGAAGGGACCTCAAGGATCATCTAGTTCCAAGCTCTCTGCCATGGGCAGGGACACCTCACACTAGATCAGGTTGCTCAGTCCCACATCCAGCCTGGCTGCAAAAACCTCCAGGATAGGGCTTCTACCACCTCCCTGGACAACCTGTTCCAGTGTCCCACCACCCTCGTGGTGAAGAATGTTCACCCACTCAAGAGTTTCCACAGGGCAAAATAAAGCCACTCGCAAAGCCACTGCCCACGTTACAGTACTCATTTTCCCTCCTCCACCTCCAGTCCTATGAGCTTGCTGATCTCCCTTACCCCAGTATTACAGGCTGCCTCTCTACATGCCACACTGACTCAGTAAGTTCAGTTAGGAGAGAAATAAACCTGTTGGAGTAAAAAAAATAAAAAGCAAGTTCTTTCCCTGTTTAGCTCCCTGAATAGGCTCACACTGGGGCAGACACGGTCCAGTACAAAGGAAGTGATGGGAAATACAGCTTGGAGGCAGAAGTAGACAAACCCCCCTTTTTGTCAGCAGAAAAACTGCTAATATGAGAAACTGAACTTTTAAAGTTTTACACTGGATAGCTTCAACTATGAAAATATTTCCAAAAGGTGCCTTAAAAGGGAATGTGCAGCTCACAACTGGTACAGTGCAGGCATCAGAGAGCAGAGAAATCATGGCACAAAACAATTAAACAAAGATATAATGGCTATAAGATGTAGAGTAACAAAGTGTGAAAGTGCTGTACTTTAGTCTCAAGATTCAGCCAAAACACACATAACCAGACTTATGCCTTCACAATACCAACTTCCCTTCTGAATAAACTGCATATTTTCTCCAAGTCTGCTCTTTCCTCCCTGCTGTGAAGTGGATGGACACTTGGACAGAGTGAAATTAAGCACTACTCAAACACTGGGTTCTCCTCTCAAGCATAGCTCTTTCCACAGACAGCTCATCCTCCTGACTGAATGCTGAAATATGTGCCCAGAAAATTAAGATATGAAGATCAGTTTGTGGGTTTCTTACCTTGATTCTGTTGCTTGTTGGACAAGACTGAAGAGAGGAACCATTACAGTGAGTCGAATCTGTTCCTGCTCTTTGGGATTGGCCTGCCACCTTTGGCAGTGGGTAGCCACTTCCATTGGGAATCTTTCCAGCTGGTGCTTTGGAATTGCAGCCCTAAATTACAGGACAAAAATTGTCACTGCCTTTTTGTCAGTGGTGAATGAGCATGAAGCAGAGTCAGGAATCCAGTCTTTACCCCTAATCCTTTTGCCCTTTCAATGCAAAACAGCAGCACCACAGTTTAACAGTGACAACTGCCAAAAACGAGACAGATGTCAGAGCGCACTGTGACATCTGCACTGTGAGACAACAAGAGCAAAGACTTCCCCAGTCACCAAGAGAAGGAAAGAAGAAAGAGAGAGGAGGAACTGGAATCACATTCCATTGGTTTGAGTCAGGTTCCCCTAAAAAAAAAAACAAGGGACTGAGCTTGCCACTCCTGCTGGCAGCTGGTGTCCAGAGAAATACCACTGCATCTGAGTAGGGAACAGGGTAAAAAGGGTCTGGCTGTTCTCAGTGCATCAGAATAACTAAGTCTAGAGATAATTCTATAGCTGGGATTTATCAGCTTCCAAACAACAGAACGTTCATCTCAGACTTCAGCTGATCTGTAAATGAGAGGATTAAGTTCCTTTCAGACTTCAAAGTCTCATGTTGAACCAAAGTAACACTTAATTGCTCTAATGCAGTGTGTGACCTACAGTTTCACCTGCCCAAAGTCACGGCTCAGCAATGACTGAACCGTCTTACAAGTTGCTGGTAGGAGTTGAGCATGTCTGAGGACTAGCTGGGCTCCTCTATAGGATTATTTTCTGGTACCTCTGTTTACATTGCCCCTTTGCAGATGAGTGACTCTCCTCTGAACCATTAGTTATTATTACTTGGATAACCGTAAGACCCTTCTACCACACAAAGCTACCCAAATAAACATTTGGCCCAGGCCATACCCAAGAAGAGTGGGCAGTGAGGAACACCTTCCATAGAAGGCTGGTCTTTGTCCTGATCTAGAATCCAAAAGGAGAGCGAGTCACAATGGCTTAGTGAAACGTGCATCAGCTGGCTGTCATTCCTCAAAGCTCACTTGAACAAAGTCTCACCTGCAGAGCGACCCAGCTGCCAGTCTCCCTAAAAGGGGAGCTCTCTTTTACACATACCACAGCAAGACAAAACCAGCCCAGAGGTAAGAAATCTCAGCTAAAACTACAAACCCATGGAGATGAAATATCTTCTTCTAGGGCCCCACGTCAAAGAAGTGGCAAAAAAACTCCCAAGGCCCATAATAAGCTACTCGCAGCTCCAAGATTGTTTGCTGAGCCCATTAGGTAAGGCAGATGAGTTATTTAGTTCCATGTTCCAAAAAAAAAAGCACTCCTCCCCCTCTGGCTGCTAACTTACCACATCAGGGCACTCCTTCTCTTCTTTCTCTAGGAAGATCTTCTCTAGCACCAGGAAGGCCAGGAAACCAGTGATCACCCAGAACCCCAGAAGCTTCTGCTGCTGAAAGCTCTGCCCTTCTCCTGAGGCTTAAGAGAGAAATCTTCATGTCACAATCAAATACACAGTTTCCCATGTGTGAACCCACCCCACCCGAGACAGTTTAGCCAGCAGCTCCAAGATAAAATCCAAGAAACAACAATGGAAACACCTCCTGCAAGGAATAAGCAGCAAATATATCTCAAAGTAAATCTGTTTAACTTGGTTACTCTTGAACTAACAGATCTTCATCTTAGGACACTCCAGATGGAGAGCTCCCACACCTTATGTTTAATGAAATCCAGAATATTTCTTGGCAATACTGAGAATTTCCCTCAGCTCCAGAGGCAAGTGAAGATTACATCCACAAAAATCCTGCAGCTGTGTCTACTGAGCAGCAAGCCCTGACATGAAATCTGCCATTAGTGAAGCTATAGACTCACCTTTGCCTTTCTGCCACACCCGTGCAAGTTATTAAGCCCAAAGCTATAAACTTTCTTTTCAATTACAGCCAAGCCTGTGAGATAATCATCCATTCAGCCTGGCTGCAGAGATGGAGATTGCATTGCACTGGAAGAACAGAATGACTCTATAATGGGGCTTACATGGGTCAAGGAAACCTTTATGCTTCACAACAGCCTGGCAGAAGCAAACAAGCTCGAGCAGGAGAACAGTTTCATTTAGGAACTACTGCAGAAAGGGGAAAAAAGGACAGCAGGTTCTGGTGGCAGTGCTAGAGCTGCAAGGAAGAGGACCAAAGGCCTGGCAGATGTGAAATCCCAGGACACAGGTGCAAGGTAATCTGGGAAACCCAAGGCATTCTTTTCCACCTTTCAGTTTCAGCAGGGAAGATTTTTTGGTTTCTCAACAAGCGGGATGCAGCAGCACTTGCCCTCTATGCTATCGGCTTGCTGAAGCACAGAGATACCATCAGCAAGGCTGGCTATTTGAGGGTTTAGATAATACTGATATCATAAGCTCTATCCAAAACCAAACAGGGTTTAGTTTGCTTTCAAACACATATTTCTGTCACCTGTATTTCCTTTTTCTCCCACTGCCCACCTCCCCCATATTAGTCCTGGCTCTACGGACAATTTTCCATGACTTTTCCGGGAGCAAAAACTGAGAAGGCAACACACTTGGGCTCGCACAGGTTAAAGTACCTAGCACAGGGGGCCTGGTTAGGCTCAAGAAAGAGGCTCTTCTAGGAGTAACTGTTAGGTGGACAGATTTATAGACAAGACGCATCTGATGGGGCAGAATGCCCACCTGAAGTCTTGCATATCAAGTTCACATATCAAACCACTCACACATTCATAACCTTCCATCAGAACAAAGAAGCATTCACCTTCCTTACAGAAAGGACAAAGGAAAATCAACTGAGATTTACAGGAGGACAAAAGCAAGACAGGAAAAGTTGATAGACAAGAAATCCATTACTAAACATAAAGAAACTATGGCCAACTCATGAAGCCTCCAATCTCAGAATTTTTGGAGGACTAGAGAGTATACGGATTGAAGTATTATATCTCTTTTTATTATTCTTACATTCTTCCCTAGGCATGTGCTTTTACACATTCTTTGAAAGAGAATACCAGCCTAGAACAGTTTCTGGGTTGACCTAACCTGGCTGGTCTTGCGTTTTCAAGATGGAAGGGGGTCAACAAACGTCATAAGCATAGCACAATCTGCTTCTAAGCACGTAAGGCTTCGTACCTGTTGGTGCACTGCACATGTAGGCCCAGGCTTCGGGAAGCAGGTGCAGAAACACATTCCCCAGTAGACCACCAATTGCAAAACTCAACAACTGCTTCAAACGGTGTGATCCAGCTGAAAAAAAACCCAACGCAAATTCAAACAAAAACCGATCACAACTCAGACAGGAGCCAAAACATCTTCAGATAAGATTTTGCACAGAGACCTAAACTGGAAGAATCTGCAAAGCAAGCTTCCAAAGGAGGGAGCACAAAACTCCGAGTGCTGAAGTGCAAGAAAAAGTCCTTGCACTCCCTGGCTGGGGCAGCAGTGTGTGGGATGGTCCTGGACCAAGCACGGTGCAAAACAAACAATACTCTTTGTACAAGCTCAAATCAGGGCCTGTATTCTTCCAAAGATTCCCTATCAAACTGGCAGGTATGGACTAACATGCAGGAAACAGATGATCTATTTTAGAGGACAATTTCTGTTGACAGGACATTCAGCTTCAGAAAGACTAATGCAGGTAGCAGGCTTACCTTCTGTCCGCAGAGCGGCTCCTGTCTCAAATGGGATCACTAGCAAAGGGAAGACCCCACTGAGCCCCACCATGAATGAACCGATGAGGGAACAGATCCAGGCATCCAGCTGCTCACTGCTGAACAGGTTTCCCCGGGACTCTGCCTCCTTCTCACAGAGAGGACCAGTACTAGCAGCATGACTCCTTGGAAGCTGCTGAGCTTCACAAGCCACAATCAGAAACAAGGAGAGCGTCCCATCAAGCAGAAGCTTTTGTTTTGTCATTGCTAAGTGGTCTCAGCCAGGCTGGCCGATCTCTGAAAAGAGCAAGGGAGAACAGGTCTGAGAACATGTCCAACATTCCCTCCCACCATCCCAGAGGAAAGGCTTCAGTTACACCATTCCCTCCCTCAGCATCTTAGCACAGGTATGTATCCCCATGAGAAATATCTGAAACTCTTCCTGATTTCAGCACAGCACCAAAAGAAGAGAGGCTGTTTATCATTTGCTGTATGAAACTGCACAATACATTTTTTGAAAGAGTCTGAATTTTAGCACTTCTTCTCATGTGAGCTGGACAAGGACACGAAGTACTCTTGTTCCTGCTTTTCAGTGTCCTGAGGCTTCAGAGAAAGGCATTAACCAGAGATGCTACCCAGGTAAGTCCTCTCTTTGCCATGGAACAGCATCCATGTAACAAATTAGGATGCAAGACAGGGAACATAAGAAAGGTCCGAGAAGTCATTCGTAGTGTAAAGATGGTAAGCAGGGGTAGACTATTCACCATCTCTATTCACCATCCCTATTCACCATTTCTTCAGAGTAAATGCTAACAATCATCATATGAAGCCAGTGAGGGTCAGCATCGTAAAAAATATCACAAGTGTGATTTTGCATCAGCAGGTAACTTGTGTGGCAGTATTTCTCCAAAATTGATGGGAAATTTTACTACAGAAGACAGGACAAGTACTAGAAAGACAAGTCTACTGATTGTTCACGGTTACACAGCTCATAACAGACTCAGGAAATGCCCTTATCTGAAAGGAGCTGGAGGCTGGAAGATTAGTTGGAAAATAGCATATATATTTGTCCTATTTTTATTTTTTCCTAGAAGAATATTAGGTTAGATGGTCTCTTAGTCAAAACCAATACAGCTCTTACTAAGAGCTCTTCAGTCACAGGAAAAGTGCAGACAAGCAGCGATGTTAGAAGAGGAAAATAAAGGTATTTACATTCTCATTGGCAAACAGGAAAGGAAAACAAATGATGCAAAGGCTGAAGTACAAACACTCCTTCAGTCTCCAGAATAAAAAGTGAAATGTTACAAGCTAAAGTTATTTGGAAATGGGAGAAACGAGAGGGCTAGAAAATAATGGCTTAACAGATGTTCACAAACCAGCTGCAGATTGAGAGGAAATAATGGCATTCACCTGAAAGCATGTAAGGAACTAATCAAAGTCATCTCTGAAGCATTAGTGACCACCTTTGAAAATTTACAGGAATACGGGAAAGCCACAGAAGGCTGGAGAAGCATCATGCCTCACCTACCTTTATAAAAAGAAAAAAAAAAGGTGGGAGAAGACTTAAGTTACAGATCAGTAACTTCAATCCTCTGAAAGACTCTCGATCAAGTTAAATGATCAGTTTGTAGTTACCTACGAGATAAGAAAGTGATAAAGATAGCAAAGCAATAAGTAACAGCCAGACAGAAAGGGGCCTAAAATTATTAAGAAAAAAATCAGCATGTTAGAGCCAATCTAAGGGCTCATTGCAGCTAAAAAGGGCAGAGTTGCTCCTTGTCCCCCAGTCCCTCATGAAGCATCCTCTCCCCATGCTCATGCCTGACTGTGAGTGAGCAGAGTCAGAACAAACTAACAGGAAAAAATATTTTTAAAGGCTTGGCCCTTTTCCAGTTTCAGCCCTTGAGATAAATCACAGCAGGAGGAAGGCCTGGCTGCAGTGAGCAATAAAAAAGAGAATTAAAGGAGAGGGTCACATGACTCCTCTGAAGCAGAACGCTGAGCTCCAAGCACAGTAAGCATGGACATCAGGAGCAGGGAGGATGTAGGAAGGAACCAGTGAAGACGCTGGCAAGGCTAGCTGTGCAAAAGTCACTAAAACTTTTGGTAGCAACACAATGTCTGGTCAAGTGTAAACTCTATTGACTCACGCAGAACCCAAGCAGCAAGTTCAGGATTTTGTGGCATCTTGTTGCAGCATATTGATCTGGCTGCAGGAACCCTAGACCTACATATAGGATACTATTAACTCATTCTCAGCAAAGATTGGTACAAACCCAGTATACTAAGGGGAAAAAAAAACCCAACAATTAAATGACCATGACAAAACAGCAATTCTGATGTGCCACTGGAAAAAAAAAAAAGGAAAAAAAGTATACAAGCATTTAATTGATTCGGAAATTAATTCCAAGCCACCAGGCCTATGTTGCTACAAAGCAGGCAAATGACAGTGTGGGACATATTAGTAGCTACATTGCCAGAGTGACAGCGAAGCAGTGATTTCATGACACTCCACACATGAGACTTTAGCCAACAAAACCTCACTCAGTCTCACATATTCTTCAGAGAACAGATGCAGATACCACAAACATTGCATTGGAAAGAAACAGAAATTAGAGTGTAGAAAGCATGACCTGGAAAAAAAAACAACCGAAGGACCTCAGTGTGTTTAGTCTTAAAATGATAGCACTGAAGGGAACAGAACAGTCTGCACATGTTACAAGTCACAAAGGGGAAAGTGCTCTACTCTTCTGCAACATCATAGCATCAGCTCAAATGATATACAAGATTCAGCCTAAATATGAAGAAACAAATCTACACAGTGCCAAAGTGGTGATATACTGGAACAGGTAATCCACGATGCAGAATCTCTAGTGCTGTTCTATTTTAAGAAAAAAATAACATATAGCTGATGCAAGTGCTATTTAATTGCAAAGACTAGATCCCTCCTTGAAGTCCCTCTAGCCTTGCACCTGTAATTTGATGCAAGATGGTGAGACCCTTGTTCTGCTCCTAGGACCCTAAGAGTAGGTTTTCAGCTGTAAATCACTACTGGCACAATCACTTCAAAACAATGCACCAATTCAGCTCAGGCAATGAAGCGAACAAGGCTGAGCTGATGCTCCAGCAACAACTGTAAGGAGAGGCTGATGGGCCACAGATACCACCCACTGCCCAGCTCTACCACACCAATATACCTGGGGTGCTGCCAGCCCCCTGGGATCCCTCACTGGGATTCAGGCTACCCTCACAGCTATGCAGACACACACAACTACAGTAAAACTATGCCACAGAATTTCCCAAATTTCTCCTTGAAAAAAATGACACAAAACACCCTCACAAAAAGATAGGAAGCTCTTAAAATGTTAGCCGTCCCCTTCCTTCTGTCCCGAGTAGCTATACAGGTTGAAGCCATCACTCTAGGTGCACCTGGAAAGGAAGATGATGGGACTCTCCAGGCCACCAGCCACAGACTTCTCTCTGCTTGCTGGCTGCTGCAGAACAATCCGCAGTTTCAGAGTTTCTTGCTTTGAAAAAAGACTGGCACCCGTTATAACCCCTCGCAACAAACAAATGCAGCAAAATGACTGCTCTCCGCAGCTCGGCAGTGATGGGAAGTGGCATAACTGGCCTCTTCTGCAACATTGTCATCACAGGTTTTAAAAGGTTGTTCTCCACACTCATAGCACACATCTGCCTCAAGGGACACCTGACAGGGTCTTCGAGACGACATGACCAAAACCTGGAGAGAAGACAGAAGCACAAAGGACAAAGGACATGTCCTGGGCACTGAAAACAAGCTACCTACCTGGCTTCATGTCCTTCTTCCAGAAACAAATGCATCAGGTCTTGCAAAAAGGGATGGTGGTGCACAATGAATGGGCATAGAAAGGTAGAAAACTGACTTCCCTAACTGACATTTGTGTCAGTCAACTTTCTGTGGCCCAAGGGTCTTTCTTTTCTGGTTACATGAGAGAAGAACAATTAATTTCCTTATAGTTGCAATGCTTGTCCATTGTTACCTTGTGGCTCAAGAAGGTCCCCATATCTCTTGCAGTAAATTCCTAATGTCCATAAAACATCAAGAAGGAATTTGGTCCAACATCCAGAACACATCTGAACTGATCTTTGTGCCCAGTTAATTATTTAGAGTGTATTCTCGGCATTTATTTCTTCCTAACCTGTCCTAACCACTTTCTTTAAAAAAAAAAAAAAAATCACAGAATGGTTTAACTTGGAAGGGACCTTAAACACCTTCTCAGAGAAGTCTGTAGCCACTATGAGGCAGAGGCATAACCAGGTTTATAGAGATGTTTTTCTCAGGAAGCATATATGACCTATTTAAGAACATGCATGGGAGAGAAATAGAGAGTGTGTCATTTACTTGTCAGTTTTGACAACACCAACGTTTGGGATCACAGCCTGGTCACTATCACCACGGACAGCTTTCTCCAGAGCACCACGTCCTGTGCAGGTCTCTGAATCAAGCATTCAGGAGACAGGCCCACTTAGCTCCTTCTGCAACAGGCTCAGAACTGCAATAACCATGAGTCTTCCCAGCTTGGGAATAACAAACAAATGAGAATTTGCCCTTTATACCTCAGCTCGAGTAGAGGCAGGGAAAGGCTGTGCACCAAGACAGGAAAAGAGCTCCTACCCTCTTCCCAGAAGGCTCTGGGGGCCTCCCCCACCTCACAGTGCTCACCAAAGCACCTCTGTGGCAGGCAGTGCCTAAGAAAACACAGACAGAACTGAAACTGCCATGGCAAAAACCTATCGGAAACTGGAAGATAAAACATTGATACGATGATGACTCCTGTGTAACACACAAGCATGCCCCACCAACATTGCCTTTTCAGACCACACAGCTTCAGCTCTGTCTCAGAACAATTCCTCAGTGCCACGCAATGGCATTTCAGATGCTGCTGGGGGAAAAAATGAAAAGGGCTTTCTTACAAGTGTTTTCCCTGGAAGCTTGTTGCCTTGGCTTACAGTTGCAAAAGCACTGCTTGGAATGGGGGGAAAAAAAAAAAAAGTTATTTTCCAGGGAGGAAGCATAATTTTCATCCAAAAAATTCCACAAGGCGCCTCCCTCCCTCAGCCCTGTGGAGAGCTTCGAATTCCTCCTGGAAGCCCTGACCTCAGTAGAGGCACAAAAAGGTCTTCAGTCCCACGGAGCATTTCTTTCTCTCAACACCACTGCCCACCTTTAAGGAATACCCTGTTCTGGTAAGACCCTCCCCCTTTCCCTTCTCTTATAAAACCACTTGCACAGAGACTCGCATTTCTGCACATCACAGCACGTTAAGAGCAGGCAAAAGCTGGAGATACACAGCGTTAAGAACAACGAAATGCCTCAGATCAGAGCAAATGACAGACCCCATGCAAGCTCGAGAGTTGGCAGGCAAGCCAGTTAAAGCACTGACTGAACACTACAGTAGCTCGGGACACAGCAACTCCTTCCTCATCCGACCAGGGATGAAAGATGGAAATTTGGGGGTCAGACAGTGACGTTCATCCCCTCAGGGCCGGGTGGGATTCCTCACCTCCCAGCACTCACCGGGGCGGCCCGAGGTGAGGCCGGCCAGAACGCACCTCCCCAAGCAGCCCCGCGGGGCCGCGGGCCTCGCCCAGCTCGGGCCCACTCTCCTTCTTGTTCCTAACATGACACCGGACGGGTCCGATAGGCCAGACGGCGCGGGCTTGACAGTAGAGAAATGCAGAATACTGACCAACGCGAAGGGAGACGTATTTGCCGGGGAGGGTGGGTGTGTAACTAACTCCGTTCACGCACTTTAAAGGACCAGTTGCCCTCAGTGGTCCATGTGCCACTATGGCTGCGCAGACCCCAGCCAGCCCACGATGGTGGCTGCAGCGGGGCAGACCCGGGACACCGTCCCGCGGCAGACGGCGGGGAACGTGGTTCCACCCTCCTCTCCCCCGCGCCTGGACCTTCCCGCGGCATCATCTGCCGTAGGAGCGACTTCCAAAACTTTCTGCGCTGCGTCCCGTAGGGGCTGAGCTCCAGCTCCGGGCAGAGCGTCGCTCTTCCAGTGAGCTGCGGAGAGAGCGAGCCGGGGCCCCGGAGCGGGCGGCGTGGAGTCCGCGGTCTCGCCAGGCCGGGGTACGGCTCCCGCTAAGCAGCGGCCCGGCTGGGCGCTGCCCCACCGCGTCCTTCGAAAACTTGTCCCATACTCGACTGAGCCAGGCCTGGCCCCGCCAATGTCGGACTCGGCTTCGGTGCGGCACTGCCCGCCGCCGCCCGCACTCACCCCGTCCCGCCGGCATTGAGCCGCGCGGCCGAACTCGGTCCCAGCCATGCCCCTCATCACCGCAACAGCGGAGCGAGGGTAGCCCGGCCACCCGCCCCCCCACCCCTCGGCCGCGAGCACCCGTTACCGTGCGCCGCCGCTGCCATCCAGCCGCGACTCAGCTCGGCACGGGCCTGCCCCGCCCGGCGGCCCCTCGGCTCCGCCTCCCCCGGCCGGCCACGTCGGTCCCGGCCTCCTCGTCACCGGCCTCCTCGTCACCAGCGTCGCCATCCCGCTGCCGCTGTGCGTCGTGCTGCCCCCATTCCCCGTCGCAGCACGGGACGGTCCGGGGCTGAGCTGGTCCGAACCGGCGGGAGCGGAGGTCAGTGGCGCAGCCCGGCCCGGCCTGGGCCCGCGCACTTCTCTGTTCTGTCAGCTCGCCCGCGCGGGAGTGTCCCGAGCTCCGCCGCGGAGCCCCGGAGGGAACATCCCGGCAAACAACCGCGCCCAACCCGCCCCACGTACCGACCTGTCCCCGGGAGGAGTTGCGGGCGGGGGTAGCCCTGTCTTTCTGCAATATGCTTTTCACATTTTCAGAGATCACGGGGTGATCGAGTCTTTGGGCTGCAGAAGCATAAAGAATGCACCGCGGAAACACGGTTTTGAGCAGGATTTCTGGAATTTGCTACAGCAAAGTGTGCCTTCCTCCTCTAGGACATGGCCTCCCAGTTTTTTTGAAGGATACAATGACTTCTAAACACGTTTTCATCCCCATTACAGGTCGATCACAGCGTTCAGGATGTCATTTGTGTAACTCAGAGCTCCATAAGCAGTGGTGTCCTTACTGAGAGTGGTGCAGAATATTCAGGGTTCTTGAATAGATTTGCAGAAACTGGGTGAGAGAACCAAGACTTGGCTTTCATACGAGCAGAACTACTTTGGAACTATATGGTTTCCAGTACTGACACTTTCCAAATTTACTGATGAACCCTTTAGTTCCCTCCAACCATTTTCCCTGAGACACAGAACTTCTCACTCCTGTGTTTGAAATGAATCCCATGCCCCAGGGAGACATTGCTGATGGTGACGTTTCTGTCTGCAGTTTCACTTTGGCTGCATTACATCAGACCAATGTCATGCCCTGGGGCAGGAGTTAGAAACCGAGTCAGCTACTGCTGCCTGTGTTGGTTTAGCTGCGCTGGTGTAGCAGCTCTTTCTGCTTTCAGGTAATGGGAACACAACCGTACATGCTGCTGGATGGCAAAGGCAGTGTAAGAAAAGTTTTATCTTCCTCACTTCTGGACAGAATGTTGATCCAGAAAGCTGAATTCTGGAAGTGAATTTTTAAATAAAAAGTATTTTGCTCTCAAGTGGTAAGATTTATGATTCTTGGTTCCACAGCTGCCTTCCTACTGCCCGAATAACAACCCTCAGTCTTCCTCAGTCTTGCTTTGGTGGCACAGATCCCAGTGGATCCTACTTGTGACTATCACAGTTACAACAGACACCTCCTCAGGTAAATCAAGCCACACTGAGCGTTTCAGACCGTTGCAGCCATCAGCAGTATCATAGTCTCAGAAGCACCACTGGGAGCTGGCTTTGACTTCAGGGACGCAGGGTTTGACTCCAAGATTTTAGGTTATATGACATCCCGCTCTAAGCCAACACAGGAAGAGTTCTGGATGAAGTATGGCCTCAGTAGCTCATGTCATTGGCTGGTAGCTGCTAATACATTGTGCATCAGATGGAGCTTTCTCCCAGTTGTGGTTGTATAGTTAATTTTCAGTCAATCTAGAGATCAGTGAAGCAAAATCAGAACCCAGCAGGCTGGGTCCAAAACCAGGTACTTTGTCACAATAGCAATCAGACAACAGTAGCAGGGATCTGGGACCTTATTCTGACCAGGTTGAAGCCACAGAGCTGCTTCAATCTGGCTTCTTTGGAAAGGACATTTCTGTATTCTTTACTGAACAATTTCCTCATCTGAGAAGAAAAAGCAGATCCCTTTTAAAGGCAGACTAAAAATCAGGCACTGTATATCCAAGTCTCATGGACTTGTTACTGATGTTCTTGCCTTTCTAAAATCTTTTTCTGGATGTTTCCCAGCTTACCCTTGTTTATAATTGTTGAGGTCTCTTGTGTCTTTCTTGCCAGAATGAGGTAGTGATGGAACTGAAACAGCTTTTCAATAAAAAACACATAAACCCATTCTATCTCACTAGCATTCATGAAGACAGAGCTGTAGGGTACTCCTCAAGCACATCCCCCAAAGGCTGGCATGCTGCGCATCCACAACAGCCAAGGGATATCACTGCAGTGTGATACACTTTTGAAGCAAATATTTTTTTTTCAGTAAAAAAAGATTTGCTTCAAGTGTCACTCAAAAGTAGTAGTCAGATAGTGACAAATGCTGCAAACAGATTTTAAAAGCGCTGGTTTTCATCTTTTTATTGCTGTTATTATTTTCTAAAGTCATGCTTTGACTGGCAAAGTAGAATATTGGCTGGGTCAGCAATTTGAAAAATCTGTTTACAGCATTCAGGATGAAAAAAAAAACACCAGGAAAAATGAAAAAATTGGTTTTCTCACACTCCTAGTTGGCTCTTGAGGATTCTGGAGTTTGCAGCTTGCAGTTAATGGCCCAGAAGCAGCTCGAAGTCGTGCTGGGAATGCAGCGATGCTGTTAAGCTGTTACAGCTGCACTTCTGCAGTGACATCACACGGCGGTGCTGCCTGCCTGCAAAACAGGACTGCAGGGCTGTGAGCAGCTTCCTCTTTCCCTGTGGAGCTTGAGCTAAGTCATCTTTCTGTGGGGAAATCGGGAATTTCACCATCTTAAGGGCAGGAAAGAAGATATAACCTGGCAGATTAGATCCATTGTTTCACACAACTATTGGACACAAGCAACTAAACCCAGAGTGGCCTCTGTAAAATACTAAACACTGCAGAGAGCTGCATGTCATCTCCCAGTGAGAGCCTGGCAATGGTTTGCTTTGACACTACACTTCCCAGCTCAGTAGCACACCTGGGCTTTGTGTGCAGCCTGGACTAGGCTGCCACACTGGTACCACCATACCACAGGTTGCATCTCCCTGTGGAATTAACGTGATGTGCTGGCAGGACGGGAATAACTCAAGCCCACAGATGGTGCTAAACCTTCCCTCAGTCTGGCACTGTGGGAGACTTTCCTTTAGCCAGGCACAGACTCAGTGGGATTCAAGCATTTATTCTCTCACGAAAGCCTGGCAAACATCTGCTTTGGTTGAAGGATGGGACCCTCCAGAGGACTCTGGATCCCTGAGCCACCATGGAAGTTGTTCTTTCTGAGGAAGACATTTTAGCAGCTGAAGTTTCCACCATAAAACTTGCTAATAAATCAGAGTGGCTTAGTAAATTCATGCTTCCTCACACCTAATAGTGCTCAATAAATTCATGCTTCCTCACACCTAATAGTGCTCTCTGCACTCTGTCCCCAGGACTTTCTTAATTTTTTTTCCCTTGTACAGTCAGAAGCTGGTTTTGAAAAAAGGTGGAATATAAATGGTGTTCTGAAAGTTGACAAACTGCAAAGAGAAGGTATCAGAGCCCCAGCAAAATCTGTGGAGATGGAACATAAAAACATCTCTGGGGTTCCACACGTGTAAGACTAGATGTAAAGCACTGACAGATGGGGCACAGCCAAGCAGAGAAATAGGGACAGACCATGAAAGTGGACAGCAGGAAAAGTTTTAGAAGTTCTTCCCAACAGAGGTGGTCAGGCACTGAAAGAGATGTCCAAGGTTGTTGTGTCCAAGGTATCTCTTGGATACTGTCAGTTCAGCTGGCCTTGACCTTGAGCAACCTGATCTAATTTGCCCTCACTACAAAAAAGACATTGAGTTGCTGGAGCAGGTCCAGAGAAGGGCGATGAAGCTGGTGAAGGGTCTGGAGTACAGGTCTTATGAGGAGTGCCTGAGAGAACTGGGGTGTGTTTAGTCTAGAGAAAAGGAGGCTAAGAGGATATCTTATTACTCTACAACTACGGGAAAGGAGGTTATAGGGAGGTGGGTGTTGGTCTCTTCTCCCTAGTGACAAGTGATAGGACAAGAGGAAATGGCCTCAAGTTGCACCAGGGGAAGTTTAGGTTGGATACTAGAAGGAACTTCACTGAAAGGGTTATCAACACTGGAATAGGCTTCCCAGGAAGGTGATTGAATCTCTATCCCTGGAGGTGTTTATAAGAGGAAGAGATGTGATGTTAAGGGATATGGTTTAGCACCAGACTTGTCAGGGGTAGATAGTGGTTAGACATGATGATCTTAAAGGTCTTTTCCAACCATAATGACTCTGGCTCTATGATCCTAATCATGAAGAAGACAGCAGAAAACTGGACTAAGTGGCTTCCAGAGGTCCTTTCCAACAGAATTATTTCTATCTGATCCTATGAGTCATTAAAAAAAAGAGTATCAGGGGGTAACAAGTGAATCAGAGGGAGAACCCTCTAAGTATGTGAACGGAGTATCAAGGCCCAAGGAGTAGGCATTTTTGCCTGCTGTTTGGTGGAAGCCAAATGCAGTAATGCTGCTGCCTGGAAGTCCTGCTCTGACTCATCCCAGGACACATTTCTGCAAGGCACAGCAGAAAAGAAGAAGTGACTGCTAAGCCCTGAGTGGGGGGGGAGGGGAGCTGGCCCCATGGAAGCTCCGAACAGGGAATTTTAGTCTTACTCATCATATTATTTTTATATTTGGTTTTTCAGATGTAAACCTCAATGTTTCTGTCAGCACATTAACCCTGTGTGCGCCACAACTTTGTCTGCAGTGAGTGCTGCACGCCTATGTGCATGCACAGATGCAGAGCTTCCAGCTGGCAGCTCAGTCTGATCCAGTGCACTTCTCTGGTTTTTGTAAGGAATAAATGGACTGCCTGACAAGTGCTGTTTAACTTGGGCAATTTCAGTGTCATGCTGGAGAAAGAAGAAAAGAAACAAGTGAAATGTGTCAGATGAGCCATAGAGAGGATTTACAAAAGTTAGAATTTAGATTCATCACGATAGGATATTCTACCTACTCTTAACAAATGTAAGAGAGGAAAGGAAGGGAAATCTGTATGATTGTGAATAACGAATAGTGCTTGAAGGTCTATATTCTTCTATTATTATGCTATTCTTCTATCAGAAGACAGCATGGGATTGCCCTTTGCTGAGCTTTCAGACTCATGAGGCCACAATGTTACTCTTTCAAGCTGGGTATCAGTGTGTGCCAGGTGTTCGATATACAGTCTTTATCCTGTATCTAAATATAGTTAATGCCTGCTTCTGACCATGAGAGAGGAGTTTTTTATGTCCTTCAGTGCTCAATAACGACACCCCTGATTTCTACAACTTAAGAGGTATTCTTCATGTCTCCAGGGTATAGCGCAAACAATGGTTCCTGCTCTTCAGCTGACAGAGGATGGGCTGCAGTTCAGTACGGATGTTTCAGTATCAGTGTTGCAGGCATACAAATACTTTACAACCAACATTTACACTTTCATTCTCTGCAAAGAGATCTACATCCCTCCCTAGTGAGGTCCATATCCTGAATGCTACTGCCAAGATTCACACTCTCAGCTACCGTGAGTAGTGAGATCTGTGCTGTCACTCACCCAAAGTGCTGCAAGCTCCAGACTGTACAGTGCCACATACCCTGTAAGTGGAGCGGCCATCACTTGGCAGAGTTGTAAAATGAGTATTTACCCACTGAGGCATGGTGTGCAGGAAAGGTTAAATATCAGATCCCTCTAATGAAGGGTTCATGGAGTGCTAAAGGATCTCCAAAGCAGTGATACTGTGATTCAGAACAATGCCCACCTCAAGCCATCAGAAATAATTAAATTCACCAGGAGGACCCATTATTATCATTCACTGCTCAAATTAAAAGTCAAGCCTAGTTCATTTTTTTTTTGTGAGGAGGAGGCAACAACAGTGCAGAGGTCAGTGGTTTACAATCTCCTTTTAGACTTTTGATAAATTTGTGCAGCCTCCAATTGAGTAAAATACAAAATACTCAGCAGGTTAATACAAACAATTCTGTGAGAAGACCACGGAGAACATCTCCTGTTACATTTCAGTCTGACACGCATCATGGAATATGTTCTCAAAGATGGAAGAAAACTATGAGATCGGGGTTTTTCCATTTCTGTTTGTCTAAGGTGACAGAAGTTATATAAAGCTGGCACTAAAAAAAGTGCAATTGATAGCAAAGTTCATCTGAGGTACTTCAAAGTAGGTGGGGGAAGCCCTTTTTTTTTTCTTTTCTGATTGACAAAGCAGCCCAGGACTGAGGCAATAATGGGAGTGCCAGAGGCAACACTGAAACTCAATTGCAGGCATTATTATGGAGGAGAAATCAGAACAAGAATAGCAACAAGAATTGCCACTAACAGTCAACTAACAGTCATTGTTACCAGTAATCTGAGAAACTTGAAGCTTTGGTTAGACAAAATTCACAGGCAACATCCCAGGTGAGCAATCCAGTACCCAGCAATGGTTTTCTGGTGCTATGATCAAAGAAAAGGTGCAGGCAGAAGTAAATTTAGTAGAGACATCAAGAGGAATGATTAGAAGAAATAAACAAGCAGCCCAGGGCAAGAAAGGTTGTGTAAAAATCAACTTCAAGTAAGTGTCAGAAGGAGAAAATTGGGATGCAGGGACAGCAACTCAAATATGAGGCCTAGAAATCCAGTCTCAGTGTAGCTGGATACAGACAGTATGAGAAACAATACCAGGAAAGAAAAGATAGCTGACAGAACAGGTGAGATTCAGTACCGCCACATCTCTTTTACCCTGACAACTTCACACTACTAGGTGTTGTGTATTTTGACTTTTCTTTTGTGAAAACAAGAAACTGACAAAATTGAAAAATCTAAACACACACACAAGAAAACTTCAAATCAATATCGCAGGCTTCTAAAAAATGGTTTAATCAACTAGGACGTTTTTAGGTTCATCCTGTATTTCTGACCTTCACAAATGTTGTCCTATCAGAAAAGGGGTATGCTCTGAACAATGCCCAGCATGTTTTTTTCCAGGCATTTACGTATGCTGAGCAAATGCTTCTCCTGGTTGGCACAGCCAGTGGCTCCATAAAGATCACAGATCTGAGTGTGAAAGCTTATCTGCCACCCTCATTTCTTGCTATTGCCATAGACCTCTTCTCAGCACTCTGGGGCTTTGCTCCCCAAATATGAGGCTTGTCCTACACAGCTGCCCACCCCTGATAACACAGCTGAGGAGCCCAGAGGAAGTTATACAAGATGCTTTTGTCAACACTCCTTCCCACACAGACCATCTCCGTCTCCTTTGTTACTGTAAATTGACATCAGACCTGCTGAATCATAATATGGGAGTCAGAAAAATGTTATTTATGCTGTAGAAACAAGACCCCCTCCCTCTCATTGTTTCCTGCCTATGTCAAAATGTAATCACTGCTTTTTTGTCCTAGCTCCTCCTGCCCTGACTCTTTGGGTGAAGTTGGCTGAGCTCTCCTCATTTGGGCTAGGATAAAATACATGTACAGACACAACGAAGATTTGATTCTGGCCTGCTACAAAACAGCCTTGCTGAACAGACACTGTCTGGACAGTTCACCATGAAATACCATTTGGAACCAGTTTCTAAGAGATTTGCTTACAAGGTCAGAGCCCCAAGGGAAATTCTAAGATGATACACTGCACATATGAAAAGTTGGCCTCCCACAAAGAGGACTTACTTGCGCTGCAAAAAGATTTTGTTAGGTGCTTAGTTACAACAGGCTTTTTTCCTAAGCCTGCAGATAGAACTGAAGTATGGTTTAATTTTTCAGCACAGTAACTGGATTCCTAAAAAAATCAGGGTGCTGAGGAAAGAAAATGGTGTAGTATCTGGAAAGGGATGAATGGATTAGAATGCATTAGACAACACAGAAACACAAGAAGGACACAGAGAAGTGAAGAAAGAGGTAGGAGGAGTCATGGTTATAATCAGAGAGACACTGATACCCAGAGAAACAAAGTTACAAGGAAATGAAATATAGAAAATATACAGGGAATGAGGGTAAGTTATGTCCAAAAGGGTGTTTGAGACACCTGGCAAAACACAGGGAGAGGAGAGATCATTATCAAGGCATCCAAAAATCTTCATGATGATCAAAATTTTCTATGCATAATTTTATAAGCACTGAAAAATGTTATCTGCAGATAAATGCTTCCTGAAGCCACATTTTCATTGCTGAGTGAGATTTAACTTTCCTATTTTAAACTAATACATAGACTCCAAATGGATTTGCCAAAGTATAAAGCAGAAACTTCCAGTCTTTGCCTCTCTAAACAAATTTGTCAGGAACAGATACCTTTAGATCTCTTGCAGAAATGCTAGAAAAACTGATGTCAGTTAGAAAAATCTAGGAAAATTAGTGAATGAAAAGAACAAGTTTCATTCACAAATGAAAAGAAAGTTGTAATTTCTTTCACTGGGATACTGCTCCTCCTTGGCTGTTCTTTTCCAAATTCATATGTTAGAACCAGCTAATGAACAGACAAAGCTGCACTCAAAAAGAAAATATGGAAAAGCAATAAAAATTTCAGTTCTTCATTTACTGACAGTCTTCCCCACTAACTATGACTCACCCTAAGATTATCAAAATACATAATAAACTCAAAATAACAAACTACTCAGGAATTATTAAATACTGTAGCAAACAAATAATTAATTTTCAACACATTAAAAATGGTTATTGTTGGTATTATTATTTTAGCAGTAGGTGAGAACAACATTTGGATTAAATGATACACGTGCAAGAAAAATGTTGCATTTGAAATCAAAAACAAGTGAATGACAGAACCCATAGAAGATATTAATGGAGAGAAAAGAAGATAAAATCAGCTAGTAACTTACATTAACTGTGTAACTTCTTAGATCATGTGAAAAAAATTCCTTTTTAACAACAAATGAAATAATCTCCCATGCTCTGTTCAACTATCATTGTGTGGCTCACAGCAAACACAGTACAAAATTACTAATACCTATATAGTAATTATGAGGTGGTTAGTTAAAAACAGAACTTAAAGCTCTGTATAAACTTCCCTATCACGTGCTTTATGGATCTCATAGTTCCAAACATGCCCATCCGAACTCTGTTGAGAAAACATCCTACTGTACCGTTTATTTTTTTTAATCAACAGATCTCAAAATGTTTTACTCTTCTTTACAGATAGTATTTATTTCAAACAACACACTGAACAGCCCTGAACACATGCCCTGCCATAATGGACAGGGTAAATAAAGGCATAGAGAGTGTTAAGAGGCTAACTAATGAGCCATGGATCAGAAAATGAACCCAATATCCCAGGATTACAAGCCAGACCCCAAACTGGATCATGCTCCCCTATGTTATCATTTGAAGTTCCAGTTTTCTTTTATTGAAATCTACTTTTGCACAAAAGTAATTTGCACAAAGGTAATTGAAATGACATTTCTGCAGATTTGAGACTTGACAGAGAACCCCAAATGTAGTAGGATGAGATCTCAAGAGAGAGGTGATCAGGAAAATAGCACAGCACTGCGACTTTCCTACAAAGACAGGTAAAGGCAAAAGAAAATTTTGGGGTTTTGGAGTATGTCATTATTGGAAACAGGAGATTAGTCACCTTTCATGTTGGGGAGGACTTATTTATAGCTCTTTGTTTTCCACAGGGTTTGCTCTGGGACTTTGACAGAAACACATGGTTTTCTATGTTTGGCAAGACAGGGAAGATTCTAAACTGGGTTCAAGAGCCAGACAAGACTTCAGAGCATGCACTTTGCAATGCAATTAGTATTTTTCCAGATGTGGCTCTTCAGAAAAGTTGCATTGAGTACCTTTAGTTGTGTAATAGAATAAAATAGAAGGTTTGAATTTTGAATACATTATTCCTGGAGACTGAATGGCCCTGAAATATATCCAGTTAGAGATGTAACATTTACTTTAGATTTTCCCCTCTGAATTGATTTTGAATTGGTCAGATTATCACCAAGAAATCTTAGAATCATCGAATGGTTTGGGTTGGAAGGGATCTCCAAAGATCATTCAGTCCAACCCCCCTGCAGTCAGCACGGACATCCTCCACTAGGTCAGGTTGCTCAGAGCCTTGTCAAGCCTGACCTTGAGTAGGTCCAGGCAGGGGGGCTCAGCTACCTCCCTGGGCAACCTGTTCAGTGTTCCACCATCCTCATTGTAAAAAAAACTTATTCCTAACATCTAATCTAAATCTGCTCTTCTCTAATTTCAAACCATTGCCCCTCATCCTATCACTACAGGCCTTTGGAAACAGTTCCACTCCAGACTTCTTGTGGGCCCCCTTCAAGTACTGCAAGGCCACTATTAGGTCTTCCCAGAGTCTTCTCTTCTCCAGGCTGAACAACCCCAGCTCCCTCAGCCTGTTCTTGTAGAAGAGGTGTTCCAGCCTGCTGATTACATTGATGGCCCTCCTCTGGACCTGCTCCATCAGGTCCATGTCCTGTGTTGAGGGCTCCAGAGCTGTATGCAGTACTCCAGGTGGGGTTTCACCTGAGCAAAGTGGCAGAATCACCTTTCTTGACCTGCTGGTCACAATTCTTTTGATGCAGCCCAGAATGTGATTTGCCTTCTGGGCTGCAAGTGTACATTGTTAGCTCATGTCCAGCTTCTATCCACCAGAACTCCCAAGTCCCTTTTCTGCAGGGCTGCTTTCTGTCACCTCATCCCCCAGCCTCTATTGATAATGAGGATTGTTCCAACCAGGATGACCCAAGGACAGACCTGTCACAAAGTCTCTGAAATCTGAACATGTCTACAAAGCAAAACCATAGTATTTGAAGCTTGATGGGAGATGTGCATTTTGGCCAAGGGGCATGTGCAGTCTTGCCTGCTATTTATTTCCTCTAAGACACACATTTATCACTCAACAAATTGGCTACAAAATAGCTGTTCCTAGTCATCAGATGTCTGTGCTAGGATGGGCTTTGTCATCTAGAACAACAAGAGAAGAGTCTTTATCTAGATAATACAGAGCAAAATGGTAGCTTTACAGGTCTTTCAGACGCAGATGACAGGCCTATTTTTGTTGCAAGATGGACACAAGTTCAAATTAGAAAAGGCAAAGCAGAGACTGACAGATGGAAAAGGCTTTTCCCCTTATTTAGAGGTTATTTAAGAAGAAGAAAATCTTAAAGGCTGTCACAAAGGAGCTGCTTTTTTAAAGTCTGCAAAAAGGGGGCTGGCCCTGCTAACAGGCAAGAAGATGGTCTCAATGCACTAATGGTTCTTTCCATCCAAATTTCCTGTGTGTGTCACAGCTGCTGGTCTGTGCAGCTGTCTGGGGTTTTTTTTTGCCTACCCCATCTCATATTTATAAACGGTTTTTCATTTTATGTTGCAGGTCAGGGGGATGAAGATTAAGAAATACTGTTCTGATTTCTGCAACATATTGATCACAAAACCCTCAACAACCAAGTATCTGTCCTGGTTTTTAGTAATTAAATAGGAAATATCAATACATTCTTACTCAGACTTTTGTCCTTGGGCTTTAGATTTTCCTTTGTTTTATTTCATCCTCCAAGCACATATGCTCAGGGATTTATCCCCTGACTAAGATTTTAGAAGGTCTCACCTGTGAACGACTCTTGCCCCTGTAGGGATGGTTTCCAGGAAATGAGTAAGAGACTACAATCAGTTTTCCTTACTTATTCATGGGGCTCAATTTCAAATGAGATGTGGGGTGATGTCACCTTTTAGTGATGGAACCTTACAGGAGCTGCCACCAGCCTCTGGGTACAATGAATGCATATACCCAAGGGAAGCACTGGTTTTAGGCATGGGCACCTCTTGGCAGACTGGAGCAGTTGCTATTACCCTCTAATTCCTTTAGCTTTTTCTGATTTCATTCAGCAGTTGCTAGTCACATTCATTTCTCACCACTGAGAGGTGAAGATAACAGCCTGAGACGAAAAAGAAATGGCTGATGAAAACCCCATCCTGACACTGTGGCAGATTTGAACTGGTTTGGAAGAGCATTGCTCCATAGTAGTTAGTCCTCATGCTGCACATGCATTTCGTGTTCATGGCATCCTCCTTTTCCTTTTCCATTATTTGGGCAGACAGAGACAGACCTCAGTTGCCGAGCACTGCTTCAGTGTAAAATAACATGTGGTGCTTGTGGTGTGGGAAGGAAGCTGGCTGTGAGAGATAAAAGTTGAGGTTAAGAGCAGACCGGCTGTTATGCTCCTGGGGCTTTGCTGCTCTTTGTATAACCTTGGTGTGGCCGAGTGATACAAATCAGCACTACCTTTTCTGATAAAATCCATCTACCAGAGGCAAACAGCTGCCATACTTCCACATCTTGTAGTTTATCACAGCCCTGTCATTCCAAAGGGTCTGATAGGTCAAAGGTTAGTTTTCCATTGTATTAGTAAAGGCAGATGACCACGTTTGGTTGGAGCTCAGAGACTTAGGAAAGAAACTGAAGAAAATCTGTATCGGAGGAGCTGCAAGAAACAAAATCCTCTGGGGAGATTCTAAGATTGCCAAAGAAAAGAACAGTCACTAAGAGTGTGCAAAACCACCATTTTCACCTTCCTTCCCATAAGGACTAGTGCAACTCACTTTGAAAGAGAAAGAAATAATCAAACAGAACAAGAAGCTGTCCCACTCTGCAAAGCCCCACTGCTTTACTTCACCTGAAAGAGCAGGCAGGCAGAAATGCAAAATCAAGCCATTTGTGACCTACAGAACAAAGCTCAATGTTTGCATGGGTAGGGGAGAAATACAGCCAAGCTTATCACCAACTGGAAAAAATGCAGAGTAGAAATGTTCTGGTTTCCTTTTTATTTTAATTAATTTTTTTTATCTCCCCTCTCATGCCAGCTTTAATTCTTTTTTCTTCCCAGGAAATGCAAACCTGAATGAAGCCTAGCTTCATTGCACATAATCATAGGTACTGAGACTGATGGTTTTGAAGGCGAGAGACTGAAATTAATGATTCTAGAAGATGCTGCACCAAAATCAATCTTTAACTCTTTAGTGGAAACAATATTTAAAAATAAAATAAGAAACACTGGAAACCAGAGAAGATCTGAGCTATTTCCTCCAAGCAGTCATTAACCCATCTTAAGGAAAACCCTTCTGTCTGATCATCTGAAAGAAAGTCCTTACATTCCTGAAGGCTATAGAATAAGCAAGTGTGAATTTGCCAGGCAGGTCTGTGGCAGCAATGTCCCTTTGCAATGTCCAGAGCAGAACAAACATTACCCTTGGACAGCCTTATATCCAACCATTCTGTCATCTGATTCACACTCAAGCTGTCTGCTCAAAGGGGAAAAGCATGGCGAGCATCTGCAAAACTGAAAGCTGGGACAAGCATAAATTAGTAATTAATATGGTTAAAACTGCTAAAAATTTTCACAAAGAAGAACAAAAATCTGTTCTTCCTCTGAGGTCAGTTTATCCTGAACATAGCTCTAGCTCTGTCATATAATCCTGACATAAGTTACTCCTTCCAAGAAAATTTGATAGAATTAGAATGGAATCGGCATGTGGAAACCTGCCTGTCCTTCAAAGTACACAATTTGCATATTTTAGACACTGGTTTTATTAAAGCAAAGCTAAAGCATTTGCTTTAAGCAATAAATCAAACTCATGTTGCGTTCTTCTTTGAGCTCAAGAAAAGCTCAAAGTGTTTTTTTTTTTACACTGGTTTAGCTTCAAAAGTACTACTGATTCTATAAAATATTTTATAAAGCATATGCCACTCTGAAGAGGATGATGTGGTAGTCTAAATGTACCAACAACTGCAGTTGAAATCAAGAATGCTCAGAACTATGAAAATCAACTCTTAAGTGTGTGTATGTAAGAGGAGAATAAACTGCTTCCTTTTCACAACGTAAAAAGAGTTGGAATTTGAGTTAAAAAAAAAAACTATGCTTCAATTAATATAATAAAAACTATGTTTTGACCTAAGATTGAATTGAGAAATTGATGGACTAAAATATAGTTTAGTGTGAAAGTGATGGAAGTGTATTTTGAGCATTCAGCCTTCCATTCATTTTCCTTTCTTCATTGCTCCTATTCTCTGTCAGTTTTGGTAATACAAACAACCAGACAACAAAATAACCAAATAAACCTGAACCATATTTCCCAAAATTATTTCTAATGAGTTCTAGGTTAGAAAAATGAGGTTATGAGGGTTTAAAAGAAGCTGCTGACTGCTGAAAACACAGTGTAGGTCCAGAACAACCAGAGCAATTAACCCTGCCAGTGAATTTAAGAGAACAAATGAAGGGACAGAATAACTTTAATATTAAAAGATGTAAAATAATCAAAACAGATGGTCTTGAAGTAAGAAATGTGTGTTGTAGAATGGCTGCTGGAGAAATGATGTTTTCTTTTGCTCTCAGTGAAGACCTATAAACTTACACATTAATGGTCCTTACCTGAGGCCTTCCATAATCTTGGTTACAATAAGGTTAGTTTTGTACCTACCTGACTCTCAAAGGGCTATGTCAAATCCAACCAATTAATGCCCTCTTCACTGAGAGGCTGGAAAAAGTCTTTCTGACTAAAAGAACCTCTCAGCTTCCTAAGCAGTTGAAAATTACTAGTCCTGAACACTTTCTGAGTTCATTTGCATAAAATGCACCCCTTTCCTTCTGTTTCTTGCCTCACATATTATTTTCATACCGCATGTCAGACCACTAATAAGGCACACATTTCAGAGCATGATATAGTCTAATAAGCACACAAAGTTTAAGAAGACTGAAAACCCCTGGTTTCCCTAATCATCTTCATTGGTTCTGTGTTTTAGTGCAATGGAAATTAATGATAAGGTGTGATTTTTCCCTCTCAGAATTTTTTTATATGCAGTAGTTAATAATACTCACTTTAGATTGGTCATAAGGGGAAAAAAAAATCAGTCTCAATAAATTTTAAGCTAGAAACAGGTTGAGATGAATCATCAGACCTCTGGAAAACAGCTGGAAGCAAACTGTGAGTTGTACTCAAAGATGAATAAAGTCCATGAGGAAGAAATAGTGGAATAGTTTGTTTCTGACATTTGGTTTCCAGAGCGGATCTTCACAGAAACATACACAATAAGGATCTCTTTCTTGATCAGGACAGGCTATATTTCACATTTACATGGGCTAGAGATGGAGTCCCAGAAGTTCTGTCTTAAGTACATTCACAATATACCAAATGGGACACAATTCAAGGCAGACTTCAAATTTAAGTGAGCTAGTAATTTTGGTTTTGTCTGGATGCAGAATGGTAAGACATAGCTTGGAGTTTCAAGACATGCTGATTTGTAAAAAAAAAAAAAAATTAAAAATTCTTTAAGATATTCATAGAAAATCTGTGACAAGAGTGTAAACTGAGATATTTTACTAGCAACAAACAGGATCAGCCACATATTTTGCCTAGTCTGCCACCTAAAGAAAAAGCCTGACTGTATCATAGTTTTCAGGAGAAAAGATGTGAACAACACAGCAGGATTCTGTCCACTAACATCCATGATTTTATTCATATTTTTAGATCTTTGAAAATAGCCAACAGACAGAATGACCAGCAGGAAGAGAGAGGTGTTAGATCAAAATGAAGAGAATATGGATGTGTTAATAGTCACTACTCATGCGGCTCATCTCTGTGCACACACAAAATGAAAATGTATTTCATGGCAGGAAAAAACCCACAGTTAAGAGCTTTATAAAAATTCCAAAGGGTGCACTGTCAAGAATACTTCAAAAGGAAGTATTCTTAAGTTTTCATCTCAGATTCTAAGTGTTTCCAAAAGTAAGCTGTGTTGAAAGTGTTATAAATTCTGTTCTTAAGCGGTTCGGAGAACAGAAATCTGGGTGGAAGTTTCCCCATAGTAATGGCAGCAGGTAAAATGTACAATTTACTGCAATCTACTGCAGAACTCACTTCAACTCACCATGGAGAATGATGAATTGAACTGTGACAGAGAAAGAAGACATGGAGGAGCTAGTGCTGAGTGGCAGAGGTAATGCATGTATCCACTCTGCTGAATATTAGTCTGCAATCCACATCCAGGCAAGATTCCTTAATGGTTCTACATACAGCAATCCTGCTTTAGTAAAGCCCAGTTCCTAGGGGTATTTGTGTAATGTTCTGATGACACCAACTTCAAATGCAAAATTTTTCTCTGTGTAGGACTTTCTGTATTCTTGCAGTATAGCTCTTAATATTTTCCCCAGCTTCCACTAATGCTTCTTTTCTCTGGTTGGTTGGAGCTGTAGGAATAATTGACTTCTAGTGACCAAATTAAAAAAAAAAAAAAAAAGATTAAGAGTGGGAACTAAAGCCAAGCTAGGGAATTAATTTTCACTCTAAGCAATTTTTACATTTTTTTTACAAAACTGGAAATCCCCTATGATTTGATTATGAGTGGAATGAAACATTTGCTTCAAACCAAAATGACATGCTTTTTCATTGCAAATTTTGAAACAAGAAAGAAGGTCTACCTTTTAAAGCTTCAATTGTTGACAAAACACTTTGGATGACTTAACAAGAATTTACAAATAGGTTGGTTTCCAGGATCAGATTCTCAGATATGCATTTATTAGGCAAATTACATGTCCAGCAGAAAAAGGAATTCCTAGGTCTAGTCTCAATAGCTAATATTATCTTCCATTCCTAATTCTCTCCTGCCTTATTATTGCACTTCTTTTGCAGCAGTTTCTCACAAATCCTGCCTTTTTAATTTAAAAGCTCCTACTAAAATTTTACTTGCCCATCATCCAGCATATAAACTGCCCTTTGGTATTGCAGAACAAATTTTCAAGATGTTTTTAGTTAGCCAAATACACCAAAAAACTTTGTCAAGTTTCCAATGTTTTTGCATGTTGTATATCTCTTGCCTTTTGATGGTTGTGTAACATCCTGTTTTCTTTCAGCCATTCCTAGTTCTATTCCATGCCCCCCAAAGAATGGTCTTTCCTACTTAGAGCAGTTCATCATGCTCCTTCTTTCATATGCAAAAGGTTTTACAGAAATGTTACTGTAGAGACTTTTCTCTGCAACCAAGAGTGTGAGAAGTATTTTTTTGTTTAATATGAAAAACATCCAAATCACAAGATACACACACAAATCTCCACCCCCAAAACACCCATTTCTTCCATGTTGCCAAGGAAATGAGTATATAGTTAATCATGATGAGCAAAACACAGTCCTCTCCACCTTCTCTATTCCTATCACTCAGTCTCTCAGCCCTCCAGACAAGAAGCTTCATACTGTGTTTTGGGGATGAAACAAAATAATTAAGAAAAACTCTACATTCTGAGCAAGAGTGTCTTGGTAGAGGGGATTTAAGGGGCAATGACTAAGAAATGCAGGACGTATTGGCCTGAGAAACCGAAGCCAAGAATTGCACAGGCAAGGTCTGTGCCCAAAAGTCAGCAGATTTCTCATCTTCTTCTCAGTGTCCCCTGCAGTGTTCTGTTAGCATTTTGCAATAGGTTCGGCAGCTCAGTTTTGGGGTGGGTGTAAGAGCACACCGCTTCCTGTGGTGGCCATGGTGCTTCCTGTTTTCTCAAGGCTGATGGAGACAGGCTGGCGGGGCTGCTGATTTTGAAACAGGGGCAGCTGCATGAGTGTCTTGTGAGGGCTCAGAATGAATCACCATCCCATCCTTAGAGAAAAATTCCGAATCTTTCCAGAGCTGGAAATCTAACTGATGATGTTGGGCTACCACCTTATGCATTCAGAAAGGAAGGCTGGGGGGGGGAATGCCCAGCATGCCAAACAATCAAAGATCAAGAGCCAGACCACAAGAAATCATGAGATTAGTTAAAAAAAAAATACAACTTTTGGAAAAGATTTTTTCTGTTCACCTAATTTCCATTCTTTGAGATACATCCCATTCTCCACAACAAGAGCAAGAAATATTTTCTTTTTAATATATAAAAAAAAGTATCCGGTGACTTTCAATAAAACCAAAAGTCAGTAACAGAAGATGGACAGGAAGGTTACTGAAACAGGTTTTGACCAGTAAACATTCAAGGATACTCAGACTATTAGCAAAAGAAGGGATTTTTTGTTAAAAAATAAGGAAGAAAGGAAACAGACAAAAAAAAAAATCTCTCCTGTAGGCTAAAAGATGTAAAATAAATCTATCCTGTTACAACTAGCTGGTTATTACCTCATATTGATAAATTTGTATCAATGTGAGACATTTCTCCATACCTATTTACAAATAACTACCACAGAACAAGGATAGCAGAAGATGTTTCCCTGAGCAGGACACTCTCAAAACTGAAATGAATATATGAAGTATCTGCTTGCAAGGACAAAGGAAGACAACAAAAAACCTTCCCCAAAAGTAATTAATTTGTATTGTACTTGAAGTTCCACATTCAACTCAGTGCCTTGATTATCTAGCAATTTGAGGCTAACACCTGTTAGCCAACATATGCTAATAAATATGCTGGAGAAATCTTGCATAGACAAGGCAGTATGCATTTTACCATGTACTAAGCTCACTGAATTAAATATTAGGCTTTCCTCAGTGCTTTAAGTTATCCATCACAGCACTAAACACTTCTGGCAAACTAAAATTATTTCTTTATTAAACCTGCTTTAGTTCAGATCCAGGCTCTCCAGTCTGCTCCAGACAGTTTCACAATTAAAACGTTTATTCCTTGCTGTTGTTTTTAGTGCCATGCTCAAAAGCAAGCAGCCCAAGTCTACATTTTGGAAACAAGACTATGCAAAATGAAACAGAGACAGAGAGAAAATCTCTCCTAAGACTGAAAAGAGCAGTGGTAAAATGAAAGAGTGGTGGGACCCTCCTGGGGAGCTCTATGTGGTCACTCCTCACATTTTGAGCCAGCCCAGAGAGGAACAGAGACTACTATTTCAACCAAACAGCTCCATTACTGCATGATCTTATTTTAAGTCTCATGTTTCAAAGTGATCGTATGCCCAACCCAACTGCTTGTCAAATGCTTACATTGTGCTAGATGCATTTCACACACATGCTTTTATATTCCTTTACCTGTATGCTAACACTTCTGCATTTAACCATCTCTTTGAACCATATGCTACATTGTCTAAAGTACTCTCCAACATTTGCACATCATTTTCAAATTCCTGTACCTTCATACGGTCTCCCAGCCATAAATATGTGTTGCATAAATATTCAATATGGATTAATGTTCCTTTTGTTTCTGAATTCTGGTCATGGGCCTGCCCTGAGTTTTCACAGAGAAGTGAATATGAAAGAGCTTGAGTTCCTCTCCCCACACTGCATTTGTTTCACTTTCTCCTCTTTTCACTCACTGATTTGATTTGAAGCTGAGACTAGGGTTCCTGAGTTTCCAGTTTACAGGATGAAGACATTGGTGCTGCTGGAGGCTGCAAGAAATGAGACACGCTGTTGGATCTTCTCCTGATCTGTCTCAGTGGTTCTATTGTGGCTCTATTTTCAACCATCCATTTCTTTACTCACATTATTTCTGAAAATTTCATTAAGCCTGCTTGCATCTACACAGGGGGTTGCATATAAAACACCAGAATAAGAACAGGCACTGAGTAAAACTTTCTGAGAATCAGCCTATAGTACATTAACTGACTTATTTTTCCTTCCTGGCTTTAAAAGCAGAATGATTGCAGTTCCCAATGACATACATCTTTGTCAGTCTGGCATGCAGCTCCATTTGCAGCAATATGGAGCTGGCATGGTTCTTGCAAAGCAATTCTTTATAACCTTAACTGAGATGTTCACAAACAGGTGAAGATGTGCAGCAAGATGCAGACAGGCCTTGGAACTTAAGAAGAAATGTAATGCTAAAATATATGAATGGTGGTTAAATGGATGATGATGGTGGTGAAAAAAAAAAGACAAAACCTAGGGATTTGTGTCTATGAATTTATGACTGCTCAACATTTTGGATGGCATGATGAATGACACTAACCTTCCCCAATTTACAACAGTGTTTTCTGGAACTGAACTAACACAAAGGATCAAATCTCGTCAGTTTGCCAGTAGCAATGTACAAGGGCAGCTCAAAACTTCTGCATGAGGAAGCAGGCCTTTGCAGACCTGTGTGATAAACCTGCAGTCCTTTGGAACTATGCACCATGAGTGACAGAGCCCATACTGGCCAGAAAGGCAAGCTGCTATCTGGAATCTGGCTACCCAGACTGCTACAAGTCCATGGCTAACCATCAAGTCAACTGTCAGACTGCTAGTGGGGGGGGAAGGTTGCAATGTTGTTATGAAAGTTGTTTATCCACTGATTATCAGCAGCAATATTGTACATGAAATAACAGCAGGCTTCTACAGAAAGTCTACATTGTATTATGGTAACAAAGGAGGTGCTGTGTCCATGGTTTATGTTCCAGCAGAAGCTTGCGAATAAGTTAACTAAAGCCAAACCTACTCTTCTCTTCTTCAAGGCCTGAGAAATACAGACTGATCAACACCAGTGTGGACAACACCAGCAAAGTGTGGGATGTGGAAGTTCTAGGGAAACTGTGCATACGCAGTGTTGGGCAATCTGTAACCTTATTGTTTCCTATAGAGATAATGATCAGTCATCAACAGAGTCCACTGATAGTCGTAAGTCTTGCCCTTGGTGTATTCACTTCAGATGGTCAGGTTGGATGGCCATGAATGCAAGCTTGAACTTGTAGCTATCAGTTAGATAAATCTTAAGTCTGTTAAAGAGGAAAAGTTGCGGTGACAGAACTTCCCAGAATTTAACAAATTCATATCACTGCCTGAAAGAACGTATTTGTGAGCAGTTGCAGGGCCGAGCTGAATGACCAATCAAAAAGAAGTTAAGAATTTAGGGATCATTTCTCATTTTCCAGGTAACCTCTTCTCTCTGCTCAGGATCAAGACCACATATGTCTACCAAATCTATCCATTTTTCAATTGGGGTAAAATGGTACAGAATATGGAAGAAGAACAAAGGCTTCTGTTCTTATGTAGGAGGCCCATAAAAAGAGGCCATAAGTTTTAAAAGGAAAAGTCCTTTACTTCATCTTGTTTTTACTCTTGCTCTTCAGGTTCCATTCCTAGTCAAATTGGGAGAACAAGTAATATGCTTTCAACAGTGTAATAAGATCAGGAAAATTGAAACCCAAAAAACCCCACCATCCTAGCCTGGATGAAATCTCTTCAACTCCCTTATATAGACACAGACAGAATTATCAGGGTTGGAAGGGACCCCAAAGATCATCTAGTTCCAACTCCCCTGCCATGGAAGGGGATGTCTAGATCCTCCTCTCCTCCACTAGATCAGGCTGTCCAGAGCCACATCCAGCCTGGCCTTGAAAACATCCAGGAATGGGGCTTCCACAACCTTCCTGGGCAACCTGTTCCAGTGTCTCATCACCCTTATGGTGAAGAACTTCTTTCTAACATCTAATCTAAATCAACATGAATCACACTTAAGAACATAATGCCGTTTAAACCTATGACAACTAGGGGCTAACAGACCTACTTTCCAAACTTAAGTCATGATTGTTTCAAGAATGTAACAAACAAAGACTTTGAAAAATAATCTGGGATGGATTAAGACTCCAATTGAAACAACAAACAAAGAAAAAAACATCAAAAATTATTTACATTTGATTTCATTGATAGGGCATGATAATGATTTCCTGATTTTGGTTATTTTTTTTATATTTCAGTCAAGCATCAGTCTAGGTGAAAAATTTGTCGTTGTTTCTTTAGAAGCATATCTAGACCACTTGATGATGACTGCTCCTGAAGGTGTTGAGGACATTATTCTTGTCTCAGAAATCGTATTTTTATGAATAACTGCAGCAGCTGCATCCAGTTTTGGTCTTTGTAAGAACTGGCTGGATCATGAGAATAAATGCAGACATATTTAGGAAACTTTCTTTCCATCACAGCACAAAGGTAGCTGGGAGTGATCCCAGGCATGTGCACATTGCAGAAGAACTAAGTGAATTTTGTGGGACTGAAAGGCAGCTAGGCAGTGTCTCTCTCCAAGCCTACACATTCTGGCCATAAAGAAAAGCCTGGCCTCTCCTGACCTCACACAAAATGGGAATGGAAAGAAATGAGGAATGTTCTTTGAAGGAGATTATGAGTAAGATTACATATCCAGTAAGCCATCCTTCCACCATGAAGAGGTAACCTGTGAAAGGAAGTAATTTTCGCATTGTCTCTTGATCCCACTACCAACTCATAGCTGTTTGCTAAATATAAATGGCTCTGGCACCAGAGCTGAAAACACCCTGGTATATACTGGTATTTCAGGTACTGCAAGCAAATGTACTAATAGGTTTGGTGCCAAAAAGTTAATGACAAAAAAATCACTGTTAGAAAGTTTGGGTGCTTAAACAACCCTTTGCAACTACACTCAGCAATCCAGCTGCCAGGAAGTCATGGGATTCACATGTTTCGTACTGCCTTTTGCCTCCCACTTAGAGAGGAGAGATGGCAAGCATCGTGACCCATACTGCAACAATATACGTTGATTGCAGATTAAACATGTCCTCAGTTTATCCTTCGGAATCATGCCAAATTCTTCTAGGGCATAATAATGGCAGTCCTCTTCCTAGGCCTAGCACAGCTCCTGATCAAGACATCTTTGTATAGTTTTCCTTTTGATTCTTTGTGTTCCGACTCTGAGCAATGAACATGCTGAGAGACTGCCACGTCCTTCTTTCAGAGAGCTAACTAGGCTACAGTGCAACACAAAATGCAGTTAACCTGCAGAGTCTCTAACATCTTTCCTCCTGCAAGTTTTCTTCTCCCTGAAGTCTTCTGAATAGCCCTACAAAAAATTAATCCCATCTCAACTAAAATGCAGAGTCAAAACTGTGATCGCAGAACAACACAAAATAAAGGAGACTGTAATCCAACAAAGTTTAATCATCAGCTGTCTGGTTTTAGCTTTCCCGTTCAAGCCTCCCTTTGATGCAGTATATCTTCCATCATCTGATTTAGCACTTGTAGTAAGACCCAAGATATAACCCCACAGGAGGCTTGTCTTCTGTTTAGGGAACCTCTGATTAGCTGAAGTTCCTTCCCAAAGTGAAAAGACACTGTCTGTGCCCCAGTCTGCAACTGAGCTCCTCAAGAGCACCATCTCAAAGTCCTAACACCCAATACAAGATGATGCAGTCACTGGTCCTTCAGTTGATTCCCTGCTATGGTGGTTTGAGGTTGGGAAGCAGTCTTTCACTTTTCATAGGACAGGAAGAACAATATACCCCTACACTGGACAGTTTTAAGACTCAGCCTGACATAGTACTGGGCCATCTCATTTACACTACAGTATTACCTAGAAAGGTTGGACCAGATAATCCTTGGGGCCCCTTCCAACCTGGAATTCTAAGATTCTGTCATCACGTAAAATCCACAGCTTGAAGTGGATGGGAACATCAGGAAACAGTCTCAGGAGAACAGCTCAGCATATCGTGCAAAGGAGGAGTAAAATGGCAAGAAGTTGTTCTCGTAAACTTCTTTTTACTGGCAAGCCATTGAGCAATAGCTGTGGTAATGCAGCATATATTCATATTGATGTACAAACACAGCTTCTCACATGTATGCATAAAACCAAAAAGAAATTCCTTAGAACTGGAACATGATTTTCAGGCAGTGTTCTGAAAGGGATAAATCTTGTGGGGTGCTCAGTTTGTGAGGTTATCACTATTCTTCACAGCACCCTCAACAGCAGCGTAGAGCCAAATCTATTTAAAACCAGTAAAGGCAGAGAAGTGAAGTTGCCTTTGGTTGTGTTTTTTTTCTCTTTCCCGTTGTAGCTTCCTCTTTCTCTTCACCAGCTCAGCACTGCTGGCAGCTTTTTATAAACCACGATTCCTACTGCTGTCAGCTTGTTTGGAAACTACATGGTGAGCTCAGTTCAGCAGCTACTGCTGTGGGTTTGTGTTTAATTGCAGACCGGATTTGCTTTAAATTCTGTACCCACCACCAGGATTTTCATTTCAGAACACTGAAAGATCTCTGCATGTTCAAAAGTATTCAGTACAAAGCAGAATTTTGCAATAAATGTATGCAATTATGTAGCATAAGCTAAAAGTGGAAATGTATTCCCACAAATCAGTAGCAGAAAACTTCTGCACAATGCACGGAGGAGTGTTGGCCTCTAGAAGGTTAAACCACAGCATGCTGGTCAGTATGCTGGGTTATTCTCAGCTGACAGTAAGTAATCTACACTTAGCATGCAAAGTGATATCATGACCAGAACAATAGCTGTGAAGCAAAAAGCAATATTCAGATCTGCATTTGTAGAGGCATTTTCTACAATACCTCAGACATCTGTAGCACCAGAGAAGAGGCGGATGGGTGAGCAGAGCACTGTCTAGAAAAATTATGATTACATGAATGGTTAGGAATAAAACAGTGAAAAAGCTTCATCTATCCACAGTATCAAGGAAATATTACTAGGAAAGCAGACAGAAGGAACAGGAAGGAGCAGGAGGAGCAGGACTGAGGAAACATTGTGGGTTAAGATAGTGAGATAAACACCACCAGCATTCCTGTCCTCTGCCTGCTGCTCCAAAGGAAAACTTTGCCACTGGTTTGGTGGAGGAACTAACTCGGGACAGACAGTAGAAATCCTAAAGCCAATTAGGGACTGGGGAATGTCTGGAGTCAAATAGTACTCAGAAGAAAAGCTATACAAAGAAAATACAGAGGTTCCTCTAGGTCACAGAGTTCAAAAACTATCTCACTTGCAGATCTCTAAAATGCTTTTGTGTAGGTGCAAACACCCATTCCCATTTACATGGTCAACTTAAGCCTCAACTTAAGCCCACTGATTATAGGGTTACTTGTTATTTTTCTCAGATCCCTCAAAAATACTCCATGGACTTGCAGAGGCCTACAAACTGAGAGTAGAAAAGTCACTAAGTCATGACTGGAAATACACTCATACTAGTCAAACTAAGTTTAATTTCTGTATTACTGAATTAAATGATTAAAAAAAGGAACATTGGTAATAGCATGATGCATCTGTAAACTATGTTAAATTTAGACATTGTTTAAAACACAGAATTCAGTTCTTGAATTTAAACAGTTATGGCTTTGTATCTAGCGTTACATTTTTTTACCTATATTTGCCCATGCTGTACATAACTGCATGTAGTGCTCCTAACAGACCTCTAAGTACCTCAGCCTGCTGTATTATCAGTCAAAAGGGTTCACAGTTGTCAACAGACAAAGGCATTGGGAGAGCCTGTCCCCTTCTCACCTAGCAGAAATCATGCAATCTGGAGACAGAGTCATCTGAGTTATAAATACTCAGCCATGGCTCTGTTTTGGTGTCTACTCCTCTGTCTCCTACCATCTCCTACTCAGGAAAGAACCATTTCCCTTTTCTTAATGACCACTGAAATAATTTAGGGAATTTCCAGCACACAGCATACAGATTCTGATTCACTTTAACCCCAGAAAACATTTAACTCCTTCTGGGAATTATTGTGAATTGATTCAGTCCTATAAACTTGGGATATTTTATATCCCAAATTCCTCTTTCGCTTTTTCCCTTTCAGCCATAAAGCACTTAGATCCAATGCATTCTGCTCCTCTGCATCCCTCTGTCACTGCAGTGACATTTTGTTAGTCGCAAGAACCTAGACTCTCCACACTTGAAATTGGGTCACATTTGTGGAGTTTTCTTCTAGAACAGGAAGATAATTTCATTTTCTGAGATACATATACACCTCTCAGCTTATCCTGTAACATTCTGTAAAATGTTTCACTGCTACCAACATGGCCAGAACAAAACCTCTCTGTTTTCCTTCCCTTATACCTCCCTCTTCTAGCAAAGCTATTCTTACTTTTGCTGTCACTTGGGTGTTGTCTCTGACACTATGCCAATCTACACAAGCAGGCTTTATCAAGGATGTGCAGCTTCCTCTTGTAGGACACCTGTAAGATCACAGTTTTTCATGTTCCTTTCATTGCCTAAATTCTTACCCACCAATGGCCTGAACTATGGCAGTCTCCTTCTCTCTGGCCTTCTTGGCTTCAGAATCTCTTTTCCCTTTCTCTCTTTTCACCAGTGAAAGAGGAGATCAAAATACTACTTGAATGCTCTCTTCTGCATTTCTCCCCTATATTTCTCTCAATTACCACATTAAAAAAAAATTGAAAGCCTTTTAAGACATGACCAGTCCTTCCTAGTCTGTTTAATGTTTAATGTATAATGTAATACAATAATGTAGTTGTTCAGTGTCTGATGGAATTCTTCTAGCACTACAAGAAGAGTTAAATACAGCTCATTACAGTAATTCTGGACCGTAGGTAAAGAAATTGCTTGTATTAAAACCAAAAAAGATTGCAAAATCATAAGACCAATAACCACAGAGCAACAGGAGGGAGGAAATAAATGTATCAACCCATATATTGTTAGCAGAACAACATCACAAAAATATAGTACCGAAATAATGAGCAAAACAACTGCAACCAAACAAAACATGATCAACTCCTTCAATGGATCTGCAGTCTTTACATGGTTGATGTAGCACTTGTCAAAGCAGTAAGCAAACTGTGCTTCTAAAAAAACAAACAGCTTAAGAGGAGCTACTTATCTCTGGGCTATTATATGGCTTTTTTTATCAGATGATTAGTGAAAGATGACAATTTTTTACCAAACCCTGCACATTTCAAGGCACCTGAAAAAAACACAGGCAAGAAAGCAAAAAGGAGACTAAAGAATCTAACTGCATGTGACTTATACAGTACAGACAGTCTAAGTTTATAAATGAATGAAATGTAATTAATTCAAACACGGTTTTTCCTACTTAAGAAAAAAGTATCTATAGATAATACCATACTAAGCATCATACACAAGTCATGCATACTCATCCTAATCAAACACATAGAGCCCTATGTGATACAGGGATTGTATGCATGCTTCACCTCTTAGCTAACATCTACTGCGAGGATGTATAAGCAGCATGGTCTTCTAGTACTTCGGTTCTGCTGCTCATGTGGAATTCCAGTCACAAAGTCCTCCTGAAGGTGACAGAGAACAGGGAGTACAGGTGTAAACCCACCAGCAATATAGAGCCATATTTGTGAATAGTCTTTTTGTCTTCAGACTCTGAGAGATTATTGAGATAACCCTACTAAGATGCAAGTGTGGGAAATATTACTTGCATTAAAAGAGCATGACTTATTGCTAGATACAGGTGCACTCGTAAGAAAGAAGTGCTGCCTAAATCTAGCTCCACACAGCCAAGGTATTTCTGGTACAGCTTTGCTGTATAACCCAGGGAAAGAGTCTTCTTCCATAGTGGGTGTAGATCAGCAATTTAGTTCAGATAGTGAATGCACTTCTACAATTAATCTCCTGTAACTTACTGTACTTCAATTTGCATCACACAGCAGTGTAAGAGCATATCAACTGAATTCTTTTCAGATGAAAGTGAAGATGTGGCTCAGGGCTCCAGCTGCCAAAGAAGTTCAGTACATGGCACCAGACTAAAGCTAGTTTGAAGCAACACTCTTCAAAGGAAATACAAGGTGTTTTTTTTCACTACAGATAGGCTCTTATTAAGCCATATTGCAGATGCACCTTATCCTTACAGTTCAGTTTTGACTATTAAAGCATTTGATGTAGGGGGGAACCTCAGTTTGACTTCAGGTTTAAAGCACACCTCTGTGAAGGGAAGTTACACAGTACTGGTGCTACAGACATTAGGCAAGAGTAGATGGCATTAGAGCACTCATCCATGCTAATTCCTTGAAATGACACTAAAGTTTTGAGAGATTGGACTACTATAAATGTGCAGGAATGTGTAAATTGAGAATCTGTTGCCTGCAGAATGTAGAAGGTCATTAAAAACTGACATGAAATCTTACAGCTCTTTGAACATGCCTTAAAGCCAGAACAAGTTTTTCTGAATACAGTAAAAAATAAAATGCACCTAAGATGTGATTGAAGACATACAAATTGCCAAAGGGAGATTTTCTTCTTTGCTGAATTCTGCTCTATGGACAGTTAAAAAGTTACTACTAAAATGAGAAATGAAGCGCTTCTCATTTCTGTAAGTGAGTGCATCTAATAAAATCCATGAGGCTTTCTGGATTAGTACTGACTCAAATTATTCCTCTTCTGACAAAAATGGTTATCTTCATTCTGGTATGGTTTAGTCTGGTCTACAATTGAAAATCTTTGCCAACATGTTCAAGAGGGGATTGGATGTGGCACTTGGTGCCATGGTTTAGATAGTCAGGAGGTTTAGGGTGACAGGTTGGACTCAATGATCTTTGAGGTCTCTTCCAGCCTTCTTGATTCTATGATTCTATGAAGTTAGTTAAGACAGTGATATTTTAATGACATTTCTCACTGGCAAAAGTCCCCATACAGATTCTGTACATAAAACTCAGGAACTCACGAACACTGGATTGTAAAAAGAACTTTTTTGCCCCTAGAAACTGCATCAACTCTACGAGGGGATGCTCACATAACAAGGAAAAGTCTTTGTTCAAATGTAGCCATGGTAATAAACCTGTAGGTATCACAAGGGAACATTAGTGAGGGATAACAGATGAATGGGAGTACATGTTCATTTCAGTGGACTCTACATTCAGACTGTTAAGGATTCTAAGGTAAAGCTCCACATAAGAAAAAGTGCTAACAAAAAAATTCCTCTCAGCCAGTAACTTGCAGCTGCCATTTTATGGTTCTTACTCTCTCAGTATGGAACAATTCAACGAAGATATTTCAGCTCATATCTTCAACTCAGTAATGAAGAGTTAAATGCAGAGGATTGTGCTCTAGAGGTCCAGACCCCACCACTTCCAGAGTCAGACAGACTGTTAGGCTTTCTTAAGAGAAAAGAGCAGGTTCAATATTAAAGGATTTAACATTGCCGTATTACCTCTAGATCAAACAACTTCAATGGAAAATACAGTTCTTGAAAGAATACGGAACACACTTGCATCTCATGCTTACAGGTCTTGTCTTTCTGTAACAAGAAAACTCAGTAGCAGAATCTATGTAAACACCTGTTTCTGATTAAAAGACTTCAGGATGAGTGATGTTGTATGTGGTTTTAGTAGGGAGAAAAATTACCTTTCAAGCACCAAACAAGGTCTGAGGTAACGGGACCTCTGTGTGATGTGGCTGCGAACTGAAATCCTTTTACTTTGGTTGCTTGTGGTTAGAAATAGCTTGAAGAAGAAATTGGTAGAGGTAGAGGAAAGAACTGTTTCAAAAAACTGCACACATCAAGATGATGCTTAGAGGGAAGACCCCTCTGATTAATATGAATGTTAAATATTTTCAGGAACATATTTTTCAGAAACTTCACCTTTCAACTCAGCAAGTTTTTCTCTAGTTCTCCAAATTCCCATCATGGAGAACGATCCCTGTTACCCTATTTCAAAAGCCCTTCTGAAGGTCAGATTACACTGTGAGTAGCAGTTCACATCATAAACATCTAGAAATAAGTTCTCTACTATACAACTATTTGGTAACTTCATCTGTTTTCTCCCTGCAAGTGATTTAATAAGGTACTTAAGGATTCTGGTCCAAAAGTATCATCTCTAGTAGGACTTCCTTTAGGAGTGAGATGATTTTGTGATATCCTATGATAAAACACCAGCTATATGCAACAGTGAGAAAGTAATCTAGGTTGAATTTCATGTTAATAGTGATGATCCTAAAGAAATAAGATAGTGTAAACAAGTATTTTATTTTGCCTTTAGCATTTCCATTTATGGAAATAACTTTCCTTCCTAAGAAGCTTATTCAACTATCTTCCTACACTGTATTTTCTGCTCATTATCAAGCTTCATGACATATTATTTGGTTCTAATTCATCGTACAGAGAATCAATTTCATTAATTAGATTGATAACATTGGTGCACTTACGATTCCTTACATGTCATGCATGGTTGGTAATGGTGGTGACATACCATTCCCTGTCAGCAGGGTGGTACAAAATATCTATCCTTATTAGGCAATTTCCTGTGCTAAGAGACAGTGCTGAAATATCCTTCAGCGTATGAAATACAGTTATACTTCACTTTATTAGTAGTCTCTCTGAGTAAAACAATATATTTTTAAACCTTCCAGTAGCTGCTTACACTATTGTTCAGTGTACAACAAATCAGATAACTTATCTTTGTTGTCCTCAAGTCCTCAATGGCCTTTTTAATAGACACAATTTCCCCGATTACTTTAATCACCTCTTATCCAATTATGAACTTCAAGATTTGTGCATGCTATTGTTCGCTCCCTTCTCCTCTGCCTGCACTAAACTTTATCATCAGGACAGTACTTTGCTTCTTTACTTTTCCTCCAAGTGTTTCTCATCACTTCCAGGCTAGTATCCAAGGGGAGACTTCAGAGCCATCACAGAGACAGAAGTGGATTATTTAGCAGCTTTATTGTTTCTAGGTTAAAGTCAAGATTTCATGGTATGCGTAAAACTGAATGAAATGCTTATATATCAACTGATGCTGGCAAAATTCAGTTTGGGGCTTCAAGAGTTAATCTCCCATCATGTTCTTGATCTTATCCCATTGCTAATATAGTTTGCTTGTTGAGTTCCTTAGGGTGGGGAATGAGAGGAACTTGTGAGTGGCCTCTGGTTTTACCAGTGGACAATGGAGGAAGTCTGTAGTGGCTGAAATTCCCCCTCACATATAGACCCAGGTGAGTGGTGAACAGGCTACTTCCAAAAGCAGAACCTGTGGCACATGGGCATAGATTGGTGGGGAACAACCCAGACTAAGAAACTTCACTTTTCCAGGACGTTACTAATTACAAAGCAAGAAGGCATATTGCAGAATGAAAGTGTTCTCCCCTTGTAGCAAGGCCTCACCCTTGACATCCTGCCCTGCAGCATACTCACCCCTGCCCTGGTCAGAACCTCAGTATGAAGGGCATTTGTCCAGTGCGGCCAAGTGCAAGAAAAACAGTGAGGGAAAGAGAGGGGAGAACACCACTTGACAAGAGCTGAAGCAAAATTTCTACAGGAAATCTCAGCACGTCTTTAGAGACAGGTCCACACATCTTGTTCTCTACTCAACATTAGAGGCACTCAGGATCTGAGAGAAGTCAAGTCATTGCATGGGACATGTAATATTTTCTCCTTCTGCCCATGTGCTTTCTCCTTGCAGGAGGTTGAAAAGAAATCACAAGAAACAAATCATAGATCACAGAAGTAAGAGGACTGAGTATCTTTCACTTAATTATTTTGCTCTGTTGCAAAGTTTATGAAGAAAGTCTCACAAGCTTAACTTCAGTGTTTTGTAGAAACCCAAGACTGTGTACTTGAAACTGTATGCTCCTTTTTTTTTTCCCCTTCTGTCTGCTAAGTATTGCCACCCAATTCCAACACACGACTATTATTAAAGCAAGTCTATGCCACTGCACCATCCTCCCAGTCATTGCCAGGACTGTGTCATTAAACCAGAGAGCAGCACCATCGTTATGGTTCATCTACGGTGGGAAGCACATAGCTTTCCGCAGAGCACTGGACCCATATGCTTGTTTATTGGTGGCAGGCCCAGGCCCTGGGTTGTTGATTATACAGTAAGCACCTGCCCATAGCAGATCTGGCCCGGGGCAGACTTCCTGCTACAGTGCCACAGCTCCCTGAAATGAGATTTATGCAAACTGGCTAAAAGCTGTGATGTCACAGCGCACTGATAGACCCAAGGGCTATCTCCCTTCTACAGACATACGATAAAATCAGGAACTTCACATACAACTCGGGAAGAAGTTCACCTCAGAACCTATTAGGGCAAACTATGAAAACTTGTTAGGGTCCTTCTCCTGTCACGAGATCCATCACTGCAAAGGGACACCACAGAGTCCAAAGATCTCATTTTTTTTCTTTCTTTTCTTTTTTACTTTTCTAAATATTTTTCTTTTTTTTAATGTGATTTTTTTTTTAATCAATTATTCTGGATGTTTGAATACTGAATTAAGAAAAATTCACTCAGAAGTTGGCTGAATGTTGCAAGCTTGCAAAATGGAAGGATTTCCCCTCATACCCCCTGTAAGTATATGGAGTTTATTTCTAATATGGATTGTTGGACTAAGTAGCAAAAGGGAAAGTAAACCAGGTTTTATTATTTGAGAGTATCTGTGTTTTGGACTGTATTTGCTCTGCCAGGAAGTTGGGCTTAGGCCAATATATAATGCTAGTGACAACAATGCAATGAATGGGAAATTAACATTTCCTCCCTAAACTTGCATCTGATTTTGATCTCCATTTGCTTTCACAGATTAAACATATGGCATTTTTGTACAATATGCGCATAGCAAGACAGTAAATGTTTTTCTTCAGTGCTGGCTTTGTGATATAAGGCCAAGTCTTCTTCAGGTTGTAATTCTTAATCATCTGGAGTGTCTGACATAATTTATGTATTTAACAATCCACCGTCTGTGTGAGAAGAATGCTGCTTTTACATACTGCAGATTTTAGGACACTGTGCTCTTTGCAATGATGGCAGTTTAGTTTCTAACTTCAGCTTCTCTTGAACTGAATTTGCTTGAATACACTTGCTATGAAAAATCAAATGGTGAACAAGAAGAAAAGAACTATAGCACTTAATTGTGTCTTGCAATGTTTTCTCTAAGATACGTATTTCTCTGTATGCTTATGAGGCTGTTTCCATCTTTTTGTTAACTGAAACATTGTTACACTGCTGTAATTTGTCATATGATGAGTTCAGAAATTGTTATTTCTAAAGAACATAATGCCACTAATCTGTTGTTCAGCAGCAAACCTTAATGGGAAATCTTTAACCAGAATGTGTAAAAGAGGCCCTAACTAGATTTTATTAAGTCGCAGAAGCTAAACAAATGTTAGGTAAGATGTCTTTTTCTGTGGTAGATGACTTACAGCAATTCTTTTAAGTCAATACAGGTCCAACAATCCTTTTAACAAAACTTCTATCAAGTTTTCTTTTTGTCTTGTCCCATCTAACTAAAGCTAGAGATATATTTACTTAGTTTCCACCCCGAAAGATAGCCCTTTGATTTCTTTTCATGTTTGGCATACAGGCTGACTGAAAAAATAGATTTTCTTTTTGGGAGACCATTTATTCTAGCAGTTCACCATTAGTGTCCCCAAAATTCCCAATCTACCCAAAGGGCAAGAAGACTCTAAAAATATTTTTCCTTTCTTTTTAAATACACTGCAATTGGATCTACCATAAATGCATCAGGCAGGAATATGAAAAGAAACTGAGAAAATGAAAAAAGTACACGAAGATTTCTCAGTGTTACTTGTTAGCCTTACAAAAGAAACAAAAAAAATGGAAAGAAATCTAAACCTTGTTCTCAACCATTAGGGAAACAACAACAACAAAAATTTTTAGTTTTCTAGACTTTTCAACCCGCTCCCTGCCCCCCATATTGAATTCCAGTGCATACATTGAATAAAGAGAGTGAAAATCTAGCAGCCTGGCCCATATTCTGATTCATGTCATGATAAATATTCTGTCTGAACTGTCTTCAGTTGAATGATATAACAGGCAGTGAAAACACAATTACAACTTTTTAGGCTGTTGGGTAGTGATAGGACTAGGAGGAATGGATCCAAGCTGCAAGAGGGTAGATTTAGATGAGCCGTTAGGAAGAAGTTCTTCACCATAAGGGTGGTGAGACACTGTAACAGGCTGCCCAGGGAGGTGGTGGAAGCCCCATCCCTGAAAGTTTTTAAGGCCAGGCTGGATGTAGCTCTGGGCAATCAGATCTAGTGGAAAGTGTCCCTGCCCATGGCAGGGGGGTTGGAACTACATTATCTTTGAAGTCCCTTCCAAATCTGAGAATTCTAAGATTCTAACTTGCAGGAGTACCTGATGGGGCAACTCAAGATTTTCTTTTGAGATAAAAATGTCCAAAAATGAGTAATTCTGAACTTTGTACTTTCAAATTTGTTTTAAGTGCACTTTGAGCACTGCCTGTCAGAGGCCCCACATGGCATCGTTAGAAATGTCTGGGTCTCCTGGGACTCTTTCAGAGGGGAGACATCACCCTGTTTCTAGGCAGGGGTTTCCGTGAAGCCATACTTCCCTCCTCTGACCCTCCCCTTTCATCTGAGGGTGGGTCAGTAACTGCCTTCTTCTTGACTGCCCCAGGAGAGTCTTATACCTCATTTGGAAAATGCTGTTGTAATGGTTTAGGAGTACTACATCTTTCTCTAAAGAGTAGGAATTTTGCATGGAAAAGTTCTGCAAACTGGGTCCATGCACTTCAGTGCATGATAGAATCTTGTGCTGCAGGTGAAAAATTATTAAGTCCAACATCTCTGCCTAAAGAGGACCCTAGTTATATATGAATCCTTAAGTAGTGGCCTGTAGAAATCACAGCTTTGAACAGAGGTGCATTTGAGTGAGAGCAAACAGTAGCATCCTGTTCCACAGAACTACATTGCCAGATGGTCCAGTGAGGCTAGCCTAATGGTCACTCATACCAATATTTTTACTCACCTTTTCTAAAATAGTTATACTGCAATTTTTTTCCAAGGAAACATGGTTAATCTTGGCCTTAAAACTTGTCTCAGCAACATATCATTGGAAACTGTGTGGAGTAATTCTGAATCACATGCCAGTGAATCGTTATGTCAGGATAACAAGATCAGCATTTAGTGAATTTACGGTCACCTGGAATCATCTGACAAAGTCTTGGTGAATAACAAGACTTTTTAGATTGCTATTCAGTTGAGACCTCTGTATTTCCCTAGTCTCACAGCTTTTCCATTGGCTTTCAGGGCAAAGAAGGATGATGGAGGCAACTTTCCATTTATCAAATTCTGTGGCAGATAAAGTATTATTTGTTGACCTCCTGCTTGAGGTTGGAATATGGGTTTAGATAGCATACTGCACCTCACAGCATGCAGGAAAGGAGATACGAACTTCAGACCACAGCTATGAGTTACTAACAAAGCTTTCTGTCACTCTTTTACACAAAAACAATTAATAGAACAAATGGTCATTGATGTCTGTTAAATATTAAATTGTAACATAAGCTTTTTGTCAGTAGAAACAAAACAGTTCAGTGTTATGGAAGTACTGTACTAGTAAGTAAGATGACAGAATGAGCGTGTGGGTGGGAAGGTTCCAGAGAAGGACAGGGCAAGTGGGTGAAGATTGGTACAAGAGGCAACAGCAGAACATGGTGAAAACTCTTCTCTCTTAACTAGATAAATAGGTTTTAATAAAACTTAAACCCCCCCAAAGATTAAATCATGTTCTTGGCAATTCTCTCTCTAACAAATAGAAGCAAATATCCCACCTTCCCATGGGATAAAGGCAATCAGAACAAACCCATGCTGTACTGTCCCCTTTGACTATTATCTAATTAAGTTTATGATATATGGAGTTCTAAATACTGAACATATATCTTCCCATAGTAGTTACTGTACCCTTGCAAATCAGAGACCACAGTGAAAAGCGTTGCCAATGCAAGCCCTTTGTGGGGACGGATTGGCCCAGGCTGCATAAATTAGCAAGGATACACACATACATACTTTATCACATGGGTCACCAAGCACAAAACAAATTCAAGGAAGAAAATTCCCACAATCCATAATGAATAGATTTTCAGTTCTGAACTTTCAAAACAGGTTATGTAAAAAAACAGTGACCTATTGCAAAGCAGACTGTTTTTCAGATGTTAAGTATCTGCAACTCTCTGTGCAGTCAGACAGTTCTGTAAATATTAGGGGAATCATTTTGAAGAGTCTATTCAACAGACCTTCCTTTAGCTCTGAATATTGAATACAAATCTGAGCTTGTAAAACCAGCTTTTGAATGGTAGAAATGCCTCATTCTCAGCTCTCAGACTGAGACACGCTATTGCTTGTGTTACAGTACATTGGACTGAAATTGGGGAGTTTTGAAAATCTTGGGGAAGAAAAGACAATGAGGGAAGAATACAAATAGGAATAGTCAAACATTCTTTCCCATGCCTAAAATATGTAGTTTTTCTACTTTTTGACTGGTGCTTCATCTTCTGCCAAGCTGTGTTTCTGTAAAGATGAGTAACCAAGCTTTTGTCGTAGCAGTAGAAAAGTTTACATAGCAAATTGATCTTAGATTGACAGGACACTGATTTCTTTGGAAATTTGTTTACTTTTGGCTTTTGCCACAGTAGATATGGAAAATTTTTATCATTTCAGTCAGTTTCTGGTGTTTTAGTTGAAGGGAAACAAAGATTTTTTCCTTTCAAACTATAAACATTTGTATGATTTTTAAAACTTCCCATTTCTCTCAACTAGTATGATGTGCACTTTGCATTTGGATACCGGGGTCTCTCACAGAATGTGAGTGCCTTCCTTTGAGTTATGACAAAATAACAATTCTGAATATGAAGGCAAAAACTTCATGCATTCTTCAGGTTGATGCAATTTAACAGGAAACATGTACTTATGGAAAGGAAATGGGGGAGTGGGGCAAATTAATATCCAAAGATAATGAAAAGTAGAAATTCCATTCAGAACTTTATCCTGAAGAAAGCAAAATAAAGTCTCATTACTTTTTCTTATCAGAGATCAGAGCACACCACAGGTCTAAAGAATAGAGGACGAATGAATGCGTATAACCAGTCATAGTTAGAGACAACACAAAAAAAATATGCAGACGAAAACCAGAAGCATTAAGAGAGAATCTATGATTTACTGTCTCATTTGACCACCCCTCTGAAATCTGAAAAATAGGTTATAATTTCCATGAAATCTCTGTGTAGATGAAAGGCAATTCTACTGAACTGATTTGAAAAGAGAGACTGCACCTACATCCTCCAGAGAACAGAAATAAAAGAGGTCCCTTTGTTAGCATCCCTGCTATGGATACAATTAAGCAACGATTTGCCTCTTTTACTTAGTCTTTCCCTTAGATTGTCTTTTTTGTAGGTTATTATCTTCTCAAGAGATCCCCAAAGCAATTGGCCACCACTTCAGATTATATTGGGATCCGACAATGGATTTGTCCCTCAGGTTTTGACCATGGATGCGATGCCCAGTTAGTGTGCATTCTGGAAGCTATGATGGTTCAGGCAATCTTACCAGTGCATTTTAATAGGATATGCTAAGGATCTACCAAGGTCCAAAGTAATTCTAAAAGCATTTTCTATTTTTCTGTGTTCTGACTTCTTAATCCTCTAGGAATAAGGCTCTCTTTGTCTTGATCTAATCTCTTCAATGTCATAATAGAAATCACATCCCTAGAAAATGACAATCTTTAAATCCCTGAATTCCAAAAGAATGAACTGAAGGAGTTAACTGGAAGAACTAAGAAATGTAGTGTTAATGAGCAATAGTAACTAAGACCCAGTTTTCACCAGAATTTTTTTTTCTTTTGCCAGCTTCTTATCTACCATCTCCATCTAGATTTTAATGGCAGGTGCTGCCTTAAGTTTCATATTCTCAAGTAGTCTAGAGAACCATTTTTGGCATGCTATTACCATAGTCTAAGCCTATGAAATGTTGGTGTTCCAGAGATGAAACAAGATTTATGGAGGGAGATGAGGATTTGAAACATACAGATAAGCATATGAACATACAAATATATGAACATAAAAAATATGTCCATCGTGTAAGTTATGCTGTTTTAAGTATTAGTCCTCTTCTTTAAAGGTAGTTATGCTGAAGTCATTAACAGAAGAAAAATCTTTCTATTAGTACTTGCTAGAAATAATTTTGTTTCACAAGATGGTGTTTGACTTTTACGTTGCTGCTCACACCATAGAATTTGTTCAGATAGGAAGAAAATACTGTAACAAACTTAACTGGACAAAAGTTTAGCAAAGCCCTGTGAAGGACTCTGCCCTGCTCTAAATCTTTGTTCTGGCAAAAGACAAAACCAAACATGAAATGAATCAAAATAATTATGCAGGCCACCTTTATTGAAACAACATTAAACAATATTATCACTGGAGTACTAGGTGTGGGGAGGAAAACAAGTGGGAAAGTTACTCTAAGTCACCTATATTAATAGCACAAAGAGGACTCTAATTCTATACCTAAGCATCCAATAGGTCACAACGTAGTATCTAACCCACATTTGGACTTGTCTTCTCTGTGTATACGTCTCAGCCTTATGCAGCTGCTCTGAACTGTTTGAAAAACATCTCAAAATGTTTTTATGCCCTCTGTCAACATTATTACCCTCTTAGAAACTGCCACCATTTAGTGAGATCTCCTAGAAACACATGCTTAGGTAAGACAAGTTTCTGCTTTCTCTTTTGTGTATGAAAGGAATAATAATAATAATATTAACAACAACAACAAATGTCTGTCATGATGAAAAGTTTTCCTGGTTGTGATGGCATGTTGGCTTGGGCCTGGTATCCAAGATAGCTCTATTAAGTAGTATCCACAGAAGGTTGAAGGGCAAGATAATCTTGTGTAATACCACAGGACAAGTTCTGCTACACAGACTGCTCTAAGGAGTTGGATTTTTTTTTTTTTTTACTTTTAAAATGATCCCACTGCAAAACAGTGTTTGGTGTCAAGTACTTTATTCCTGCTGATTCAATAAGGATTTGAAGCCTCCCCCTTCTTTCCCTGGGCAATCTAAAATGTCTTGGCATCTCCCCTTCACTAACTATATGAATAATTTCAAAGGCATTCGTGTAAGTTTACGCTTCTAAAAATTCCTCTTCTTTTTACAGCCCTCTGAAGATATGATACCCTATGAGTCAGACCTCTATAGACCACCCCATGACTATTACCAGTATCTCAACAGTGATGGAGAGAGTCATGGTGGTAAGTGAAAAAATAACTCCTTGGAGCATAAAATCTTATGGGATTATGAAGGAAAGAGATCTTGGAAAGAACAAACATATTAATGTGATCTGTAATGTATAGGAAGATACTTAAGATGAAGAAACCAGTAATATTTTGTTGTGCTTAATGGCACTGTTCCAACCAAGCAACTACAACATGGTTTCTCTGAAAGATGATTTAAGAAAGTACTGAATAATGCAAGGAGTCTCCAGGACATTCAGTGTATTGTCAGGAAGGTGGGATCTCATAATCTCTTTCTTCATTATCTTCGCCGTGTTTTTACTTTCCTGTGCAGATCAAAAGCACCATGCTTGTTTCAACACTCTTTGAGGACACAAATTCGCAATACTGTATTTCTCATCTTGTGTTCACATCTCCAGTTCCTGTTTGACATAGGTCCTAAATGCTGTATTTGTGTCTTCATTTTAATTATGTTTCTTTGGTATTTGGCTTTTTCAACTCCATCTATTTCTTACTTTTGAGCTCTTTCTCATGCTGCCACACCTAGCTTTAACTTTCACTCTTCCTCCAATACACCCAAGTACTTCCTCTCTCTAAATCTATGTAAAACTTCCTTGTAGTTGCTCGTACGTAAACCTAGTTCATTATAAAAATACTGTCTGATTATTTATTACTTCAGTTTATGTATATGATTTCAAAGATTTGGTATCTTTGGGGAGAGTCTTGCTCTGTGAATGTGTCTGCTGTGCAATACAATGGCCCAGCAATACCACCCTGGAAATATCAGAGTCAATATTGACTCAGGAAGGCAAAGCACCGTTCTGCTGTATCACTTGTGGCAGTCCCACCAGACCCTGGAGTTTCCCTAAAACACTCCCACTGATATTGCAACTAGACCCATCACTGCTTAATTTAAGACATCTAACAGCTTCACAGCAGAGCACTGCTTTATCTGTGGCAACAGAAGCTACCTTAAGCAACAAATTACAGAATAGAACTGTTCTGAGCATTTAATTTAAAAAGATTCCTACCTAAATCTGTTTTCTACATTGCATTAAAGAAACAGAATATTCTTAAAGCCTGGAGATAAATAATTAATTCAGTTTTGGTAAGTTATCTCATGGCATCTGCCAAGTCACATTAATCAAACCCAGTGAATTCCACACGGAAATTCAGGGTTTTTACATTATAACCTGTATGTGTTTACATACCCATAAAATAAGGATAACATTTATTATCTTAGAAGGCATTTGTGACAATTTAATAATAACAAGTATAAAAGATGCCATGTAGTAAAAAACCCTGGGAAATATTTTTTCTGTCATTAAGTCTAAGCTACTGCAAGCAACAATATCCCTTTATCTTCCATAGTATTATCATCCCATCTGGTTTACTGCCCATTTTACTGTTGGAAGGCTGTCCCCAAGCTACACTGCTCAGATCATTAACACGTTTTTACTCACCATCATCAATACAAAAAACACCTCATAAGTCACCTATATGGGTTATGGCCTAAGTAGCACCTGTACACCCACTTTGAACACAAATTGGTCTCTTCCCAAACTTGTATTGCACTTCTCCGAAAGACCCACACTAAGTGATTCTGGAAGAGGCAGCTTAAACCTTGCCTGCACATTTCAATAAAGTTTTTACTTATTAAAGCACCTGTAGTGTAGTTGGTTGTGTGTAAAAATCTCATATGCTCTATGCTTTCCTTAATTCTTACAGCCCAAAAGTGCAATGAGCAATTAAAGAACACAAAGGGGAAAGAGATCCACAAATCATCACATTTTGCTACTTTCCTATAAACATGGACAAACCTAGCTTTGTCTTTCATTTTATTAACATGACAGAAGCAGTGGGTCCTGAGAAAAGCTGTGCAGAAGATCAGGAAAGGGACATTACAAACCACTTCTAGAAACATGTACTAAGCATTCAGAACAACGTGGATAAAAGCACAATGATTGAAAACTGCCAGGGAAAAAGAATAGATAAGGTACTGCAGTGATAGCAGTGACATGAAAGAGCAAAGAATGTGATTAATAGGAAAAAAAGAAGAAATAAGTAAGACAGAATTGTGAGAGAGGAGTTCCACTTTGGGTACAGTGGGATCACTGGCAGTACATATAAAATAATACAAAGAAAAGCTACCAGATAAAGTACGTATATATTGCAAGACAGAAAAACACTTCTGACTTTGCTGAGGGACTGCTAAAGACAGAGGTCTCGCTCAAGTGCCAGACCACCTGTCCTTCACTGCCAGTAAATTAGCTCTGAGAAAGGGAGATGGCAAATATCTTAATCTGTAGGTCTGTGCTACATCCATTATTGTCACTTTTCTAGAACAGAATGTTGAAAGCAACCCTTATACCATGGTTATGTCAGTAGGCAGTAAAAAACACAACACACTATGTCATAAATTTAATATGAGGAGATCATTGCCAGTAAGCGAATACTATATTTAACAAGCAAAAACACACCATAAAATATCCATCACAATATGCAACACTCTCATCTATTTTGTAAACTATAGTTTAACTGTTTGTAAATACTGTAATAAGTACAAAGACAGTCACACAGGACAGAAGGTACTTCAAGTAATCCTGTATTAGTCCATCACCATATCCTGAGCCTGTATGCTAGTAAGTCTGTAAATGTAATACAGCATATTTGGTAAGACTAATGCAATCTTAGCCATTACAAAATTCCACTGCATCTTTGTTTCTAAGTTATTACTAAACAGTACTGGTTTAGTAAAAATCACTTTTGCATAAAGCTGAATGCTGATCCTTGTTCATTTTGTTGCTAGCCTCAAGGAACTTAACTGAATTTCTTGGTTTGGACTTTATTTTTAACACAGCTCCTTGAGTAATATGGTAATCTAAAAACATCATCTTTGATTTTATTAGGATTTTAGCCTACATTGAAGTGGAGGAAAGTCCAAACATGCGAACCTTTGGAAAACAGAACGAACATCAAACTTCATTAAAAAATCCCCTTGTTTCAGTCATTCTCACAATTTGCTGGGGCCTGACTCACAGATTTTTGAACACTTGGCATAATTAAAATCACAAAGTTTGTAAAGTGAGAGTTAATGAGATTCTACTGTAGTTATAGATATGACTGCTGTACTACCTAGGAGGACAACATGCCACTCAGAGCAGTTCTGTAGGGAATCAAGACATTAATTTTCCAGTGTCCTTCAGTACTTTTCTCTTTTCCTCTGTGTTTTTTATCTTGGCTTGTTTTGTCAGATGAGCATGACATGCAGTAACATCTAAGCTGTGCCGTGTGGCACTGTGTAAGAAACCCTCTCTGAGGTGAGAGTTTGAAAATGTGTACAGCAGAGAGCAGAAGCACTGAAAGACGGCAGCTCAGACCTCACAAGTACAGCCATGTCAGCCCAGTCACCTCCTCAGGCAGAGTGCTGTGCTGACAGAGCAGTCATGTTTCCGGTTCACGAGCTGGCTCATGGGTTTCTGCATGGTTTGCACTGTGCAGTGCAGATTTACCCTATTACTCCACTTCATAATAGATCCCTTTCCTAAGCTTATTTCATATTTTAACTGCTGGTTCTAACATTATTCATGTATTAAATCATAAGCAAAGCAATCTACATTGGTCAGAAGATGACAGAGAAGATGAAGTTCTGTTTTCTTACTTGGAGAGTGAGAATCTACCTACCTCCATGCTGGATATTAACACAATGCCTTTGGGTTCACTATTGCTTCCCAACAGGGAGAGAGTTCAGAATTCATGACTGTCCTTCCTCTAACCTTTCACTACATACAAGACCAAAACAAACACAATCTCCATGTCTCTATAAGAGAATTTTTTTCACATCCTCTTTCACTTCAGATGAAATTTTTCATAATGACTCCATTGTGTAGCTATAGTTTGGCTTTTAATTATGTTTCTTTACCCAAAGAAAAGACACTTTCCATTTCTGATTTTTTTCTCTTCTTTTATTCAATTCCATCCACCTTTATGTTTTTGAGTAAAGAACAGAATTGCTCTGTATCACTGACATAATACTAACAAAGAGTTTAAGTAGCTGCTAACCCTTTAACAATTGCAGATATATATATTTAAAATTTTTAAATACTTTCATGTGCAGTAACTTAGCCAGGATGGTTACCTGCAGAGGGGTTTGTGAAGACAGAATTTGGAATTTCTCTTTTAACATAACTAAGAAGATACTGCTTACCCTAAGCACACTGTAAATATTATAGATAATTTAGGAAGAAATAAGGACTTTTTCTGTCACAACTTGAATATTTGCACATAAATTTGTGTTGAAGTAATTTCTGACAGATTTATTTTTTAATGCATTAGTATTATGTGGTCACTTTAAGTCCCTAAATGCTGTGCTAGTAACCATTATATCCAAGTGTTTTTACAGCATCACCTAATTCCATACAAAAAGGAATTTAGTAATGACTAGGCTAAATGTTACATAGTGATTAACAGCCATATGTACAAAAAAGCATTCCAGAGGGAGTTTAAAAGAACCATTCTGGTAGTAGCAGGAATCTAGTCATAGGTTTCAAAAAACCCAAGAGGTATCTTGAAACATGAAAATATGACTGCTGATAAAATATTTAAGAAGAATCAGAAGTAGACCACTCAGAGCATGCACAAATACTCATGGCTATGCATTTCGGAAATGTACTGTGTTCTCTCTTGAAGCACCATAGTTACTACTAGTATGACATTCCACAGCTGAAGATCAGCCATTGACAACCTCAGAGACGTCTGCCTTGACTTCATCATCCTCACAGTTATGCATTGATCCCATTTGCTTTAAATTATCAAAGACAAGGGATCTTTGAGCATATACACTGCCAGAGGACTTTCTGCACACAGAGCCAGATGATTTCTAAGGAACAAGACTATACACTACTCCTTCAATTTATTACACAGGCTGCCTATGGTATATAGAGTCTCAATGACTGGCTCTATTTAGAGAAAACTGCAGTAATTTAACCCAGAAAAATGCATGAATTAGTGTGACTCAGATTTCCAAGTAACCAAAAAAAGTTTCAAGCTGAAAGTGCCCACAGATTCCTACCAGGACATACAGCCTTTGCTGACCTGTGGATTCAAAATCACACTCTCTGCCATTTCCTGGGGTGGAGAAGATGCAAATGTAAAAGTATCTGGGTACTTTGCAACTATAAAATCCACTTTTTCACCAGAGAAAACAGATTTTTTTTCTCTATCACTACAACACGAAGAAGTGCTGCTGTGCAATGTAATTATAACTGTGGGCTATAAAATCCATACATAGCCCACAGAAAGAGCTATAAAACAAAGTAAAGAGCTATAAAACAAAGTAAAGAAATTACAGAGTAATGCAGCAACTCTGTGGGTGCTTTTGTAAGCACCTTTCCGGCCCTTTCACAAGCAGTGACATGGTTTATCCACAAATTACAGGAGTAGGAATGACAAAAAAGTAAGCACTGGCGTGGTAAATGGTCTGAGCTTCCAAATAAATTTCTACAGACATGTATCATAAAGGTAGCTAAAAGAGCTTACAACTTCTCAGAGGCAGCTGTGTTTGTTATGAGCACATCAGTGAGTGCCCTCTAAAGGAAACCACATTCAAAGTCACTATCCCAGATTTCAAATCCTCTGTGAAATTAGACCTAATTGACACATAAGTGAGGAAGGATGAGGAGACAGAAGCTGAGAAAAAACACAAAACTGGAATTTAAGAAGAAATACTAACAGCACATTGGTATCCAGGTAATGTCATACATAATAGCATCATATTGTAGAATGAGGCAAACTGTTCCTCTGTAAATTCAGTAAAACTGGAATATGTTCAGCTCTGTCCATAGCATTTTCCAAACGATGTCAACAGTGAGAGGGAAGTTGGAAAAGTGCACTAGGGGTAGTAAGTGTACTGATTTATATAAAAAGACTGAGCTAAATACATGCAGCTGAGTTAAATGATAATTAGGAGTAGATTGTAAGGGTACACGATAGCAACCTGCAAATAAATGAAGGGTAGGTTAGAAATTATTTCTAATAATACAAGGGAAGAAAACTCAGAATAGTAAAATACAAATTAGAACTGTTACAATGAATAACAAAGAAATTTCACCCATGCATAAAATGATGCATGAATAATTAAACCATGGAACATTAGGTCCTAGCTCAGTCAGAGCAGAGGATGTGATGCTGACTTTGATTTTAAAAACAGAGTGCAACAAATATGTGCATAATTATATATGCAGCTGCTGTATGTAAGAGATAAATAAAATTTCCAATGCTTCACACTTCCTCCAGCAGATTTTACATTTTGAGCAGCAAATATGAGATTCTAAGTATTTTGGAGGCTTCTCTTGAACTAAAACCCCCAGAAACCTAAAATGGAGAATGATACAGAATTTAATTTCAAAAGTGAGTAAATCAGGAAACAGGGTAATGGTTATCTGAGTACCTTTTTATGTTTTAGGAAGAAAAATCTGTATTATCACAGAAATTTAAAACATACTAAAGAGATTAAAAAGGCTGAGAAGGAGACTTCATCAGAACTGGGCCTCACTGTAAACAGTGTACACCAGACTGCCACAACAGTTCGTCCTTTTGTTCTACTGTACTGGTACTGAAAAATGTGTGACATACAAAAACACAACTACAGGAGATATATAGCAAAGTTTTGTGCTTTTTCTGCAGGATTCCTGAACTTTTGATAGCAGAGTAAAATGAAGACTGGAGATAACTGAAGAATAATCTGTAAATTTTCTCCATCTCCTTATTTCCACACCATGGGGAAGAGTGTAATGAGAATATGATAGCATGTATATAAGTAGAATTTGTGGCTTCAAAGATGAAAATGTAAAATTGTTACCATCTCTTCTTGAAAAAGGTGCCAGCATTAATGTCTTTTGCATCTTCTGCTAGATTACGATTGAAATCCATCTTTCCCTCTAAGAGTATTCGTGTAATTAAGGTGGCCTGAGTATTACTTTCCAGCCACAGGCATCTCTGAGAGAGACAGAGATCTATGGAGACTGTCACCAGAGATAGACAAGTTAACAGGGATGATGTGGTGAGGGCAGAAAGTACAATGACAGGAACCAAAGACAGACAGATGAATGCCATGTTTCTTAATCTTGTAACAACAGACAATCTATTTTCATTTTCTTTAGATCATTACTGGGAGTATCATCCACACCACATGCCCAGTGAGTTTGAGACTTTTGGAGACAATCACTTCACAGAACTGCAGAGTGTACAGCCTCCCCAGCTTCAGCAGCTGTACAGACACATGGAGATTGAACAAATGCATGTCTTGGATACAACAATCCCAACCACACACATCGGCCTCAACCACCAGGTACAGTTACCAGCCTTTACTCAGTATGTAGGAGGATAGTTAAGATGCATAGTCAGTATGCATCAGGGATTCCGTACTCTCGTGTGAAAGAGATCGCTGGAATTAAACAGTTTCAAACTTTTGTTCAATTTGCAATGAAGATCAACTGGTTTGAAATCTGCAGAGGAACTGGACCTGAGACGCTATTGACTGTCATATCAAGGGTATCTATGACTATTGGGAAATATTCTGAACCTCAAGGTAGCAGGAAAGTTTCAAATATTTCCAAGCAACCCTGACAATTGTACATGACTTGTACAAGAACAGCTAACAAAGACAAGTCACTGGTAATTTTACCACAGTGAAACAGGCTGAAGACAACCTCCTTGTGTTTTTACCTGAAAGTAAATGAACTAAACCACACTGTCTTATCTCAGATTACTCAGATTTTACATGAAGCCTGTCATATCCCTGTAAAAATACTCCATTGTGCAGTCACCGAAGTGCCAGGGAATTCTCACTACAACAGAAATATAAGGAGTTCCATTGTACTGCAAAGATACTAAGCAAACTGACATTGTATACTGTATTAAACAAAAACAAAGAAGAAAAAAAATAAGAGATGAGTAAGTCAAAAGGAAACTGACTGACTGCAAGCCATAAAACTTCTCACCTACTACTCAGAAAAAAAATCAGGAACAGAATATAAGGTGTAGATACAAACACAGAATTAGGAACAGAAAGTTACAAATATTTTAAAAAATGCTTCATGGAACAGAAGTCTGTGGGAAGCTTCAAGTTGTTTCAGTTGCTCACTGCAACTGCTCATACATAATGACAAACTGTCACCTCCAACCAAAGGCAAAGAATAAAAATTATCCCCTTTATGGATGTCTTTGGAAGTATCACCAAACACAATAGATGGTGCTTCTGCTTCTCCTACTTAGCATCTTTTTCAGGGTAATAGGCAGAGAATTAATTTTGTTGCAACTTTTGATCAAGAGCACTGTGCTCTCTCTTCCCTACCCCATAACAAGCTGCAGAAGATATTAGTAGATATAATTCACTGCTACCCTCCTCCTTCTTACCAGCTGGGGATCTTTGGCTTTATACTTTAACTTAAAGTAGCTCATGCAAGTAGTACTTCGCATGCTGAGGTCCAGCCTTTGGTGTGTCTCAGCCACAGTCCTAAGCAACACAGTATTATTCAAAGCATTTTCAAAGAAACAGAAGTAGGAAGCAAGGTTTTATCCTCCACTGAATTTGCCAGTTACTAACTGCACCCATGCTTGCTGTGCAACATCAGAGTTACAATTTGCAAATAAAGAAAGAATATGTGATGATATTTACCCAATTTTCTATTGATAGCATTTTATTTTGTGAAATCAAATTTGAGGCTAGGGCTGTTCTAGACAAGATTTCCTTAAAAAGTTTTGCTAGCCTGACAACAGGCCATCTCACAAAAACTAAGGAAAAAAAAGTAGTCATTTTGAAGGGAGAATAGGCAGGAAGACTATGAAGAGTGTTATAAAGAAGAGAAATCATAAATAGATGTCACAGACCCTGGGACATCAGAATATGGAAAGTAGCTAATAGTTTCTTAAGCTTTGTCTCTTCAGAACTGAGTTAGTGACCTGCCCCTTTCAAACACATTAGAAGGTTCTCTGTACAACGTAACTGTGTGACTCTGTATGTACCAAGTTAAGTGCAAAGTAAGTGTAAGGAAAAATACAGCAAATAGGGAAAGTGAGGACAGTGTGGCTTACTCAGCTCCCCAGGCTGGCAAGAGACACCTTCATTCACAGCACTGTTCCACAGTCCCCCTCCAGTCCCAGAGGAGTGGTTTCCTTACTCCCATATACCACTCAATGCACTCCAGGTTTCCACAACCTTCTTCCTCTCAAGAGGCACTGGTCTCTGTTCCCCTCTCCTGTAAGACATTGTCCCACCTTCTCATTCCCCTTCCCCCACGGCAGAGTCTCCCTTCCTTCCTACCCCTGTTTCCGTGGCTTTCTTAACTGTAAAAAGCTAAAGGTGACTCTGTGGTGAGGGTTGAAGTTTCTCTGGTGAGGATCTGGCAGGAAGCTTACACACACTCTTACCCAATCCTGGTCTTCCTGCCAGATTGGCTCCAGCCAATCTGCCAACTCATTAACCGTCAGCTGCTGCGCCCCAAACCCAGCCCTTTGCACTCTCCTTATTGGGACATTCTGAGCTGGTGCAAAACTCATCTGAAAAGCTCAAAACAGGGTGAGTTGGGTGACTCATGAAGTGAACACCCACTCCCCACTACGCTGCTTAAGGTCCCCTGGGAAGGGAATCAGGCTCAAGCAGCAAGTCTAAAAACTCATTTTCCAAGGTTATTGATATAGCCCATTTCATGACAAGCACATTCTACATGCTGCTGGGTTTGGGGGGGGATATGGAATCATAGAATCAACAAGGTTGGAAAAGACCTCAGAGGTCATCAAGTCCAACCTAACACCCAGTACCTCATGACTAACTAAACCATGGCTTCAAGTGCCACGTCCAATCCTTTTTTGAACACCTCCAGGGACGGTGACTCCACCACCTCCCTGGGCAGCACACATTCCAATGGCAGATCACTCTTTCTGTGAAGAACTTTCTCCTCACCTCGAGCCTAGTTTATTTAAATGTAGGAATTGGGTTCTTACTCTTTGCCCCGCAGACTGATTGTTTCTCATTCTTAAACAAGAACCTGTAATAATTAATCGCAACTCATGATGATCCCTAACAAAGCAGGTGGCAGCTGAGAATTTCCAGAGTGTATTCTACATTGCTCCTAACAAGACCTCTATATAAGGGCAAGAGAATTCAGCACAAAAACTGGCTTGCTAGCTTTGCAGATGAGAAATCCCCCTTAATGCAGAATTTTCAAACAGAAAAGATAACGTGAGCCAACACGATGTATCCTTTATCACAGTGCTAAGGCTATTTCCCTCCTCACAGGGAAAATTCAGGACAGGAAGCTGACAGAGCCATGTAACCCCATCTCCAGAGCTGGAAGCAGTCTGTAGGGATTCAGTGCTGCCAGAAGGTCCTATGCCTAAGGAACGAAGAGGACAAAAGAACCAAAGCCAGTCAAATCAACACTGCTAGGGCAGAACTGTTCAGCTCTTTCAAACTCAAAAGAAGAGTTCCAGAAGATCTGTGTTAAAAAAAGTTGTTCCCAAAAGCAGTTTTACATTGTGGCTAGGCAACAGGGTTCAAAAATCTCATTAGGAAGAACGCTGCGCTTGGGAGATATGAGGGGAAGAGGGGCAATATCGCATGCATAGGATATTACATGGGAAAGTTCTGGCTTTCACAACCTTATTGCTCCTTCCTTCTTGTGAAGATGTATCCTTGTACGTCTTAAGTGTGGACTGTTAGCTCCAAGTGTTTCTTAATTGCATAGTATTTATTACAAATATCAGCAATTAAATGACTCAGTATTATCCTGAGAAAATCCCATGTAAGTCTCACTTTCTCTCTCCTCTTCTGGATAACTCCATGACATTTCCTTTTCTTATCTCGATGCCGTGCTGCCTGTCACTGCCTCCTTCCTCTGATACTCTTTTCTCCCCAAGGTGCCCTATTTGCCCCGGATGTGCCTACAGTACTCCTCTCCACCACAGCCCAGTTCTGATGAGGAGGACATAGAGAGGCAGAGCCCCCCGCTGGAAGTATCAGATGGGGAGACTGATGGTGTGGATCCTGGACCTGGAATTATGCATGGAGAAACAGGTCAGTGAAGATAATTTTCATCAAAAGATGGGAAAAATCAAGGCAAGAACATCAAGGAAATTATTTTCTAAAATACTTGGCTGTTTGCTCAGTGTCTGAGAGTCAGGTTCTGTATAACCTGCCCAAATTTGCTTCAGATTAGTTTCAAATTAGTAATGTTTTTTCGGTTAGCTTCAAATTAGCAAATTGATTTCAAAACAAGAGTTTGGTCCTTGGAATTGCTTATTCTTGTTTTTTTCTTCTTGGTACATCAATTCCCATTATGTGCTCACAGTGTAACACTGGCCATTGTTCTAAATGTTGCAAACGGAAGAAGTTATGTGACTGAGAAGCTAGATGACACAGATACATGGATTATATATGTTCTTCTGTTTCACCAGAAACTACAAGCTAATATTAATGCTCAGCTGTCTTTCTTCTCTGACTCTCACACAGGCAGCAAGAAGAAAATACGTCTGTATCAGTTCCTTCTGGACCTTCTTCGCAGTGGAGACATGAAGGACAGCATCTGGTGGGTGGACAAGGAAAAAGGTACTTTCCAGTTCTCCTCCAAACACAAAGAAGCACTGGCACATCGCTGGGGCATCCAGAAAGGCAATCGCAAGAAAATGACCTACCAGAAGATGGCACGGGCACTGAGAAACTACGGCAAGACAGGGGAGGTCAAAAAAGTCAAGAAGAAGCTGACCTACCAGTTTAGTGGAGAGGTGATGGGAAGAGGGGTCACTGATAGGAAGCATTACCCTCACTGAGGCCATGGGACCCTAAGCAAGACACATATTAAGACCTCCTGGCTGAATACCAGCAGAGGAGATGGACGCATCTTTCTCTTTGCTTCCTGTTCCCCCTTCTCTGCCTTTAAACGGCCTTTACTGTCAGATGTTTCTGGTACGAATTCCCTTCAGCATCTGAGAATCCTAAAACGTGACAGAATTCTTTGCTTCCATTCCACAAGCTGGACAGAGTTGGGAAATTTAAACAATGTACAAATATATTATTGTCAGGAAAGATAATTTTGATTGTATTTTAACTAAAGAATACAGCTGATGAAGTTTTGCCTTCAAAGGCAGTGCTGTGTCCTTCACAGTGACACTGCATTAGCTTACAGCTTTCATACTAGCATTAATACAGGCTCTGCTGCAGCTCTCAAAGCTAGAGAGAAAAGTTTGCAGATCTTGGAATGATACTTCTTCTTTTAAATAGTAATAACCTGTACATATTTAATAAAATTTGATATAACGAAGGTCTGGTGTTTGCATAATAAATGATTACTTCACAAGCAGATCTTGCGTGCAGGAAGTTATATGGATGCAGCTCACATGATACCTGAACAAAAAGCACACAGGGTTATAGGGCCTTATCCATCTGTCACTGTTTTTTAATTTATTTAGAAATACTGTCAGTGCTGTCAAACTAAGTAACAAAGACAACAAGTGAGCTACATGACTCTGAAAGAGACTACCATACTGATGTTAGTTTCAAAATACATACACCTATATATGTGTCATTACTTTTTTCTGTGCAAATTAAGTCCTGACAGTTGAGTAATTTATTATTATATTAATTATACCAAGAAAGGCATTTATAGCTTTACCTGGTTTAGAACCTAACAATTAACCGTCTTTTTCTGAGAAATAAGTTGTATTTGACCATACCTTTGCAGAATTCTAGTATAAAAGGTTTTCAAGCTTTTAACTGTGGATAATTAACTAATAATAACTGCATTGTATAGATTACACTCAAAATGCAAAATAAAAGATAATTCAACACCTGAGATACCACAGTAAGGTCACCCAGTACATGTAAATTCATATAAGAAAACCAGAGTCAGCCAACACTAAGAAAATCAGCATTTTAACTTCTAACATTAATTAACATATCTCAACTGTATCTAAGCACTCAGGTATCAGGAAACATCATGACTCTTCCAAAACAGATAAGGTGAAATGAGATAGGTCTAGAATGAAAAGGCTTGTTCAATAATATTAAAATGCAGTAGAACATGCCAAATATGACAATTTGGAGGTCGTAACTAAGGAAGCTTTTCAGAGTTTGCTCCTTACTGAAACCAAAAATAGTTGAAAGTGATGAGCTTCTTACAGCCCCAAGTTCTCCAAATTCTATCGAAACCTACACTAACAATCTCAGCGTGGAAGCGCAAAGCATGGTGATATCACTGGGTACAGTGTTTCCTTGGAGCCAAACAGAATTGACCTTGGAGCCAAAAAGAATGAAAATCCTGCTTTAAAAAAGTCACACTGTACTACTTCCCAATTCTTCTTCCCAGATCAAGAACACGATAAATACATCAATCCATGATAGAAATAATGTATAGTTAAAAGCAGATGAAGGCTTCCAAACTTTCTCTACCCATGACAAGATTAAGAATAGAAATTATCTTTCAATCTTACAAAAAAAAAAAAAATCTTGCAATCCAACTGTTCTTTGAGTATCATTTATATTCTCCTTATCAATTTTTTTTTTATTCAATTAGGGTTAGAATATGACAAAGCTATAAAATAATTTAAGAAGAGACTTTGTTTCCAAAATTGTACTGGAAGTATTTATTTCCTGTAGGACACAATTTAATACTCACTAAATTAGACTCATATAAATTGCATCAGCACTCATGCTGCAATTTCAAGATGGAAGCTGAAGACACTGAAAGCAGCCCTCAGGAGACTAGGACACCACTCAACACTGACACAATTAGGGTTTCTTTGATGCTGCGATAGAAACTCAGGATTTTTCTGCTTGTTGGTGCTGCTGCTGATTCTCCACTGCTGGCTGGCTGCTAGAAACAGATAAAAGACATTTGCCCTCATCAGACTTGAAGACTTGATACTCAAGAAAACTAGAGGATTGATTTATCTCTTCATAAAAATAACTTTATCAAAAACACAGCTTGGAAAGCAGAACTGATCATTCTCTGACACTATAATCTGGAAGAGAAGGACCATTTCCTCTTGCAGGAAAACTATGATGAGTGCAAAAAGCTAACTGGTCAGCTAATTGTGGAGATGTTTAGGGTATCACAAAAGCCGTTTCAAGCTTGTCAAAACAGACTTCTTAGATCTCAGAGGTCTAGTTTTCCATTTTCCTAGCAAGTCTTGCATAGACAACAAATGGGCACTGGAGAAATAACAGAAAATTAAAATAAACATTCAGACAGAAATAACAAGAATCCTTATAAGAGTGATTCGAGCACTGTGCATTACTGTAAAATACTATTTTAGAGCAGCTACTTGCACTTGAAGAATTTGCAATTTACACTGCTTTTGGCCACAAGTAACATGGAAATAGAAGAATCTGAGGAAAGATACTTATGAGGACAGTATCATTTATAATTAAAACATTTTTTAAAATACTATTCAATATACTTTAACAAGTAGGTTTAGTATTATATTTATCTCCAAAGTTGAAGTCTTTTTTCTCTTCCTCTCGTTAATACTTCAAAATACTGTTTCTAAAAATATTCACTCCCCATCTGTTTCTGAGGAAGTTTTTCCTCTGGGCCATGAAGACTCTGAATAATCATATGCTGCAGCTGTGAAGGAGACCAACCGATGATGCTTCTCTGCCACAGCACCATTTGTATCCCACCCAGTCAAATTGGTCTGAATGGTAAGCTGTCTAATCAAGCTGAATTAATTGCCATTCAGTTGCACATGCAAGCAGGAACTCTTTGGCTGTTTTAGAGAAAAAATACCAAAATTAATGTGACAAAAATCACTGTTTCAGGAGAAATCCAGAGAAGCAAGCACTCCATTTTCTCTAAAAGTGGCTGAGTACCAGACTACCTGACATGCTGGAGAAAAGCAGGTCAGGTTATCAACTGGAGCCATGACCCATGGTTAACGCAAGGTTATTGGAACATTTTGTGGCCCACTGCTGTTGGAGATCATCAATCCCCTTCAAAGCAAGCATTCACACTACAGCTGGACATTCAACTTACATATGGCCATTGCAGCCTGTTTTAAGAAAAAAAAAAAAAAAAAAAAGACCACCATTATTAGATGCTGACTAGTCCCTAATCAATTCTTGTGGAGAGATACTACTTGAAAAAATATGGCTTATCTAAATCCTAAACACTGAACTTCCTAAAGTATTTTAGATTCCCTTCAGCCATACATCAGAGATGTAGAAGGCAGAAGAATTTCACTGTTGTACTCAGGGACAATCTGCTTATAATAATTTACAGAGATAGCATGTATTTTTTAAATTTTACCCAATCACAGAGAGTTTTAGACATTCCTAGATCTAAGCTTATACTCGCCTACATTGGATTAAGCCACAGTTAAAAGCGATGTCATTTGTTTTTGTTTGACAGTCCACATTTACCAAGCTCCCAAAGTTCCTGAAAAAAACATATATACATATCCTATTATATTTGCTGGGTTTTTTGTTTCCTCCTTCATTAAATAGTTCCATAGCCTCATCACAAGATTCTTACACTGCCGAAGTCCTATAATCTGTATTTGTCTTAATTTTTAATTACAACAGGGCTTCTGCCCTGTATTTTGCCAGGTTTTTTTTGCTTCAGTAAACATTCTGCCTCAGCTTGCCTTTTCTATTTGTATCCCTTAATCTCTTTTTCTTTCTTCCATTTCCTTCTAGGTTTTTAACTCCCTCATTCAAATCTCCACATTAAAAAGTCACTTCATAACCATTAAGCTGAATTCAAACTATAGTGTCAGCTTCGTTACGCATACATGTATCATATGATATTCAATTCAATTTACTCAATTTCTCTAATTTTGCTTATACTCTAACTGCATATTGTAATTGATAGTAGAGACTATCACAGGTGACAATACAACAAGTACTGTTTTCTTCAACAAAGCCCCCAACAGTATCTTCTCCAGGGGAATCACATTCTTTGTATTTAAAATGTATGGATTACTGACAGAAAAGGCTGGTAAGATACAGGCAACAGAACTCTGTGGGTACCCTTTCCATTTATTTCTTGCTGTCTCACCACCTTTTTGTCATTCTAAGCAAAACTCAAACCAGATTTACATAATTTTGCATACTCATATATCTAAAACACTAAAAATATAAAGCTTGTAAAAAAGAAAACTACTGTAACAAACCCACTAATCTCATGCAACAGTCAAGTAAACAAGGAGTTTTTCTATTTGAATTAATTGTGACACAGCTAAAACTTCACCAAGTTTCACCTTTCCTAACAAATTTACATGTTGCAGTTCAGCTGATTCAGGTGAGCTGGAACTATTGGGGAGGTCACCAGAGTCCTATTCCAAGAGCAGGAGAATGTCAACTTCTTCCAAAGAACTTGAAAACAGCAGTAAGCTGCAGATACTCTTTCTTATTTTCTCACTTAGAACACATCTGTGTCTGCTTTAGCCAACATTAGTTCCTTTCACAACACCTCACATCAACACACAGGATCACAGAGTAAGGTAGGTTGGAAGGAACCTTTGGACGTCACCTCATTTAACCTCCTACTCAAAGCAGGCCAATCGCATCAGTTTTCTCAAAGCGAGTTTCTTTTCATTCTCTGTTTCTTTCCATTCTCTCCACTCAGACAGCCACATCCCCCTTCTTCATGCCTCCAGTTCCCCACAGTGTTACTTTTTACTACTGGGGAGCCAAAGCAGTACGTGAGAATGAGCAGAGCTGTAAATGGACAGGAGGAGAATGAGGATGTGGTAGAGCAGATAAGGTTTAGCAGGAGGTGGTGGAGAAGAAGGAAGGGCGGGAGGAGGTGTTGGGGAGACCAAGGTTATGCAAAGGATTGGGGAAGCGGCTTTGTGGTAGGAAGGAACGCAGTTTCTGTGCTTTAAGGGCTCCCTCTGAGCTTTTGTTTTAACTCCTCAGCAGAAGAGGAGCAGCTCTCTTGATATGAGAAACCCTTTGACCACTGGCACTGTTGTGTAGAACGCTCTGATGCCCCTGCCTTATGCAAAGTGAAGAATGTTTGGGTGCTGAGCTGAGCATTTGCCTATACAAATCAGTTTGGGTTTAGCTAACTAATTTTCTGAGTTTTGCGTGTTTGCTTTTAGAAACTTAATTCTAGAACTCTTGTTTAGACACCTTTTCTCAGTCACCAACACCCTGTACTTTGTTCCTTTTTCAGCCAGTCCCAGCTATTCACTCCCAGCTCTTCCCTCAGCTTTTCTCTGTCTCAAGAGACTCAGCCACCAGGCATCTCCATATTTAGTAGATGCCAGTTGTTTTTTTTTCCACAATGTCAGGTTTCAACTTTTGGCCAGCTAGGCTTATTTCTTCCTCTCAGACCAAATTTTCTCACAGGTGCCTCCAGTCAGCTTCTTCTTCACACACAAGGTTCTCAGTTCCAATATATTTGTTCAGCCATTTATAGTTTTCCCATCCCACATCCTCTTACAGTTTCAATCTTATCATCTACTGACTCCTAGTTCTCTTCCCTCCCTCCCATTTGTACCCCTGCTCCCCATTCAACATTCTTGTCCTTTGAGGATCTATTTCAAATCCCTCCCACAACCTGAGGCTTCAATTTTCTTCTCCCCACCCCTACCTTTCAATCACATATTTTTATATCCTTGTTCCCTTGTGTTTGGTGTTCCCTTCTCTGTCTGAAGGTCCAATTCTTAGCCTCCTACAACTCTTCTCTTAATTTTGTATGCACCTGAGGGAGGATGCTGTCTGAAGCACAGAATACACACGTGCTATTTGCTCTTAGTTCAAGTGTATGGACTCAGCAAAAGACTGAACATCAGCACAGAGGTAACTGTAGACATAATTCTGCTGTCCCCAACACTGGACCCATCTAACACAGTCAAAACTTCCTCAGAAGATAAAATCTAGGAAGTTCTCACTGAGAATATGCAGACTGCATTTAATTCTGTAGTCTAGAATCTGGAACAACTCAGGCTGGTTATCGTGAATCCAGTTGAAAGTACATCCCTGAAATCAAAACAAGTTAACGATAGGTGTCCAGAAGCATCTCAAATATGGGATGTGAAGTGTAGGGATACAAAATGGCTCTGGAGATGGAAGCTCAAATAAGGAGGTTCAGTCTCACCCACAGCTCAAAAGCCGTTGTAAACTCAAGTTTGGTCAGTGAGGCCAAGTGTCTTTTCACCACACACTCCCTGAGCTCTATGTTTCTAAAGCATAAATGAAATAGTCTGACTGGGTTTGAGGGTGCAGCCTTCTGTGGATGATTTGCTGTTGCCTTGTGCTCTGCACCAAGCCAGCTCAGCTATCCCACTATTCACACCAGGAAATCTGCAGACTCTGGAAGTTGCTGAGAGTCAATTATCCTACCTTGTCCTCAGAAACGGCTGAATCACAGAGAAGGTGATATTTTCACAGAACAAGACTAAGAGGTGAATAGGTAAATAAATGGAGATAAAGACAGGAAATCAAACAGCATGACAGGAACTAAAGCACATAAAAAAGCCCTAAGTAAAAGAGTGATATATAGATTTTTCCACCAGGATAGCTTGGACAAAGTCATAACCATCTAAAACCATAGTCTTTTGGTAGGAAGTTGGATAGTCTTACTAGAAGGAGGTGCTGCTAACTTTGTCTCTAAATGATAAACCCTTGGGTTTCTCTACACAAGCGAAGCTGCAACTATCCAAACTCAGGAAGACACATGACACGGCTTGGCACAGCAGGCCACCTACCATTTTTGAAACTGACTTTGAACTACATGATGAAAGCCACTGTCTGAGGCACAGAACAATGATTTAAGACTTGCAAGATAATTCCTCTGACAATGAAGGACACCCTTGTTGTTCTCATCCACTTTTTTAGCAAAGCCCCAGACAACATTTATTACAAGTTGCTTCACTTCAGTGTGCTTGTAGGTGTTTCACCTGAATATTAGATGAAGCGTCATACACTTTCTGAAACACTGTCTAGTGTTGTGGTGCATGGGGTAAGTGGTTATCACAGTCAACTACACATCTGCTTCAGGCCAGCTGAGCCATCTTGTACATGTATGGCATTTGCATAGTAGTTTTGTTATTAAAAGTGGCCACATAAATAGATAAATATAATGTAGAAAACGCTGGGGAAACAAAAAAAAAAATTACAGTTACAGCAATGCTGCCACCTGGTAACCAGAAGCATAATAGCAGAGAACACATTTATTTTGCTCTGTCCTGAACATGCAGACACTGTTTTAAATAACATTTAAGATCACAAAACCTGCAAAAATGTAACAGGAATAGGACTTTTTCCCTGCATTAGATTAAATCATTCTTGTGGTTCAATTTTGTTTTAAGCAAGAAGGAATTCATGCCCTTGCCAGATTAGATTAAACTTGATTCTGAATCCTCCAGGATTCAGCATGTGATCTGTGGAGAAAAAACAGCCACAGGACTGACATACCACAGTACCTGAATTAAATATGCCTGATTTTGAGAATACAATTAGTCAGAATTAAGTCCATGTTTAAAGTTATTCATGTTTTCCAGTAGCTTTCTGAATGAAAGTCATACCACTAAATATTTACAGGAAAAATTAAATCTACAGTGAGAAAGACCAAATAAACAAAATTAAATCCTGAAAAAGAGATCCAAAGAAAGTTGTCAGATGTCATCATAGGTGGAAAAATTAAAGGGAAAATGCTACAACCACACTAAATAAGGAATGTTTAATATTTAATCAGAGAAAAAGCCCCAAGCATATGTAGGTTGGGAAACATGAAATGCTTTGGGAAAAAGCTCCCAAGCACTGATGAGAGAGTCCATAATTCTTCAAGCCTAAACCAGTTTCTAAGTATCTTCGATAAATAAGCAGGAGAGAGCGCAAAATGCAATAAACTTATTTACATGATACCAGCAAGCATTGCTGGGATAAACTCCTGCATGCTGCACTCCCTACAATCTTCAGTAGTCTAGTGACAGATTTTTCATATGGTGGGACTCAAGCCCTTTGAAAAATTTCAGGCCAAAGAAAGTAACTGAAATTTCCCAACTCTCAGTGAAAAGCCTCCAGCAGAAGGTAGCAGGTCAAAAAACACACCATGTTAACAGAGGTAATGGAAAATGTATATGGAAATGGTCATAAAGTCATAGAATGGTCTAGGTTGGAAGGGACCTCCAAAGTCATCTAGTCCAACCGCCTCTGCAGTAAGCAGATCAACTAGATCAGGTTGCCCAGGGCCCTGTCAAGCCTCACCTTGAATATCTCCAGGGATGGGGCCTCAACCACCTCCCTGGGCAACCTGTTCCAGTGTTCCACGACCCTCATGGTAAAGAACTTGTCACATCCTGCCCATCTTTCTCACACGTAAGTAAAAAAACTTCTTCAGGGAAATATTTGGCCCAAAATGTGGAGAGGCAGCAGCAGTCATGCTCACATGTTCACATTTGTCCTACCAGTCTGCCCAGAGAATCAGATGTGAAAGACAGACACCAGGTACAGTGACTGATGGGCTGGCTGCATGCCCACTCGTCTATTCTGAGCTCTCTGCAAAAAGTAGAAATCCTTCAGACTGAAATTTGTACAGGATAGTAAAACTGGAAAAACTGAAAATCACAAGGTTTTAAAAATATTTTTTTCAATACTAGTGGTAGGTGAAATGTGCTATATGCATGGCCTAGAGTTTCTCTGATACAGCTCCAAACTCAAAGGAAACAGATGAAAGTGACAGGAAGTGGATATACCACCAAGTTAATAAAGGGACAAATGCCTACAGTTATTATTTTGACATATACTACATGTATAAATAAATAAGAAACAATGACTGGAGTGTGAAATGGCAATACCAGAGTAATTTTCTAGTGAGATTTCCCCCAGATTTTTTCTATATCATTAAGCAAAATTAAAACTTCTATGGGTATCAGATAAAACCTTGGAACTATTTTTTAAATGGTATGTAAAACAATAATCCCCTCCCCCTTGCTAGTTTTCAAGAAATATATGCTGTGTATCAAGTGGGTGGAGGAGAAGGGAGGACTTAAACTGTTTAAGTAATGTCATGCTTTCTAACTGTGAATGCAAAAGTCAGTAATGTCCAAGTGTCTCTGAAGAAGAAAGTTCTTTCCTGAAGCTTCACATTTAGTTCCACAACCACAATCTTTGGTAGAAGAGGACTGTCCAGTTTGGACCCAGTTGTAACAATAGCAAGGACTGAAATAGGTATCAAGAATGCAAGCAGATACAGACTTAGAGCAAATACAGAACCAGCATACAGGAGGTGCCACAATCAGATCTAGTTTGCTCCATGTGCTGTAAACATGGCAGTGTAGGAATTCTTAATGCAATGCATACACAAAGCTGAAAAAGTACTGCACATGTACAACACCAGATTGTGCTCTGTTTTGTACCAACAGATCTGTGGTAGCCACTCTTGGGTGGATTGAGCTCTCTGGCTCCTGGAACTTGGCTATATTTATCCTGGCTGATGTAGCCTGTTAAGTGCCTCCTGCCTGTTGATAAGGTGCCATAGTTGACAACAGTCAGGGATCAAGGGGGAGGAGCGGGATGGGGGCTTCCAACAAGTGTTTCTTTAGGGGTCTCACAAGCTCTTCAGTCTCATTTCTGTTTAGCTTGAACCCTGCTCTCTAGATACAACTGGGAGCTTCACCAGAAACAAAGTGAAGATGCCAGAGCCTGCAAAGAAAACAGGTAAGGATCACAACAGACAGACAAAAATCTAAGAACAGCTTGACAGAGAAAAATGTGAGTAGGTTTTGTATGCACAAGAAATCAAATACTGCGTGGAAAAAAAAAAAAAACAAACCAAAAACATAAGAGAGAAAAAATAGATGATACTTCATGAAGTTTTAAGAGAGGTTGATTGATCTTGCAGAGAAATCAGTAACTAGTCTGGCAACTATCAGCTACGGAATTTTCTCAAGAGACTTCAGATGAGGAAAGAATAGAGGTGAATCACATTTAATTCTCATATTTTTTCATTTCTGATTTCCTTTCCCAGTCATTTTTAGGACCCTGAAAACAGCTTGTAGTCTCTCTCTTGTGCAGTCGGGCAGTATAAATCTCTGCTGGTTTTGTTTTGCGGTTTTTCCCTGATACTTTTGAGGAAGTGTAAGCAGCAAATGTTGATATTTGTTTTTAGTGAAATCTCTGTGAAAATGAAAACAAATGGTTTCTGATTCAGAGCTTATCCTTTCTTTCTAGTTATTCCAGCCAGTGACAGAAGAGCTCTATGAAAAAAAGAACATACTGTAGTGTAAAGAATATGTGTATTTCTTTTCACTCACCCTCCTCCATCCTTTCCCCTGAGCCAGAAGATAACTAGCCATTTTCAGAAAGCCAAGGTCACAGAGCTCAGTGCAAGTCCTGCCCCACTAGTAAAACATCAGGAAAATATTTCAGATTTAGGAAAGTTCAAATTTAGAATTGACGAATAAGGAACCACTCAGAGGCTGCCCATATAGGAAAGAAGGGAAGACCTAGGATGGGGTGTAAGATGCAATGAATCTGTTTGTCTGAGGAGGAAGAAAAGGGCCTGGGAAGCAGAAGCAGGGACAGTTTAGCTTCAGGATACCTGTGTGTCGGTAGAGGAAGATCTTTCAACAACACTTTGTATCCACAATTAGGTTTGGAAAAAAAAGTCAAAAGCTGAAGTTATGATTGTTTAAAAAGTGTGCACATAATCTGATACACAGGGCTGGAGAAAACTGTTCTAAATGTATGATTCTTCTCTTCCACAGCTCTCACTTCACTGAAACCAGTGCATACCCAAAATCATTACTACCTGAATGCATATCACAAGGTGCCTGTTTTTTTTAATACCATATAATTTCCAGAATTAGTAATAGCTGCTGATACTTATTAATGCAGCAGGCTTTCATGTTTTGCAAAGACTGAATGGGCATCAGTCAATGGGAAAATCTCCTCTAGTTATCACAACAAAAGAAGAACTTTAGAAGAACTTGCATTTTGGCCAAAATATTTGGAACTGACCAATGCCAAAGGAGAGCACAAATCCAGCCTGTGTTTCTCATAAGAAATGCAAAACACTAAAGCATGATTAAATCCAAGATGCTTTGCACTCCTTTTATATGATAACTCTAAATCAACAGTAGTATCACAATCCTTCAATTGTATCACAACTAGAACATAATTTGGTGTTCTTAAAGCTGCAATTCTGAAATCAGGTGGAAGTAGAATTATATATAAAAAAAAGTATAACAGACCTTGTAATTCTGGACAAAACTTTGAAAAGATAATCTGTACAGGTTCAGCAATCACCCCCAAAATAAGACACTCACAATCATATTCTGTTTTTAAAATAACATAATTTCTGAAATTTATTGAAATGTCTAATATTCATAATTGACAATGCTGGCAAAAAGAAATAGAGTAGGCAAAATTTGCCAGTGTGATCACCTAGGCACTGGGACATTTGATTTCTAATGCTTTAACTGCCTTTAAATTAACGGTTTTATTCTCTGTGGATGAGAAGTAATTTATCTGTTTGTGAAGATGCCCACTTTTGCTAGCTAATGGTGAAGAGAAATTCTATTTCAGCTTATTTCTCCAAAGAAATCTAACAGATGTCTAACATCACCAGTTCTACTCTATCCTTATGAACAAACCAGCCTAAACACTGTAATTATCACAGCAGGGGGAGGAAAAGCTCCTATTACCCATTCTGATGGAGGCAGAACTAGTCACATGCCCCACAACTTCTAAAGGGAATCTTTTCATGCTCCCAAGAGACACTAATCCCTTTGGTTTTTTATTTCATGTTGTTTATATAGTTCAAGCCATTTCAAGATGGGATAATGTTGAGCATGATCTCAGGAAGGCTGAATATTCACCTAACAATACATCCAAAGGAAAATGCCTCAAGCCAGAGAACTATCAGAGATATTCTCCCTGTATCTGCTGTGTAAACATGTAAAAAACCAAACAAATAAGCAAAATGCCACAAAACCTGCAACAGATCAGTATATTTTCCAAAAGACATTCTTTTACTTTAAACTGTTCAACTAAAATACTGCAGGATAAGGCACTGCCCTATTTATTTACAGAATACCAAAAGAACTGTCAGAGCTTTCCAGAAAATCTAGACACTCCCCAAGAGCAGCAGAAGACCTGTAGCAATTTAGAGCAAACAATCAAACATTGGATAGCATCACTTTTTGCAGGGTTCTGTTGCAGAAATTTTATATTCTTCTCCCTTTAAATTCTACATCTCATAATTATTTAATCTCTGCTCACAGGCTCGCTATTCAGAAAGTTTTCACCTTTTTTTGTTATTGTTGTAAAAATTCAGAAAGGCTAAAAAACCCCATCTACTTCCCTAACAACAATTTGTGACATTAAGAGGAAACACCAAATGTAGTACATAAACGGGACTTTGTGGGAAATGTGTGTATTACTATATCTGGAAAAGAAGAAGTCTGGTGTTACCTTCTCTGAAAATTAGCTAATTTTTATTCTTGTATTTTATAGATTGAAGAGTCTAGATTTCACAGTTCAGGTTAGGAAATTTTATCAAGGGTTTATAAATAACTTGGCTTCTAAGTACACAGAGGCTTTTGGCATTAGGAATAAAAATCAGTGTTGCATAATGAAGAGTAGAATGAAGAATTTTAGTTTGACTCTAAACTCATTGTTTAACATTTGCAAGCACCTAGCACAATTAAGTCCTGCTTCGTGATAGTGAAATGTGTACTACAATAATACAAACCAAATTATAGTAATTCATATAGATCTATTTTCTTCCTTTGTTAAGATTCAAAGCAAGTTGGATATTAGTATCCCCATTATACAGCAAGTATTATGGATGGATAGAGAGAGGTGAGTCTGCTTAGTGGAACTATTCCTTGCCTGTTGCTCATGTTACCGGAATTTACAATCTCAGCTGCTGAAGTAGGCAAGGAATGATAAGACTGAGTAGTTCAATAGCTTTTGGATCACAGAATGATTAAGCTTGTAATTGCAAGCAGCCACTTAGGTCCTGACTGAGGAATGTGCAGCATCTTTATATAGTTCCTCTGCAAGAAATTTACAAGCTCCATTACTGCTTAACTGCAGTTTAGCTTTTAACTCAATGGGGGGCTAAATGATATAAAAGGAAAACTAGATGCCAACTACTAAAGCAAAGATAAATTTTCAACATGAAGCTTTAACACATCAAGGAATTCCGAAAGCCACCACTTTGAAAGCAGTATGAAATAAAATAAAAACAAACAAAACCAAAAACCAAACCCCAAACCAAACAGGACAATGGCTCTCCTCTATCATTCTATCTAAAACCACTCTTGAGAAATCCACACTTCTTACTCACTTTCATTTCACACAGTCCATACATTGAAATTCAGTGATTTTTAGGAAAAGATTTTCACCTAATGCTCATTTTTAACAAGCCAATTATTTAGAGATCATGGCTTGGAACTGAAATTATTCCAGTTATTTAAACATTATTTTAACACACATCTCATTCCTTTTCTGACAACAACCAAATAGGAATGACTCTTTTAGCTTCTAATGATAACTTTTATTAGGGATACAATGGTAATCAGTAGCTACATACCAATAATTTGATCCTGTTCAAAGATGACAGAAAAACCATCACTGCCTTAAAACACTTAGGAAATAAAAGCCCAGTCAACAGATACATAGTTCACTAAGAAAGCAACCTGGATAGTAGCTTAGCCATTATCTGTATTTTCAAATAGAAGAGTAGGAAGAATTTTTAAAGCAGAATAGTAAACTGACTGATGGTGATGTTAGATTGCTTCAAAGCAGGTCAGAAAGCAAGGGAGAAAGCATGAAGGTGCTAGTATTAAGATAATAAATGGCAGCAGTAGGAAAGAAGAACATTAGTTCTATTATTTTTATTTAGGTGAAAAGTGAAGGAAAATGCTTTTGGAACTTAGTATTATTTAATTCTAGTTTACTTTGGCCTAAAGCAAATTATTTCCTTAGCCTTCTGATTGAAAGACTTATTATTAAATTCTTGCAATCAAAATGCAATCAAAATGCAATCTGATCATGGACCTCCAAACAGAGGTTTTTATTACTATTTAATGAAGCTGCTGTATTTAACATACAGCATAACATAACTGCATGGCTGATGTGTACCTCTTCAGGTGTTACAAGACGCTTAAAGGACAGGTGCTGCATGCAAGGTCTGGCAGCAGAAGCATTAGCTACCAAAAAGTTTTCAGTAACACTACTGCAGACAACACACAGCCTGCTCTCCTCTTCTGCCTGGGGTAGAAATTTGCGATTTTACACTACTCAGAAGTTACTTTGTGTTATGGAAGCTAGAATTGATTAGGAAGGTCTGGTGATGTGCTGAAAAATGGGTTAGTACTAAGTGGCTCTAGCCTTAATTTAATTAGCTCCATCTTTCTCTTTTCCCCCCCACAATTCCAGTTCCATCCCCACAAACACACACAGCCCCTATCACCCTTCTATTTAATAATGCCTGTCATCATCAGCATTGGTAACTCACAGATCTCTCCCCTCTTTCCAGAACTGCTTCAGTATGTTATTACCAACGTCCCCTTCCTCTCCTCTCCTGCGAGGTCGGTTAGCATTTACTGGGAAGCAGAGAGTTAACAAAGTGGGCAGCAGAGGACATGAGCAACCTAGTCATCAGGTGTCCCAGTCCAATGGCTCCTAAGTTCATGTTCTGTGGAACCCTGGATAAGCATGATAGTGCCTGAGATCTGTCAGTGCTTGACAAGCACAAGAGCTGTAAGACATTCCACAAAATCACATGAGAGGTGTCACAGCCATTGGGTTTTCCACAGCCCTGATAGTGGTGGTCCTATCCAAGAGTGGGTTTTGAGTATGGTATGGATATATGGAGCACAGAGGGGTGTATCTGGGTAGAAGCCAAAGCTTGAAGTGAGGCTGCCAAATGGGGAATGTGTTTCTGATAAAAGCAGTCAAAAGTGAGGCTCTCAGGACAGAAGAAATTTTCAATGGTGGTGTTTAGGAACAGTCCTAACAAGGAAATAGCTTGGTTAGACACGGTGTAACTCTGTGAGAAAAAAAAAAAGAATCTGCTGGTGAACTTTGATTTAAAGTAGCAGTCACAAAGGAGACCAGGAATAGCAGGAATCTCTCACTTCTCTTTCTTCTGTTAAGCAGAAGAAACTGCTTTTTCAACAATGGCATTCTCTTCACACGCTTGTTCAGCAATCTGTCTTCTGCAACGAAGTAATTTCCTGTAAAATCTCCAGCTATTTTTCCTTTGCAAATGTGAAGAGTGAAAGGGAATACAGATGAATATGGAGACTACTTTGAACACTCACCCACTGATTCTGAATCTCAAGTGCAGCAAAATGACTCTCTTAAGTGTCTCCTGTACCTGTGAAAAAGCACGTTCTCAACAACTGCTCTTGCAGGGTTAATATTCAGATGGGAGTTTTTGGGCTTTTCCACTCTTTGCTTTATTGGAAGTATTCATAATTATTTTAAGTTTGAACTGAAACGAGTCCATTGGCAGAAGAGCAGGAGAAAAAAGAAACAAGAAGACTTGTAAACTTCTACACATTTTTAGATTTCCCAAAAGTCAGAAATATTATGTGGTGGTGGAGATTTCTCACTGTGCATGTAGTTCTGGCCAGCCACTTTTTTTTTTGTTGTTGTTGTTGTTATTGTTGAGTCATCTACAATAAATGTAATAAGCCTAATAACTTTGCAGGGTGTGCAGCATATCAGAGAGTTATTTCCAAGTATGCATGTCTTGAAACTCTGCCATTTGTAGGCTGGAACCCTTACAGGTCACACTGCTATTAAGTAATTAATATATTTAAAGATCCTTTTGTGCCTAAATAGAAGAGTGATGATGATAGTGTTCAGAGACAAAGAACATGCCTCTTAGCTGCTTCATCTCTAGCGTCACATGGAGAGGAGCCAGCTAATAGATATTTTAGGAGTGGGTTCAAGCACCGGACTGGATCCCCACCATGCAATAGCCTGGCCACCTCTATATATCTTTTGAATTCTGTACATCAAACCTGCTGCCTACAACAACTCTTTTGCAAATTATTCAAAGTATACTCTGCTCTTTTGCTTACTGCAGTACAATAATGTAACAAAAGATGTGCAGCTGAAAACAGGCATTTGAGTACTACACTACAGTACAGAGCCCTATATTCTGAATAGTATATTCTGTTTAAAAACAATTACAGTTAAAGAGCAGTTGCAGGCCTGACGTTAGGGAATAAAAACAATGCAGGGACGTTCTACTCCCAGAGGAAAAGTGGAACATTTTTATCTTAACATGAAATAAATGCAGGCAGAACACAACAGATCAGCCAAGGCTTCTATAGGCTCAGTGCAAACCAAAAACTGTTTTTTCATCAAATACATAAAATGTGAAGGAAAAGAAATAAGAGAAAAATGTAATTTAGGGTTTTTTTTTAATGTATATCACAAAAAGAGAACAAATACAATACATATTAAATTCTGAAAATATTTATAATTGATACTTTAACTTACCTTTAAGCAGCTTTGAACCCTTTGCAAAATAACATAAGAACTATGACTGTAACCTGTTTCGTTAAAAATATTTCCATGCCATGTTCCTTTCGTTTTTATAAAGCAGAATCAAAAGTTTGAAGCTAATTATAACTATTGTGATGTTCAGAGTTCTTGTTGCTGCTCAAACAGGAAAGCCTCAGGTAATTTGCCAGAGAGGCGACAAATATAATCAAATGTGATATAATTACTAATATATTATAAAAGCCTGGGTATGCAGGGGTAACTGAATAAAAAGATAACATAATGATGCACAAAAAAACCTCTCAGTGCATGAATTAGAATGTTAATTAGTGGCATTTTCATACATGTGTAACATAGCTTGCAGCAATTACCAAGAAGGTAACAGATACCATTATTCATGAGCATTAAAATGAAAACTTCGATTCAAAATGAAGTTGAAGAAATCTAAATAAATAAATCGAAGTAAAGAAATGAGTAAAATAACTGTTGAAATTCTTGTTAACCTTGTTAAAATCTAAGCTTGAGGAAGGATTAGGATACTTACAGACCAAAAACATAACACACTGCTTACATTACAAATTCCTATCTATTGTGCTACTTTGATTACATATGAACTACAACATCATTTGGTTTATGCTTGTTCATCCCATATGTTAATGATTTCATTAACTGTCATTACAGCATCTTAAGTGCTTCTTAACACAGAGGAAATATTTTGATCCACCTTGCAAATAATTAGAAGACTAGTAGCTGTGGCGTGCTATGTAGGCAAGTACATTTGAGTGGAAACAACTGATATTCTATCTGGGATAAAATTACAAGGGCCATCATAGGAACTTGCATCTCTTTCCACTACACTCTTGCCTCAGTCAAAACAGAAGGACTCAAAATGAACTGTGACTTTATTTGTGGCATATTATGACACAGGTTACTGCACAAACTGTAGTTTTGTTGGAGAAACAGATCATGAGCCTGTTTAACAACTGCATTAGGCAACTATTAGAACAGAATTAGTATTAGAGATCCTGACAGGTAAGAATACATATCATGCAATGTCATCATAGCTCAAAACATTCACTTGTGAAATTTCAGAGTGCATTATGTGGGGAAAGAGAGAGGAAGATGGATAGGATAGCAAGATGAGTTTACTATCCACTCCAGTTTATTTCATGACAATATGGAGAAGATACATCATCTCATTCAGAGACAGATCTCTGTAAACTCAAAGACAATTCCATACCTTCTCTGTCAAAAGTGCTGTGATTTATATCTTGCGTTCGCAGATGGGAAAGAAAGGAGACAGCTGCTGCAGCCACAACAGCTGACTACACCAGATATGCCACAATTGCAAAACAGATTTTAGCAAGCCCTCTCTCTTTTTTTAGTTTCTGCATTTACCAAGAAGCCTAAGACAACAGAGGTGACAGCCGGAAGCACAGCTGTGTTTGAAGCAGAGACAGAAAAAGCTGGCATCAAGGTGAAGTGGCAGCGTGCCGGCACTGAAATCACAGAAAGTGAGAAATACATCATCAAGGCAGAAGGAAACAAGCACTCACTGACAATCAATAATGTAGGAAAGGAAGATGATGTGATATATGCTGTAATAGCTGGAAGCTCCAAGGTCAAGTTTGAACTCAAGGTCAAGGAACCAGGTACAATGTTTCCTAAGCAATTCTAACTTCATCAGCATTTCCAGTCCCATGTGCAATAATGAGATCCACAGAAACTGCCCAATTTTAAAACCATGAAATTTCTCTAACAGCAACGCATCTACTTTGTCTAATTAACTGAAGTTAATTATTAAGCTGAGGAATAAATTTCCAGGGCTAAAACACCCATTGCCAGATGTCAGACATTCACACAGTCATGACCACAGAGAAAATCTTAATGCAAGTCTTTAGAATTCTCTGTCAAACTTTTCTGAGTAACTATTGAAAAGCAAAGCAAAGGTTGTCTAACCCGACTGGACCTAAACTAAGATGCCTACATCTTACGGTTGGTAATTTCTGCTTTTAAAAATTATTTTATTTAAATACAAAATTGCAATTGCAACTATTGAGAAATTACAAGCTATGCTCTAATGTGTGTATGTATTCCAAAAAACTGTCCTGAAATCACCTGTCAATAAAAATACATATTTCAGGAGGGACTTGAATACAATCACCAATGTTACTTTCTGTTATTTGTATATCACTTATCCTTTACTATGTCTGTATTCATTAAAGGATCAGCTTAGAAAGACACTGAGTAACTTCCCCAGGTTTTTCCTGGAAAAAACTGTAGAGCCAAATTTTCTGGGATTGTCTTTTGAAAAATGTATGAAGATGCTGAGGACATATAAAATCACTCTTTTTTTTTTTTTTTAAACATTTTGACCTTCCTGATCCCTTTTTCCCTTCCAAAAAGGGAAATGCTTTTATTTTCCATTTTTATTTGGTGAAAAGCCTCAAACTCAGACTATTAGTATCACCTCCTCTTTGCTATCACTGTTTATTCTAGCAACATAATAGTAGTGAGATCATCTGGTCAGATAAAAAGATGCTAATATTTGACAGGAGACAAGAAATTCTGTTCCAGATGCAAAGATGGTACATGACAGGTTATGAGGAATAAGGGAAATCCTGGTATGGATTAGGATAAATTACAGCTGTCAGAGCATATAAAAGTGTGATCCTGCTGACTCTCATCCTGAAAGTAAACAGCTACATTTGATACTAGTCATATTTTTCTCATTTCAGGTTAGTTGGCTGCTGGTAGAGCCTGCTTTAGGCAGAGAGCAAACAAATAACACAGTTGCTGTATTTGGAAATGTAATCATTACCTAAGAGCAATGCACCTCCGATAAGCACACATTGGTGATGGAGACAGCAAGATGCCAAAGGAAAGACAATTTTCCTGTACATGTGATATACTGATGCCTCAAAATAAGCCCTTTCTAAACAGCTACATATTCAAGCTCTGGAAGCTACATTAGTTAGAATAACACCTAGGCTTTTTCCCAGTGAAAACTGAGTGGAAAATTACTTGGACAAGACCTAATGGGAGTCGTTCTAACAACAAAAGTGGTAGAATTTGGTACTTAAGTATTTAAATAATACCAGTTTAAAATCATGCTGTTTTCTTTCAAGGCACACATACAGGTTAGGGTGAAAAGCATGAATTTTCTGAGAGCAGTGTTAACTCATGTTCACAGCTACTGACTTGTTTTTCAGACCTTAACTAAGATTAAATTGTTGACGAGTAAATGGATTACCCATTGATATTTTAACAAATGAATTTTCACTTCTTCATTATTAAAAAAAAAAAACCAACACAGACACCTCCCTTTGTGAGGAGCCACTCAAACAGTCATCACATGGCACAACATCAAAAAAGACATTGCAAATAGCTGGGAAACCACACATGGGACTTGTATGAGAGGCAGATGAGGTCCTTTGGAAGTGGCTCCCTAGCCTAGGTAAAAAAAAAGTAATCCTGCTGCAACTGATCTGTATCCACCTCCCTTCATCCACCCCAACTGCTCACTCCTACTCCCTTTTCATAAATTTCTATCTTCTCCATCATGCCAAATGTGTTTGCCTGAGTTTGTCTGTGTGGTCATGGTTTAATTGAGAGGCCATAAACTTCCATGAGCCAGTGGAAGAAATGATAGATGGACTTTTTAACTCCATAAGTAGCAATGTCTGGAGCTCTTCCCAAGCCACACACAGAAACAGCATTTGGGACACTGTGTTCCAACAGCAAAATTAAACAAAATCTCACACATAAGGAAATTGTTGACAAAAATAGTAACTATATAATTTTTCATTAACTTTTTTATTTAGACCACTGAAGTGAATCAAATAATAGTATTATTCACCAGCTAACAAGTTTCTACACATCAAGACTGCAGAATCTAAAACATCCATTCTAAACTCAGCAAGACATCATCAGTTTTCATTAGGCCTCTTCTTCCAGCGCATCCTCTAAGCTCTGAAAAAAACACAGCTAATTTCTTAACATATATTAAAAGCTGGTCTTTTGTAAAATTTCTTCATAAAGGAAGTAGAACCAATACTTTCTCTGATTTTGGCTTGCATGTATTTCCAGAAAAGAGTGAGACGGTCACTCCTGCTGAAGCTGCTCCAGCCCCAGCTGCCTCCGAGACACCTGCTCCACCAGTAGAGAACAGCCAAAACACAGAAGGTAACAGAGAACTAGCACTGTTATCAAGTCTGATTTATTAAGGAATTCTTTCCTTTAAGAAGGAAAGAATAGGAACAGGGAATCCTTAAGTCAATGAAGTAGAGACAGTAGCTGAAAGCAGATCACTAGTGATGACTGATAATAAATAAGGAATCTCAAGAGACAGGAAACATATTGGTATCTTGAAATGACTCTAAAAATTCACTATATAAATCGTAACAGAAGCTGAAGCAGAAAGTTCTAAGTAGTAATTCTGATGTTTATTTCAGTTGCATCTGCTGGAACTCAACCAGGTGAGCCCCTGGACCCCATTGGGCTCTTTGTGATGAGACCCCAGGATGGAGAAATTACTGTTGGTAAGTACGTCATGAGTGATAGCAGTGCTGGAACAGAGAAATTAAATGCTATTCAGAATCTTATTTTAAGCTACTTCCCTTACAAGGTGGAAACATTACATTCACTGCCAAAGTGGCAGGTGAGAGCCTGCTGAAGAAGCCATCAGTGAAGTGGTTCAAAGGGAAGTGGATGGACCTGGGAAGCAAAGTGGGGAAACATCTCCAGCTACATGACAGTTACGATCGAAATAACAAGGTACAACTAGCAGAGCAAGGTTCTCAGTCTTCTAGACACTAATCTTTAATCTGGGGAAAAGATAAAACTAATAGAGAAATATTTTGATACTAAGGTACCCAAAGCTACACACAATGCTATACTTACGTATCGTCTATGTTCTGACCATAGGTGCAAGAGACAAGCACTAGGTACAGACTCCTGCACACCTTATCTATGATGAAATGAGACAATGTCTGGAGGTCCAGGGAGGAAGTATTGCGTTATTTACTGTAGGATTCCCTCCATCTTCCTCTTAAGCAATAGATACTTACTAAATTTAAGAGAATACAGTAAATCAGACATTTTAGTCTATCCTCATTTTAAAAGATCAAGCAGACAGCTATCAGTGTTGAAATGTATTGTTCTTTTGCATTGTCTAGACTACTTTGAATAGCTGACTTTCACCACAAATGTGTTCAAAGATACAGACAGAGGAATACGAGAGGGTCTGTACCATGACTTCTCATCCTGTGTGCTCTACAAAACACTACCACCCTCTCCTGGTTGGAACAGAACAGACTTGCTCCCATTAGCCAGTGGCTTTGCTGTATTTTTTAATGTACTGTACACATTCTGGTAGAGGTTACACCTGGTTAATGAAAGCTCTGATCCTCTTTCCAATATACATGGAATGAGTGCATGTGATGACTAGATGATCCTTGTGGTCCCTTCCAACCCTGACTGATTCTATGACTGACAGTACGTTTTGGTAATACAACATTGTATCCTCTGGAAGATCTGTTCCGACAATACTTTTCAGCTGTCCTACTGAGCTAGGGGGCATATGTGTAATTTTTATGACAATACTGATGTTCTTAATTCTAAAAGTACACAGAGGCCTATTTCATCCCTTGTCTATTTCTCTCCATGCCCTAATATGCTGTATTTGCTGCATTCTCATTCTCTCTTTTTCACCATTTAATTTTCTAACTTATATCAGTGGTGTCTGTTCTAGATCTACACCTTTGAAATGGAAATCATAGAAGCAAACATGACTTTTGCAGGAGGGTACAGATGTGAGGTGGCTACCAAGGACAAGTTTGATAGTTCAAATTTCAACCTGATAGTCAATGGTAAGATGAATTCCTGCCACCTTGTTTCTGTCCTTTAGTATTTTTTTCTTCCTCTTACCAGAAAGAATTGTTGGTGGGGATAGAGTGGCTATCAGACAAGCACAGAACTGAAGTATAGACCTGAAGAGATACAGGTGCACTTACAGAGTCCCACAGATGAGGACTGGGATGTGTTGGTAGAAATATAGAGCATAACTAGTAACAGTTAGACGTCATTAGAGTCAGAACTGTGATGCTCCTAAAGCAAGCATACAGAAATCAGTAAATCAGTCCAGCTATTCTTTGCCTTTATACTCCTTTCAGATCCATTCTTTCACAGTATTAATTTCCTCCAGAATAAAAGAGAGGTCCATTCTTACCTTGGCAAAAGTCTGGTACTAAAAACGGGATACTTGAAAAGAAACAAAAAGGGGAAATGGATGGATTTAGACATGCAACACTATTATCAATTCCCTTCTTCCTTATAAATCCAAGTCTTGCAAAAGCACCTTGTGATAGAAAAATCACTTTAGGTAACTCATTTTACATAATACATCCTGCCACCCTTACAACAGCTACAATGAAAAAAATGATTTTTGAAAAGAAAGTACATTTCAACATCAATTGTGCCCTACCGTGGAAACGTTTAGTTAAAACAGTAAAAGCATGGACCATCTGGAAGAACCAAACATTTGGAATGTTTCCTGTTTCAGTGATTCTCTTGAAGGGACTGCAACATTAACATGTGTCCAGCAACTAATGAACTTCATATGCAAAGACACAAGTTTATTGAAGTTACACAGTCAGCAGTGTTAACTTGTGAAATTTCACAAGTTGGCTGTAGGACTCATAATTTAAGACTGCCTGACAACAGTTTTTCTCCCAGTAATAGCAGGACACCTATACCAAGAGAAGCCTAGAACAGACTAATTAAGTGCTCTCTATGCAACATCCTCAATGGAGTTTCTGCACATTTCTGCGTATTTCCAGGAATCTACCTTTGCTTTCAGATGATAAACTGCAATTTATTGTTAGTAATCACAGTAAGTTGATTTGAGTTTAGATACCCTGTGCAGCCAGTATTGAAATTAAATTTAGCAGCAGGAGAACTGACACACATGACATTAGACAGCCTGTCATGCTGCAGGTTGTTATGCAGCATGAGACAGAATTCGGTTATACACAAAACATTGCATTTTGGAAGCTCACTAGTGAAAGCTACACTTTTAGAGATAATTCAATCTTTCAAAAAGTAATCAATCACAATTTACAACATAAAAATTTTTAAAAAAAGGTCTGCAAAGAAAAGGCTTTAGAAATAACACTGTATTTTTGTACTGTTGTGACTTGCTCTCCCATTCTTTTTGTCACAACAGAAGCACCAGTAACTGCAGACTTGGATATTCGTGCTGCCTTCCGACGCACGTGAGTATGTGCAGTAGAAACTTACACAAATTAGACTGCACTTCCATGCAGAGTTCACTACTTTCCCAGACAAAGCTAACTAAAAGCAGAGCAGTTGTACAAACAACCACAAAGATAGGGATGTCTACTAAGAAAACTTTTCTATTAAAAACATATTTCTATCACTAAATTATGAAAAAAACATTTCTATTAAGAACATATTTCTACCACTAAAATACTATAAAACTAGAAATTATCTGACTTTAGGCTAGGTACTAGCATAATAATCATGCTTGTCTTAATTAAGCAATTGATAATGTGTATAATTCTACCAAGAACTTCAGTACTTATCTTCCAGATCTCTAAAGAGCATTCCAACTGTTGACAGTAGAGAAGGAAAAGAATCTGTGTAGCGCCTAGCCTTGGATCTGGTCTGGCTTGAGGAACCGCATGTACCCTCATACAAACATTTGCTAAAAAAAGTATAGTTTGATGTGATCTCTGTAAGCACCATATCATTGATAACATTAATACAAGCATTTAGGATGTATTTGTTTTCATGTTCTGTAATTATATCAATTGAATGAAGACAATGATGTGTCTGTGTAAAATATCAGACATATGTAGGTCTCAGATCTTAAAGCCTGCAAGGTACTGCCCTGGTGTTGAAAAGTCTATCTCATCACACCTGTCTAAATGGGTATAGGACATAATGAAATAACGTCCTTCTATTTGTAAAACTTCTTAAATTTTTACTTAGACATTAACAATGTGTTTTTTCACTGCTCACTATTTCTTCTCCCTTTGCATAATTCAGATTCTGCCTTTGTTTTTATGTATTTTCCCAAAATCACTAGATCAAGTTTATTCCAACAGGCATCTACTTTTCTAGTGTAGGACACAAATGATCTGTGGCAACTCCTTGAGTTTTTCCTTATATGTGCAATTTTTATATGATTTTTTTTTTAACGTTCAATCACAAAAAAGCAAAAAAGGCTGCAGAATTTATCTACAATTGTTGTGATGCATCTTAAATAGGGGGTATTCCCTACACACCTGTATTACATTATTTCACTGCAGTGAAATTAGGTTAAGAATTTCTCTTTTTGCTAGCAAAAATAACAGAATTTAGCATCATAGGGAGTATAGCCCAAGCAGCTTCAGGCTGTTCAAATTTTCATTTTTTTCAGTAAAAATGGAGCCAAATTTTGAACTGTTTAAATCTGAAGCTTTGTCTTTAATACCCTCACTCAGGAGCCTGGCAGGAGGGGGGAGACGGATGACTTCAGCCTTTCTCAGGTAGCCACTGTCTGCGTCAGCAGACAAACTCAAGTCTAACAATGAACTGTCTCTCTCTGCTTAGGAGATGAAAAATAAAAAAGGAAAAAAAAAAGAAAGAAAAAAAGGGAAAAATAATTAAAAATAAATTTAAAAAAAGAAAAAAACTACAAAACTAGCTGATAAATTTCAAATAAACCATCATTTATAGTATGTAGTATTTATATGAAATGAATAATTAAAAGTAAATAGTATTGTAAGATGAATGCAAATAACAACAGAGTAGTTTGACAGTACATAGAGAGGCAGATTCATCTACAGAAAAGGCATGTGTTTGGCAAGTGCCATCTTCTCACCACTGTTGGAAGGAATAAAGTAACTACAAATTACATGCATGTCTGCCCCTCTGTTTACATGTTTTCCTCTCTGCTGAGCACATACTCACTTAAATTACCACTGCTCACAGAAATAAACCAATACATGAGTATATGAAGATGTGTTGCTTCCTGGCACTCTCTTTGTCCTAGTATCATTACATTTCCCACCCTATCCCTTCTGGTCCCAACCATAATGGAAATAAGTACCCTGAGAAAAGACCTAACTCTGTGCATGTTAAAGCAGTTACTTCAGAAAAACTAAACACGGCTTGCTAGGCTTTCCTAACAATCTGATTTAACTACTACCTGGGAAGCAATACTGTGATTAGTTATTCTCCCAGCTGTAGATTCTGATTCTCTGAATATTTGATCACAAGAAGCCCTTTTTAAAGGGATCATACCAGTGATTTTTATGTACATTTTATGCAAACATCTTCCGACAGTAGGGAACAAAGTGGCCAAAAATACACTTTTCTGTTTGAGCATTATAGCCAGAAAATCATCCTTTCCAGTACTGTACTATCTTGAAAGCCATCACAGAAGTAAAAAGGGTACACATACATTCTTAAAGGAAAAAAATCTTTTCTCACAACACATACAGTAATTCAAAATTGTTACTTATTCTCACTAATCTTACATTCTGAGCAGCACATGAAGTTTGCCACTTCTCTTCCATTTCATTAAGAGTACTGTTAAAATGCTCATAATTAATCTTTTGAGCCTATTCCCTTTTTAAAATATTTCTCCCAGATGTTTCCTGAGTTTTCCTGATGTTCTGATTTACACTTCTATAGACCAACTGTAAAGCAAATAGCACTCTGTACTGACAGAGACAGCATTAAGAGCTACCACTACCACCAGTACAACTGAAAAGAACAATTTCTGAGTGTAAATCTGTAATTAAATATCAAGTGTTGCTGCTGGAAGAATATGAACGCTCTGAGACGGCATCACAAGATTCTAATACTCAAGGCAACAGAGATGTTATGGAGTAGTTAAACATTGATAACGGAAGCCTGACATGAAGAAAGTACATTTTGACTTTCTGAACACTGAATCCAAAATACTTTTTTTTTGCTAAGTTGAATAATCAATAGTCATGAAATCCGGTGTAACTGCCAATACTTCTATATCAAATTCCTTAAGTGATTTTCAGAAACTAAACTCCAAGAAGTGATTTACTATGTACACTGTTTTCACAGTAGATCTGTACCTCAAATGTTTCTAATCACAGACAAAACACATTTGATTCAGAACACCAAGAATAATAATGTGCAGTCCATCTGAGTTTACTGTTTGTAACAGACAGAATGACATACTAAAAACCTCCTGTTTGTTTGTTCTTGTTCTCGCAAATCATCACAACATCTCTTGCTGAACAAGAGCATATTGAACCTCATCTCAGGATCAGAGTCAGATCACATAATTCCTCCTTTAACTCTCCCAAGCACCAATGATGTAACATTTTTTTCAGTATAATGAATTCTGGCATCACAAAGAACCTCAAGAAACAATTGGGGGGTGTGTGTCTAGTTCAGACTAAGAATTTCCACAAAAAGAATGGTTCAACACTGCCTCACACTGTAAACAATATTCATATTCCTGAAACTACAGCTTTCAAAAGCCCTAATGATACCAAAGGAAAGCTCCTGCAACATCTCTATGAAACTGAATACCTTCCAGATCAATATGACCACCAAACTAATACACTGTACTTTACCCATAATCAGTACAGAAAAAATACCAAGTCCATTAAACATTTTTTAAGCCTATATGAAGACAAATATGGACAAAAGGCCTAACTAAGTCACCTTCCATATCAGTCCACATTCTAAGCCATTCTAAACCCATCTACAAAAATATATTGTCTACATAATGATACAATCTCATAAGGTATTCCTATTTCCTTCTGAAACTAATTATGGCTTTCTGTTACCACGCAGTACTGAGGGACATGATGACAGTGGAGAGTTTAATTTCAGTGCGCTACTGAAAAAGAGGTGAGTAAAAATTCATAGATTTAGAGAAATAAAGTAACCATTTTCTGCCAAGAATCTCTGAAAGCCATAAAAGTGAAAGTTGCATAAATTTAGAATCCTGGTAATTTCCCTAAAGCAGATCATATGTCCACATTCAGGTGAAGGGGGAGAGAATTCAGTGCAGTCAGTTGTAGTTTTGGGCATAATACTTTGGTGCTGGCAATTAACAAAATCACCTTATTTTGGCCACTTGCCTATAATACTTCATCAAAAGCACTGGAAAAAGGATGATAAGTAACTATGGCAATTTTTCCAAATATTCAGCATTTGCTGTATTTCTGCTGAGTTTATACAAGAAAGAAAAAGAGGGAAAAAAAAGAAAAAGGGAGGGGTAAAGAGGGAAAAAAAACAAACAAGGGGGCAGGAAGAGATTGATCTTTCCAAAACAGAAAAGGCTGGGAATAGGGTAGTTACGTGCTTCCACCAGGACTCGTAATGAAAACCCTCAAAATACAACGATAATTTACAGTATCTGTCCATAACAATACCTTTTAAAGAATTTTCTGTCCTAAATTTTCACAATACTTCCCATCAGAGAGCTGTGAGGACAAGCCTTTTTGTTAGAGCTCTAGATGTTTATATTACACAATACAATTATATTCTATATAGCTGCTTAGCATATATTAAGAATATATTCTAGTTGTATAAATATTACATAAATACTTCTTACTGTTCCAATTCCAGTTCTTATTTTATGCCTTTTTTTTTTTTTGGTGGAACTTTCTCTCCCATTCTCATTCTTATTTGCCACATCTGTTTTCATTACATATCTTCTTGTTTTTCTCTTTTTACCATCATCTTAATCTGGATGTTTTGGATTTCACTGATGCAGAGAGTAAGATTTCTATTTTGTCTTATTATAAATGCATGAGTGAGACTGAATATGAGAACCACTTGGTGTGAAATAGTGCATGCATGTTTACCATTCTTACATGTAGAGCATGACAAAAATTAGATAGTATGAAAGAAAATTACCAGCCAGCAATTTCTGAGACAGATATGCTTTTGAACAGTTAGTAGAATTTAAGGTGGATCACTCAATACAAATCAATGTATTTCTCTGAATGTCCTTAAGTTTTCATCATCACTTCCTTTTATAAGCAGTTCTAAATTGTCTTTGAATGCCCAGATTTTCTCATAACCTGATGCTTTAAATTTCCATTGTCGTCGAAATAATTTTCATGACATGCCTGCTGGTGACTATCAAATGTGCTGAAGTTTTGTTCCATCCATCCTTGAACATGTTACATGCATGTATTACTGATGCCACATTCCATAAATACACAGGCTTCTCTGTTACAAAATATTTCTTTTTATTCCAAGTAAAGTTTCCAATGCTCAGTATCATCCCATTACTCCAGACATGTTTCCTTCTGCTCACTGCCCCTGGATGCTCACTGTGTCTTTCCAGCTTCTGAAATTACTGTCAACACTTACTAGACTCATATTTTGCAAATCTAAACTTACTCTGTTTGAATTTTTACAATCTGCTCCTTGGGTGAATGTTGTGAATTGGTGTTCAGGGTCTGCTCAGATATCAGTATCACTATTTTTAGAAAGTGTTTTATCTTCAGAAGGAGTGCAGGATAAGATAGACATCTGAAGTAGCGTTTTTACAGAAGGCAGTAAAGCCCATATAGCCTCATGTTTCACTCAGGTTAACTCACCCAAAGTTCAGTGGGGCAAACAAGGTCACATGGAATACAACCACAATGCTCCAGAAGGCCAGCTAGATGACATTGACAGTATACCTATCAAAATGGCTTGTTTCATCATGAACCCCTGAGAAATGCGAAACAAAACGTGCATTAGAATTTTCCCTGAAGTAGGGAAAATATGCTTTCTCAATAATGGTAGTAATCAAAACGGTGCAGGTTTGCGAGCTGAAACGGAGCAACTGTGCACACATTCTAACTCCTGTAGAAAAAGTAAGGCAAAATTAACCGTTGATCTCTTTTAAAAAATGTCAAATAAGTGTAGGCCAACATGAAAATATTTGCACAATTTCACACTCTGACGCCAGCTGGAATGAAGTTGCTAAGTACTATGAGCCTCTCTCCTACTATCTTTCCCTTCTGCTTTCATTATTAGTTTTGAGCCCTGATAGAACTCTATAAAGTAGTAAAAATCCCCAGTATTTCCAGAAATGTTCAGTTTGTGGCTTTAATGATTTAATTATTTATAGTTGTAGTCAAATAATTAAAGAAGCTTAGAAATTTCACTGTATGTTACCAGTTTTTTCAACCTTTGAGTTACATAATCTGCTAGTGAATTTATGCATACTGATAAATTCACTGATCCTAGTTGTTTTTCACAGCTACTTTAGAAGTAATTAGCAGATCCTTCAGGTTTTGCACACCATGGGTTGAAGAACACCCCTGTATTAATGAGAATTGATAGGCATAAATATAAAAAGGGATCTCATGCTGAGGAACTCTCCAGAGCCATGCGGATTCAAATAGAACTGAAAATTACTGCTTCTGCTTTGTCCCACCTAATTTACAAATCCCCGTCAATCCATGGGTAATGAATACTACCACTATAACAAAAAGGGCTTCATTTAATACACTGTCTCCTATTGCTGTAGTTTAATTAACTGGTGTTGACATACAGATGTCATGGGCCAAGGAGAGGTCATTGGGAAGAGGAAGGGAACAGCTGTCACAGAACTATTAAACACGATAGTGAGCAGAGACCTTGAAGGAGGTGACAGCTGACAGGATCCCATCAGTTGATGGTAATGGGATAGGAAGGAACCATCTCTGTGATGCACAAAACTATTTTTAACTCCTCCACATATGTTTAAAACATCTCAGCTGTATATTCCATTTACAGCAGCTTCACTAAGCTGCACCTTAATGCCCTCAAAGTGCATAGTTAACCTATGAGGTGATTACTCTGAATAAGGATCCCCCAATATCAGGGACAGTAACATAAGGGTGGAAGAAGCTTTAGGAGCCCAAGTACTACCAGATTTCTTAAATGCTGCTTAGTTCCTGCTGCTAGTGGAAGAGTACAGCCTTGCTGTGGAAACTGTCTCCATGAGATCAATGTTTTAACCGAAACAACATGGTGAAAAGTACTGGGAGTACTGGTCAGAGGCAGACTTCTTTTCTTCACAACCCATTAAACCCTATACCAGTTACAACCTTTAGCTGTTACTACCATTTTACATGCAACTTCCAAGTCTTTTCCTCTCATTAGGAAACATTAGTGCTTCCGAGGAAGAGACTACACTCTTGCTTGCGAGCAAATACCTTGTAGTTCAACTTGCATGTACCAAAACAGTACTGACAGATATAACACTGGGATGACACTGAGTAATGGAAAAGCTAAAGCTAAAACTGAGGAAGTCTTCACAAGAGTGAGATATACCAGACTGCCAAATTGCTTGGGAGATATTTTTTTCATCATATATTTAAAAATAACTCACACAAAGTATTTGTGAAAACTCCATGAACAATCCTGCCTTTGAATATTCAGGTAAAGAGGTATATACAGATGAACATAAATAGACAGACTGAGAGACCACCAATATTTAAATAATACCCAAAGGAAAATAGTAACATTTGAATATGTTAAACCTTTCTTATTTCCTGTGATTTTACACTTCCTTCTGAGACACGCTTTGTTCAGAGAACATTAATTGTAGTAGTACAAAGAACTCAGCACACACTAGAAATGGTTCATGTTCCTAGTTTTATGTGCTTGTATTACCTGTACCAATGTATATGTATTTAGAAATGCTTTAAAGTTGCTAATTGATATGATCAGGGCAACTAACCCAAGAACTGCTAATGTTAAAAATAACCTCGGTCTATTTGGCAAATCAGTTCAATTGTCCTGCCCCAGTTCATTTGTAGCTGCCCCTAACTACACAATAGATATCTAGAGAATAATTCTGATTAAATTTGTGAGTGCTGTCGATGCAGTTACGACAAAGCACGTACTCAGCAGCCTGCACTTATCACAAGGAACCCAAACTAAAGGTACACCTATCAATTCATAGAGTGCTAGTGAGGGTTTACCAAATGCTAAACCACTCCAAAGACAGACAATACTGCAAGCCGTATTGCAGCTCAAATTCACTGAGCTGAAATCCTCTTCTTTTGCTCTTCTTCTGTTAAAGAGCTACAGGAGTTCTGGAAATCCCAAGCCTGGCCTGTTTAATAAACATAGTGCTCCAGTTACACACAAGCCTTTTTCTAGCAATAAAAAGAGTTCTAGATACGTCTGGTTATACCTGCTGTCTAGACTGACTACAGCCATGATATTTTAAAGTAATAGTATTTCTCACAGACTAATGGGACTGTTCTTTTCCTGGAAAAAAAAACTGGAAATATGCCAAATAATCCTCCACCTTTCTCTGCATTACCTGCTGCATAACTTCTTCTTGGGGTTTACCACTGAATATGGCTTCATTGCAAAGGTGTGTTCTGCTGCACTATAATCTTCTTGGTGCTGGTGATTTCAGAAACAATAGCCCCAGGAGATTCCTTTTCCTAAAGAAATTTTATAGAAAACATTCCTTCTTTCATCCTTTCCCTGTTTACCAAAATGCAAACTGACAGGCAGCTCCATGACAACAGCACAAAGTAGAGTAATTTGTTTCCCTGTCAGGCAATCAGCCATAGTTAGCAAAAAGCAGAAGTGCTTATACTTGCAATATAAATTGCAGCGTGTACAAGGTGCGGGAGTGAGTTTGGTTTCAATAGGGAACAGCATTTTTCTTTAGCCTGTTTCAGAGCTTTTGCATGAGCTCCTTCCTCTCCCAGCTCCTGAAGTACAGGCTTGTTCTGCTAAAGGTAAAGGTGACATTCATGGCTCTCTTGTTTTAACACGATGCCCTCTTTCCTGCCTACTGCGATCTGTGTGTTTTTCCAAACGGTTCTCTGCGTTGTTCTGGAGTACAGCAGCTTCTTGCGCACAGTAAATCGGTAAGGTTATATCGATTTCCTATTCTATTCACGATCTTAGCATAAAACATATGATGACAGAGAAAGAATGTTATCTTTTTCACAACCAGACAATGAAATTTTCACTTGGTTTTACTAACCCAAACATTGATTCTTCCATAATCACTAATTCTTTGGTCATAATATAAAACAAGTAGTTCCTTGTAAATATTGTCTTGTTTGCCACTACTCACCAGTCTATGCATCTTTTTGTTTCATAGATTACTGTAGCCAACAATTGTCTTTACCATAGATGGCAAATATTTTAATTCTCTCTGACACGTTTGTGAAGAGAAAGACTGCCCCGAGTAGGAAAGGGCGTGTTTCTTGCTAACATAAACCAACTGCCTCGTTTTCAAGGCGTTCGCAGGATATCAATTCAGTTCCTTGCTTTGCCACATATTTCATGTATGACTAACACTGGAAAATAAGTTTCCTTTTGTTTCCATTACACATCATTAAAGGGAAGTTAATATTTCTTTGCTTTGGCTGTTACAAAGTAAACCCTTCAGGATAGTGATAGGATTTTAATCGCTGTATATAAATAGAAGTAAATCCAGTCATCGGGTTTTTCATTATTCTAGGTACTAATAGAGCAAAATTTAGACTGCTAAACTCTTTATTAAGAAATGGCTTCATCAAGCCAATATACAGCTTGCCAAGCCTATGGCTGTTTTTAAATCCTCTCAATAGTGGCATTTAGATACTCCAATCCCTTTCTGCAGAGCTGAAGCAAAATCTGAATCACAGTCTGATGCTGATGTCTGGGAAATCCTGAGGAAAGCTCCTCCTTCTGAATATGAGAAAATTGCTTTTCAGTATGGTATCACAGATTTGCGTGGGATGCTCAAACGTCTCAAACGCATAAAGAAAGAAGAGAAGAAAAGTACAGGTTGGTGAGCTGTACTTATTATAAATATACGTGTACCTGTCTTCTTCTTTGGGAGTTCTTCAAATAATGGTATCAGCTGGACAGGCTCCAGACCCAAGAGAAAGAGAAACAGACCTTCCTATTCCAACTGTTACACAGTTTTTATGTACGAAATACTGATTACCAAAGGCCAAAGCTCTGAGCTACCTTAGTCTGAAACTCTGAATATTCTTAACCTGTTAATTTTACTTGTTTCTTCTGCTCTGCCCCTCATCTATCCTTGAATGTTAAAATACACCCCTTCCCACTCATCCCACTCCAAAAACTGGTCAGTATGTCAGGCATCAGAGGTATCTTTACATAATCTCATTTCCATAAATCTTAATTATTTGATTTTAACTAGTTCATTTAAAAGTCTGAAACAGAGAAGACAAGCAGCCATTCATTAGTACTGAGAAAATCAGTTTCATTTCCCTACATGGGCATGCATAGCTGTAATTCTATTTAGGATATGCTGAGTGCATATTCACATCTGATTTAGAATATTCTACTTTGCTTATTTTAGTTTGTATCACATGCTTTTCACTCCATGTTAAGTAACAACAGAAAACAGAACAGGATGAAGAATGAACAGAAATGGTAAAAATCCAAACAGTGATGTAGCAAACAGGGAAGTAAGTAAGTGGGGTTTAGGTGATAGCAAAGAACAAGAAAGGGAATTAAGATTTACTTTACTGACAGAAAAAAAGTAAATAATTACTAAAGGTTTTTTTGTTTGTTTCTTTGTTTTGTTCTTCATCATAAGCATTCCTTAAGAAACTGGATCCAGCTTATCAAGTAGACAAAGGGCAAAAGATTAAATTAATGGTTGAAGTTGCTGATCCGGATGCTGATGTGAAATGGCTGAAGAATGGACAGGAGATCCAAGTGAGCGGCAGGTAAACTATAAATATAGAAAATCCAGAAAAGAATGGGCTACAGCTCGGACAAAGAGGGCAAACTAGTTTTTCTTAGAAAGGAAGGAGTTGATAGTTGGACTAGAAAATCTTAAAGGTCCTCTACAACCTAAACTATTCTGTGATTATAGGAAAATAGGGAGAAAAAGAATCTGCAGAGTCTCTTGGCTCGGGGTCAGTCTACTCATAACTTTTCTTTTTCTTCCCTCTGCTCTACATATCTACACATGGAACTGTGTACATGGATACTTACACCTAACTACTTAGCAAGTAAGTCCTCATTATATTCTGATCTTTATGTGTATATCCAGGGTTCAAAATAACTTCCTCATGATAGCTTGCTTTCAAAACCAACTTCCAGTGATTTTGTGCTTAAGCTGTGACAAGGCATGGTGGCTAGATGTTAGAAAAGCATCCAGCACCAATTCACAGGAGTGCATATCCTTCACACTTGTATGAAGATTTATCCCTCATTTCATATGCTAGTTTTTCAAGCACTAATGCTGTCACTGAGACAGGGATAGGGCTTGAGTCTTTACACAACTGGCCACCGATGTCAATAAAAAAGTAGGAATATTTTTCTCTGGCAGGCAGGGGAAGGCAGTGACTGGGTCAAGAAAGAGTTACTCTCTGATATTTGCATTCTTTTCCAGATATATTTTTGAGGCTGTTGGGAACAAGAGAATACTGACTATAAATCACTGCTCTCTGGCTGATGATGCAGCATATGAATGTGTGGTAGGGGAGGAAAAGAGCTTCACAGAGTTGTTTGTAAAAGGTGAGCAATGGTAACAACAAGCTTGAACAAATTCTGATGTGTATTGAAGTAGATATTTTTCTTACAGTGAAATGAAGGAAAATTTTCCCTACAGCTGCAACTAAGAAAGCACAGGAAAACAACACAGTAAAATTACCATTAATTCTCATTTGAATTTAGGTCTTCCCAAAAATAGGGCTAGAAACTTACTTCTAAAATTGCATTCCACTCCATAAACTTTGCATTGCATTCCAAAAACATGTACCTCAATCTCTACAAGCAGTCAAGTAGTATAGAAAACTAATACCTCCAGTTTAGAATTTCAGAATATATACATCATTGTATTCTGTCTCATGAAGCAAACCCCAAAAGGTCATTTGATAATACTATGTGATCCAGCATAGTAAGTATTAAGTTCGAACACAGAACATCACCATGTATTTGGCCAGGGGTTCTTCCTGTGCAGAGTGGTGAAATCTACTTCTGCTCTTCAGTCTTCTGTAACACTGTTTTAATAAAAATCTCTTAATTTCCAGAACCTCCAATCCTGATCACTCACCCACTGGAGGACCAGATGGTAATGGTTGGAGAGAGAGTGGAGTTTGAGTGTGAAGTGTCTGAAGAAGGAGCTACTGTGAAATGGTAAGGGAATTGAAAAGGGGAAAAAACACAAGGAACGTGAAACCGTATCTCTGCAGACCAGTGTCTGTCTTACATGAAGAAGGAACTAAGAGGCCAGAATAGGGCAGAAAAGAAATTAAGCATAGACATTTTATAGAGTCTCTTGAATTTCTTGTTCGGTGTTCACAGGATGCTATGGACTGTACCAAGCTCTTAGCTTCTAAACACTCGACAACAACATCTAACTATTGCCCCAACCATCAGATCTGTATTGTTACAAGTTTGCTATAATTTATAGAACCTTCTGGTCTTCTCAACTGCAGTGAAGGTTATTTTTAAAGTACTTTTTCTTAGCTCTCCTGAGACAAAGAGGGAAGGTTATTGACTTCTTTTAACCTGTCTGTTGTGGTGATCCCGAAAAGCTGGTCATTATGCATATGCAGCAATGAGGATTAAGACGACAAACGTTTAGATCACAGAGTCCATTTGTCAGGCGTTCCAGCTGAGCGGAAGCTGGAACGTTCAAGCTGCTTGGGCAGGCACAGCATGCAGCGCTCACATACCAGGTCTTAAGCACACTGTTCTCACTTCATCTCTCTAACTGATGAGATTCTCTCCTGCTTGTTAACAGCTTCAGGCAGATGGTTATCAACTGTTCCCACAATGCCCATTACATTCCTGGAAAGTGCCAACCACTCATCTGCTCTCCCAAAGGAAGGAACTGAGAATTTATTTAGAGTCCAAGAGCTAGTAGAGCTTATGCGTTGCACTACTGAAGCCACACACATAGGCACACACATGCTATTGTTCAGGAACTGCTTACAGATGCCAAGAGATGGGGACAACCAAATCTATCCCTCTCAGATCAGTGCAGCTGCCACACTTTGATCCTCTCTGCCTTTGAACAACTCCCATATATCTTGCAGAGATGCTGTATGTGGGATGGGCATGTGGTGTGACAAGGACAAATCAACAGCTGTCTCAGCCTGAAATGCAGCAAGTGTTCAGAGAAACTCTTCAAACCATAGCAACAGAAAGCTGAGCAATTAGATATTGACACTGTGCTTTACTAGTTTTATTAGGTGACACTCAGTCAATTCGTTCCGGCAACAAGGGGAGCATTCTGGACAATGGAGAGAAGTATCCAGGGAAAACATGAAAAACAGAATGGATGAAAGAGTTCGAGTTTCATGGCTCATTAAGCAAATGCTCAACAGTTTATGCCAAGTAACAGGCACTAATTCAGGGCACCTGTTACAGCTCTTGCATCCGTTAAAACCTGGGATATGAAATCACAAGCACATGGACAAAAGCAATTATGTGACTTACAGAGGGCAGAAATAAGGCTTACAGTCTCATAGGCATAGCCATCAGACTGGGGCTTGGAGAACTCATTATGTGGGTCTCTTCACAGTAATCAGCAAAGAATATTCTCTTGATCACCCTGAAAGGTCTCAGATTATTACTATGCAGTACTATGGAACAGTTATTTCAGAACTTCAGATGGTCTTGGAAATAATATCATCCTTGAATGAAAAGGTGCTATAAAATACATAATCTTTATCTGATTTTTTCACCCTTGAATGCTGGATGTATCATTTTATCAGCTCCAAATGAAAACAAACTCTAGGAATGATAAATCTGTGTGTCCCCATTATCATATAGTACCTAATCAGTGACATCCCCAAAAATATTCACCAATTTATCCTTACATTATGAACAGGATATAGGAAAGCATTTCTAGACAGAAAAAAGAGGCATTGAGAGGCAAAGCTGAGAACAGATTTTTGACCTTGCAGATCTTCAGGACTTTGACACACTAAACCATGGCTGACTTACCTATTAGAATAGAATAGAATAGAATAGAATAGAATAGAATAGAATAGAATAGAATAGAATAGAATAGAATAGAATAGAATAGAATCAAGAAGGCTGGAAGAGACCTCAAAGATCATCGAGTCCAACCTGTCACCCTAAACCTCATGACTATCTACACCATGGCACCAAGTGCCACGTCCAATCCCCTCTTGAACACCTCCAGGGATGGTGACTCCACCACCTCCCTGGGCAGCCCATTCCAATGGCCAACCACTCTCTCTGTGAAGAACTTTCTCCTCACCTCCAGCCTAAACCTCCCCTGGCGCAGCTTGAGACTGTGTCCTCTTGTTCTGCTGCTGGTTGCCTGGGAGAAGAGACCAAACCTCTCCTGGCTACAACCTCCCTTCAGGTAGTTGTAGACAGCAATGAGGTCACCCCTGAGCCTCCTCTTCTCCAGGCTAAACAGTCCCAGCTCCCTCAGCCTCTCCTCATAGGGCTTGTGCTCAAGGCCTCTCACCAGCCTCGTTGCCCTTCTCTGGACATGCTCCAGCAATTCAACATCTTTCCTAAACTGAGGGGCCCAGAACTGGACACAGTACTCAAGGTGTGGCCTAACCAGTGCTGTGTACAGGGGTACAATGACCTCCCTGCTCCTGCTGGCCACACTATGCCTGATGCAGGCCAGGATGCCATTGGCTCTCTTGGCCACCTGGGCACACTGCTGGCTCATGTTCAGGCGGCTGTCAACCAGTACCCCCAGGTCCCTTTCTGCCTGGCTGCTCTCCAGCCACTCTGACCCCAGCCTGTAGCTCTGCATGGGGTTGTTGTGGCCAAAGTGCAGCACCCGGCACTTGGACTTGTTGAATGCCATCCTGTTGGACTCTGCCCATCTGTCCAGCCTGTCAAGGTCCCTCTGCAGAGCCCTTCTACCCTCTAACAGATCAACACCTGCTCCCAGCTTGGTGTCATCTGCAAATTTACTGATGATGGACTCAATCCCCTCATCCAGATCATCAATAAAGATATTGAACAGGATGGGGCCCAGCACTGATCCCTGGGGGACACCACTAGTGACAGGCTGCCAGCTGGATGTGGCACCATTCACCACCACTCTCTGGGCTCGGCCCTCCAGCCAGTTCCTAACCCAGCGCAGAGTGCTGCTGTCCAAGCCACAGGCTGACAGCTTGGCCAGGACTTTGCTGTGGGGGACAGTGTCAAAGGCCTTGCTGAAGTCCAGGTAGACTACATCCACAGCCTTTCCTATGTCCACCAGGCTGGTCACCTGATCATAGAAGGAGATCAGGTTGGTGAGGCAGGACCTGCCCTTCCTAAATCCATGTTGGCTGGGCCTGATTCCTTGGCCATCTTTCAGGTGCCCCCAAGACAATCTGCTCCATGATTTTCCCTGGCACTGAGGTCAGGCTGACAGGCCTGTAGTTCCCAGGTTCTTCTGTGCGTCCCTTCTTGTGGATGGGTGTCACACTGGCCAGTTTCCAGTCTTCTGGGACCTCTCCAGTGAGCCAGGACTGGTGGAAAATGATGGAGAGAGGCTTGGCCAGCTCATCTGCCAGCTCTTTCAGCACCCTAGGATGAATCCCATCAGGTCCCATGGACTTGTGAATATCCAAGTGACTCAACAAGTCTCGAACTAATTCCACATGGATTTCAGGAGTACAACACTGCTCCTTGACCCCATCGACCAGCTCAGGAGGCCAGTTATCCTGAAGTCCTCCTGCCTTACTGTTGAAAATGGAGGCAAAGAAGGTATTTAGAATCTCAGCCTTCTCCTCATCCTTAGTTACAATGTTACCCTCCACGTCCAATAAAGAGTGGAGGCTCCTCTTGCCCCTCTTTTTAGCATTAATATATTTATAAAAATGCTTTTTGTTGTCCTTCACGGAAGCAGCCAGTTTAATTTCTAACTGTGCTTTTGCCTCTCTAATTTTTCTTCTACATGATCTAACAACATCCTTAAACATATCACTAGTTGCTTCCCCCCCCTTTCCAAAGGCGATAAACCCTCTTTTTTTCTCTTAAATCCTTCAGGAGCTGCTTGCTCATCCAGGCTGGTCGTCTTCCCCACCAGCTCGTCTTACGGCATGTGGGAACTGCCAGTTCCTGTGCCTTTAGGAGCTCCTGTTTGAAGCAGGTCCAACCATCCTGGACCCCTTTCTTCTTAAGGGCTGTTACCCAGGGAACTTTCCGAATAAGTTGCCTGAACAACCTGAAGTTTGCCCTCTGAAAGTCCAAAGTGAGGGTTCTGTTACTGCTCCTCCCTATCCCCCTGCATATTGAAAACTCCACTATCTCATGATCGCTGCACCCTAGACAGCCTCCAACCATCACATCTCCCACCAGCCCTTCTCTATTTGAGAACAGCAGATCAAGCAGAGCCTTACCCCTGGTAGGTTCACCTAAGAGCTGCATCAGGAAGTTGTCATCCATGCACTCTAGGAACCTTCTGGACTGTCTCCTCTCTGCTGAATTAAGTTCCCAGCAGATGTCTGGTAGGTTAAAGTCCCCCACAAGGACAAGGTCTGATGATCTTGAGACAGCTTCCAGCTGCTTATGGAATATCTCATCAGCCTCCTCGTCCTGGTTGGGTGGTCTATAACAGACTCCAACCAGGATGTCAGTTTTGTGTGGCCTCCCTCTGATTTTAACCCACAAGCATTCAACCCTTTCATCTGCAACCTCGAGTTCTGAGGCATCAAAGGATTCCCTAATATACAGGGCCACCCCTCCTCCTCTTCTCCCTTGCCTGTCTCTCCTAAAGAGCTTATAACCCCCCAGTGCGGTACTCCAATTGTGAGAATCGTCCCACCATGTTGCATGTTATTGCACTAGATGTGCTTCAAGTGCAAGGCTGAACCAGATGACCTATGGTGGTCTTTAAACCAATACTTCTAAGTTCTATAAAATCCTCCACTTACTCTTCAGTATCAACCGATTCTTCCATTTCTTTGCTCAGCTTATGACAGGGAGGCCTGTAATATTACCTTATATGAGGTAATATTGCACTTTTCACTGCATCAGTGCATTATTTTAAGGCAAATGAAATCTAGGTCTTAGATGTTTACAGTTTTATCACTCCACTATTTGTCAGTACACCCCTCTGCTGTACTCATGTGTACTGTACTCATACACAGCATCAGCAGTGCGGTAAATTACCAAAACAAACACAAGTACTATTTCCTTCCCAGGGATTTAAGTTAATAGATTATTGTTAATAATTTATTTTCATTATTTAAACAAGATTTCAAGAGCTCTCTTACCAATATCTGAATAGAGCATTCAGATATTTTTGATGAGATGTGTCAAAATACACCATGAAAAAGAAATTTAAGAAGTTCAGTTTCAGAGCATGTAGTTTTGCCACAGCAGCATGTTGAACCTCTGGATTAAATTGTGTTCTCAGGAGTTCAGCAGAGGTTTATTCACTGCACTGTAGTAGCACGTGTTCCAGAACCAATCTGCATGAATGAGAAATACAATCCTCAGGAGAGCATTTTCCCATTCAGCTCCAGACTATAGCCACTCAGCAGGGAGAGGAAACATTATCCAGACATAAAAGTAAGTGCTGTGTTTCATATGGTTGTTACAGACATCCTTTGTTTCCTCCCTTACTAGTGTTTTAGTCCTGTGATCTGGAAGGGAGGATAGTGTTTTTTCTAAACCAACTATAAATTACAAGGTGTGCTCTAAAGAATAATTAGGAGGGAGTAAGTTGCTTAAAGTTTGATCTTGTGATTTACTTCAGGAAACTTTTAGGTAAAAGGTTTCCTTGCATACATCTACCCAGAGATTAGTGCCATAGTATTTAAATGAGACCCTAAGCAGCATTTCAATTTGCTATCATGTAAGCTCACCTGTTAAGATGAATGATCACTGCTAACAAACAACAAATGGTAAAAAGAAAATTCCTTACTCTATTAAAAGCATAACAATTTTTTCTTCCATGTATCAGAAATTTTTGTTTACAAACTACAGCAGTAGTCAACAAGTAGCATGAGATATATATATTCAAATAATGAGAAATATGAAATGCTACAAAACGAGTAAGCTGAAAAAAAATCCAAGTTATTTTCTTGTAGCCTGTTTAGGTTATTCAGAATTAGGAACGGGAAGTCTTATGTATTTTTGTGTCACCTTGTCTAAACAGTATGAAACCTCTCTGCTCGTTTCCCTTTCATGATGACTGGAAATTGCAATAATTAAATGTCCTCCCAGGGCGGATAGTGAAACTTAATTGAACAATATCTTAAAATACGGTGGCATTCATGAATAGAAAGGGCTAGCCAATCCAAAATCCGTCTCCGTTTAATTCCATCATAGTATTTTCTTCTTTTACTAATACCCACAAAGCATGAACTTACAACAATTGTAATCCACATCAAGAAAGTTTAAGATTTTAAGGCATTTCCCAGTAAATTCCATTTACCTCACAGCAGCTGTTAAGACGGCACACTCCCGGCTGGTGAAGCGTCTTCAGCCCTGTGTATTCTTGTGCCGGGTTTGTGTTTGGGGAGCTTCTGAGAGAAGCTTCGAGAAGCTCCCCCGACTTCAATGCATTCTTGGGGTTCAAGGTCAGGTTCATCAACGTTTCCACACTAATGGACTTACTTTAAAAAAAAAAAAAAAAAAAGGAGAGAGAAAACACCAACCAAAACCTGGTGGGCGGGTTTTTCTGTTTTGGCGGTTCTTTTGTTTTGGAGAGGAGTGGGAGTCAGAGAGAGCATGGGAACACTGAGGTCAGTGAGAAAAGGGGATGGGGAGGCAACCCGGAGCAGCTATTGCCCTTCAGCCTATGACAAAATATCAAGGTGAATGCCTGCAGCCCTTGGAGATCAACAATGTGGAAGAATCCCACTTGCAGGACATGGAGGACCCCACGCCTGGCCAGTTGGCTGCTCCCGAACAATCTGGTCGCAACACTAAGGCCGGAAGCTGCAGCTCTGAGGGGAGCTCGCGCTGGTCCGTCTCTGGGAGGGGAACTCCTTCGTAAAAAGCTGCAGCCCGTGGGAAGGACTCACACTGGGGAAGGTGGTGGAGGACTGTCTCCCGTGGAAGCGACCCCCATGCTGGAGCAGGGGCGGACTGTGAGGAGTCTCCCTGCTAAGGAGGGAGAAGCAGAGACAACATGGAACAGGCTGGCACTGACTGCGACCCCCAATCCCTGTGCGGCCGCAGGGAGGAGGTAGCAGAGCTGGGCCTGGGAAGAGAGTCGGCGTGGGGGAAAGGTGGTGAGATTTTTAACATCCAGTTATGCCTCTCATTGCCCTACTCTGATTCAGTTGGTGGTGGTGTTTAAACCGATTCTGTTTTCCCAAGGTGAGGCTATCTTTTGCCCGTGGCTCTAAGGGATGGCTGAATCCTCCCTGTCCTTTGTCTCGACCCAGGAGCCTTTAGTTGTGTTTTCTCCTCCCCACGCCACCGACCGGAGCGGTGAGCCAGCAGTTGGGGCGGGGTTACTGCTGGCTGGGTGCACTCAAACCATGAGACTTCTACAGCATTTAACATGCTTTCGTGTTTATCTATAGCATATAGATAGTAATAGTGAAGGAATTCCTCATGAGTGAACTCTCTTGAAACAGAAGTCAAATACCTTGCGAACATTAATAAGCTAGAAGCATTTCAGTTTAGGTTACGCTGACATTTAACAGTCTCTTTTTTGCTAACTTGAAAGGCTGAAAAGATTGGATACTTTCTTGTCTCTTGCAATTTCTAGTAACATTGAGCTGACTCTCATTCTCCTAACCACAGAAAAATGACTCAGTGCTGTTTGGCATTGCAGGGAAAAGGATGGAATTGAGTTGACACGGGAAGAAACATTCAAATACCGATTCAAGAAAGATGGCAAAAAGCAGTATCTAATTATTAATGAGTCAACCAAGGAGGATAGTGGACACTACACTGTGAAGACCAATGGGGGGGTATCAGTTGCTGAACTAATTGTACAAGGTAGGCACAGGTACCAAAGAAACAGAAAAATGAAAACAGGCTGAGGGTAACCTTCTCCAGGATAGTGCATAGGAGTAGCATAATCCTTATGTCATGGAAAATAAAGACTTCATAAGGGGCATAAAGTTTGATAATAAAGGCCTCAGTGAGAAGTCAGATCTGTGTGCTGGATGTAGTAAATAGCCTGCTTACCTACTTAGTCCTGTTAAAGCCCTGCATGATATGTATTGATGTAGGAAGATAGCAAACCTTTGAACAACTTTCATATAATACTCTTCCCCAAACACCTTGCTCAGCCCTAGCCTCTTCTACTGAGTAAATCCACACCGTTTACTTTGCAGAGCTATTCTGCTGATGTGTGTATCAATTATTCTTACAATATCAGAGAAAAAGCTGGAAGTTTACCAGAGCATTGCAGACCTGACAGTGAAGGCACGTGACCAGGCAGTCTTCAAGTGTGAAGTTTCGGATGAAAATGTGAAAGGAATTTGGTTGAAAAATGGAAAAGAGGTGGTTCCAGATGAAAGGATAAAGATCTCCCATATTGGCAGGTTAGTCTTGTTTCAAAAAAGCAGTGCAGGCTTGGGTATTTCATTACAACCCACAGAACCTATTATCTCAGGGAACAGGAATATAAAGGAAGACTTTGTCCTGACTCTAGCTAAAAGGGAATGTTAAAGCCATCTCATATTAAATCAATATATAGTCACAGACTTGTTGGTATGCATGCAAGCTTTCTGTGATAGTATGTTTTGCATATATGCCATCAGTAAGTCAGCAGGATTCATTTTCAGTCTTCATTAGGATTTCACGATTTCCTGTGTTTGAACAATCTAGAAAATACGTTGATAGCTTTTAAATTAGCAGTAGGGTTTAAAGGGATTAAGATAGCACTCGATGTATAAGCCTCTTCAGAACAACTAGGGTTTATATTAACACAAACAGTTGCACAATTCTATGTTCAAGCTTCTTAGCACTTGAACTACTACTGGAAATGGAGACCAAGAAGATTCAGAAGATACATAAGCATTACCTATTAGGTAAAGTCTTCCTTAGTACTCCCTTTCTGTATTGTTTTGAACTTAGTCATACAAGGATGGAGCATCAGTGTTTGGCTTGTTATTCCAGAACATGTTGTAGTCACAATCTGATCAAACGAAGCCAGTCAGCAGTGTTACAACTGCCCTTGTAAAGATAACAGACTGGACTAAAAGCAAAGAAACTCCTTCCTCTATTCAGACTACACCAAAAAAATCCATTCATAGACAATGTGATAAGGATTTGCTCGAATACTGAAAGCAGAGCGGTCTACAGCCCTGGTGGTGATTGATTTGATGTTAGGGCAAATATTAACGTCTGTTAATAGCCTGTAGCCTGCACCTTGTCTTTTAAGATAGCCCTGTTTCTCCTGGAGAGGTAAAGTAAGGGAGTGGGAAATATTTGTTCATATTTCCAGAATCCATAAGCTAACTATTGAGGACGTAACACCAGATGATGAAGCTGATTATTCCTTCATCCCTCAGGGATTTGCTTACAACCTTTCTGCCAAGCTTCAGTTTTTGGGTAAGTTATCTCAGAATCTGCAATGAGAATTCCAGAGGCATAAAATGATAGCATTAATTGTGGTAATAGCAGGAGGGAGTATGCAGAATCCCTCCCTCTGTCTGAATATAGGTACATTGCTTTTTCCCTGTTTATTTTGTTATTATCACATTGTTTAACAGAGCCTGTTTTCTCGTTTATTGCATTAATCTGTTGATGTATATGCCTTGTGAGGTTTAATGATGAATAGTTTTAAAATTACTTTGTAAGTGCAGACACTCTATAAATTCTGGTTTCCGATCTATTTCTCCTATCCACTCCCTTCTTTTTTATTTTCCAGAGGTGAAGATTGATTTTGTACCACGAGAAGGTAAGAACAGCAGTCATTATTTAAATGTAAGTAAGCACATTTTCAATAGCAAAGGAAGCAGTGGTTTTTAATTTTAAACTTAATGTATGAATATTCAAAATTTTGTTTTCCTTCCACACAGAACATTCAAACTATATTTATAACTTATTTTCTCTGTCTTTGTTATAGAACCTCCCAAAATCCACCTTGACTGTTTAGGACAGTCCCCTGACACTGTTGTCGTGGTGGCTGGGAACAAATTGAGACTGGATGTTCCCATATCGGGAGATCCAGCACCCACTGTCATCTGGCAGAAAGTAAACAAGGTAATGTGTAACCTGGGACAATATCTGAGAAGAGGAAGTGACAATAGGAAATATACTTTCTTACTCAAATCTTACCTTGATTTAAAATTCTGAGGTACATGTGTTTTCCTTTTATTTCTAGGGGTTTTAAATCTCTTGTTGGCATTTAGCTGTTTTTGTGAGAGTCACCTTGAACCATTCTTTGTCAGAACTGTTCGCTGTTTTCTGTTCCAGAAGAATAGAGCGGAGCTGTGTATGAGTAGACAGATGTGTACATGCAGGCACTAGGATACCATACACACCTATTCTATTCCTACCTGAGAGAAAAACAAATATGTGATCATTCCATCCCATCACCTTCACCTGATAGGATAGACATGTTCTGGAGATTGCAGCTTCTTTTTGAATCTTTCTCAAGAATTCTATAGTCTGAAGTAAATACCATGTTAGCAGACCACTGGGATAAAGCTGTATTTGCTGTAATGAAAATAGAGGACACTTGCTGTTTGCCTTATCAAAGCAATTACAAAACATCAAAGAAAGAATTTAGAAGCTAGACATAAGATGTTAAGTGAGCTTCCTTTCTGGCTATCTCAGAACATCTCTACCCCTCACCATCTGTGGGGTCTTGATCTCTTAACTAGCACAAAACTGACAGAAATACTTTGCATAATATTGTACATCATCATTGCACTTTCCATAGGCATAGATATAGACAAAATAATATTGCCAATTCTATTAATTTCTCCAGTCTCATTTATTAATGATTCTTCTGCATTCTTTGTTCATGTTAGCATATTTAAAAACATTTACAACTTTTTTCTGCAATGCAGAATTAGTTTGGAAACAAACCCCCATGTTTTTGTCTTTTGGGAACCAAGACACAAGTTCCTCTTACAAAATTATGATTGAGTACCAGACAACCCCTAAAACAGTGTTATTTTTAAAGCGTGAAGTTTCAGCTTACCAGTAGAAGCCCATCTTGATTTGGAGAATGTATAACATATATTTAGTGATTAAATCCTAAACAAACAGTAGCACAGCTTCATTAAACATTGTTTGCTGTGTTTGCAGACCTGAATATATTTCCAAGTGTTAAAACATGTATGTTGACTTGATGTCCCATTGGCACAGAAAAAAAGTAATCCTTATTTTTGTAGCTATACAAGATGAGTAATTAGTACTACAGAACAGAGAGAGATTCACAACCACTTACAACTCTCCTGCAGAATTGCCATACATCTCTTTGTTAGGCTGTAAATCTGGGTTTGCTTGCTTACCCTTCCCTTAACTGGCTGCAGTCTGATACAGCTGTTTCCATTTCTGGTTTTCATTTCTGTATCAATTGAGTTCCTTCCCAGGTCACTTGTGCCCTCACTTGGCACTTCACTTTTCTCACACTTCCATATTCATCCCCCCTAACAAAGCTATGGACCCTTCTCTGTCTTGCAAAAGCAGCTTTACAGCTCTGCTGTGGTGGGTTGAAATTTCCCTCCCACATTAACAACACCAGAATAGCTCAGTTCAGAAGCAAATGAGGCTGTATTTACAAGCAAAAACTACAGTCTACAGTGGAATGCAATGAGTATGTACAAAAATATACAGTATTTACAAATATGTACAATTAACAGAAACAGCACAAAACCTTCCTGGCCAAAGCCAGGATAGCTGTCCCTCTGCCTCCCCCTTCCCTGCCTTCTCCAGACCCCCCTGGCAAAAGGAAGAAAGTCAAGAAGCAGAGAGGTTGTTACAACTTAGCCAAGGTCGGTGTGCAGGTGTGTTATCTCCGAAGCAAAGCCAGAAGAGAAATGCAGATGCACCCTGCTAGACTGCCCAGCAGAAAAACACCAGACAGACTGAACTTTGTTTTGAGAACTGAATCTTAAAGGTTTCTCTCTCTCCAGTTGAAGTGTTCAGAATAATCATTATTTTTCTTTCTTACATCCAGTTGTGATTTATTTACATTCTTTTACTTTTCTGCTTGAACTCTGTGAAAACAAATTAAAGGCACAGCCTTAAAATCACCACATCTGCTCAGAAAGATTGAGTTATTTTCTGTGGTTTTCTTTGCTTATCTAGAAGAACGACCTTGTTCGGAGCAATGACGAATCCATCGCTCCCTCAGAAAACAGCACCGATTTAAATACTGATAGTAAGGTAAGTTCCTTATTAACTTGTGCAGACACACAAACGTGCTTAGTGTTTTCCAAATAAAAGTTGTATTCAGAAGGAAATAAAATCAGTGCATATTAAAACTAGTGAAACAAATAGCACATCAGACCAAACACCCTGCCCCACAACAGTAATTACAAAGCACTTTGAATGGGCACAAGAGATGAGTGAGTAGTTTTAGAGTAGGTGCTCACTGAGGAAATCTCTTTCCAATCACTGTCACAGGGTGGTTGTATCACAAGAAATCAAAGCAGTTATTTGAAAACTTTCTAAAATGCATTTGTTTATCCCCTTTCCCCCTACTTTTAAGCTTCAATAATAACTGTAAGTAAAAAACTGGGACAAAAATCTTAAAGGACACAGGGAAAGATGACAGTGGGTCAAGAGGGTGGACTCTGTGTGTACAAAACAATGAAAGGAGATTCATTTTCCAACAAGTTTCCTTTTTGTCATAAATAAAAAATATTGTACATTTATTATGCAACAATATACCTTTCTCAGGGTTAGGTTTCTGCTGTGCTAATCACTCACTATTCAGCACATAAACTTCCTAACAGTTCCCATTCAAAGTCTAGAGGGGGCACGGGTACATCAAGGAATATTACAGGTAAACAGCAAAGTTGAGGACATTATGTTGAAACATCAGCTTGGAGAAAAGTAGAAAGTTACCCCATGTATCTTGAGTGACAGAAATCACACTGATGCCATTAACAGTTATAAGAAACATGGGACTTTTTTTAGAGGGTAATATTTCAAATGTTACATGATGCCCAATGCGTTTATCAGGAATGTTTGTCCCACCATCTGAATTTGCAAACCTCAAATTTCCAGTGTTCAACCATTATCCATGAGCTTTTCACATTCGTACTGGTAGCTGTCCTAAGTAGGAATTTGTGGAGGTACTTAGTAACTTCTTTGAAACTTAACCAGATATGTGTAACTAGCATTGGATTGTAACAGCTTACAGACTTGCAGAACCATTTCCCCAAATGTTATTTATGTGAGTCACTTAGTGTATGTTTTCTCTCTTCCACATAAAAATAGAACTTGAAAAACTTTGTAGATTTTCAATAATTTGTATAATGTTGAATGCTTTGAAGACTTTAAACAGCTTACATACAGGCTGTCCCTGGCACAACACTGAATTACTTTAAGTGTTGCTTTCACTTCCCACAGCTTCTGTTTGAATCTGAAGGCAGAGTTCGTGTGGAGATGCATGAAGACCACTGTGTCTTCATCATTGAAGGAGCAGAAAAGGAGGACGAGGGAGTATACAGAGTTACAGTTAAGAATCCTGTGGGAGAAGATAAGGCCGATATCAAAGTCAAAGTTATTGGTAAGCAGAGAAAGGAAACCACCAGAGCATGAATGTAAATTGAGACCACTGAAACTCACCCTCCTCTAAAACTGAGGCAAGTTCTGACTTTGGGTTTAGAAAAAACAGAAAAAGATGATAAAAACAGGAATACTATCAGTCACAAAATTTGGCAAAAGTATTTTTCACAAGTAGCTGCCTTCCTTGTGAAACAGTAAGAGCAACTCCCAGTGGAAATCTGTGTATTTCCTTTTTATGCATTTCCAGTTTCAGGTGATTCCATCATTTTATAGAAGCCATTCCATTCTGAAGTATATGCTTCATGCTTGTCTAAGATAGGAAAAACTTATTGGCATTTTGTCATGGTTTATGTTTTTAAGCAAATTCTCTAAGCAGCAAATGTCTAATACAATAAAGAGACATCACATATCTGATGTAAGACAAACAGATCATCACAGAAGAGCTGGGGGGAATATTATTTTGAGTCAGTAATTGTTTTAAAATTTTTCATAATGTTTAATGTGTTTCTCCCCTGCCACACAAGACAAAAAGTCAGGTTATAAGCAAACAGAAATAATTCAAGAAAATTACTTATACACCTACAGCATTAAAATTTAGAATTCATAGAATTCACTGCTAGAGGGAAGACTAAATCTCTTTTCATCTTTTATAAATCCTAAATCAGGATATATACTATGAATATCTACATGATTAAAAAAAAACAAACAAGAAAACAGAAAAACCCACCACCAACTCAAAACCAAACACCTGAGGCTTGAAGTTCTTCTATATAATGTTTATTCTACAGAAAGCAGGATACCCTGGAGCAAGCTTCTTTTTTTCAGAACTGAATTACCTTGTAACCTTACATTTTTGCAAAAAAGTTGATTACTGCGGGAAGGGACAAAGTTGCTGAATAATAGGTGGTATTTAAAGAAAAACTAATCTAATGCAGAAACATCAAAGAACAGGATTCACTTTAGACTAAGATAATACAGACTTGATTGTATCTACTGTTGTTATCAGATAAAGTTGTATCAATGCAATACAGAAAAAAAAAGTGTTAAAGGAAAATATTTCATTGTCTTGTGTAGAGAAATTGAAACAGTAACAACTCTCATTCATTCTCACACTTTATTTAGATGTTCCTGACCCTCCAGAAGCTCCCAAGATCAGCAACGTTGGAGAAGATTACTGTACTGTGCAGTGGCAACCCCCTAAATATGATGGTGGCCAACCAGTGCTTGGTAAGAAGAGCTGAAATAAATAGTCCCCAGCAGCTGCTTTAAAATGACGCAGAAAGATTCTTTATATTTATTCACTCTAGGAAGGCTGACCCTTAGAAACTAACCAATACATCAAACCTTCAGGCTGAACTAGTTTCTGGCCCTTCAATTTTAGAGAGAGAGTGCCCCCTACCCGTGATATTTGAATGGGAGAAATACTTCAGTGACTACCAAAGCACAAGGTACTAAAATAGTTAAAACATTCTCATTCAAGGCTGAAATTTAAGGTCACTATACAGGCTTTTGGACTTACCCAGGAATCCCAAAGAGATCTGTGGCCTCAGTCATCAACTTTAGTAGTTTGCAATCTCATGCAATACGTGTTTCTTTTAGAAAACTGCTCATAATTATACAGCACAGAATTATTGAGGCCAGAAAAGACCTCCGAGATCATCAAGTCCAGCCTATGACCTAACACCATGACATCAGCTAAACCATGCCACCAAGTGTCACATCCAATCTTTTCTTAAAGACATCCAGTGATGGCAACTCTACCACCTCCCTGGGCAGTCCATTCCAGTGTCTAATCAGGCTTTCTGTGAGGAAGTGCTTCCTAATCTCTAACCTAAATGTCCCCTGGCACAGCTTCATACCATGCCTTCTTGTCCTGTCACTAGTTGCCTACAACCCCCTGGCACAGGTCACGTAAAACTTCTCAATCAGTTTAGTGACCCTAACTTCTGTACTAAAAACTAGAGGTCAAAGTTACCATGTAATACAGAGAATGAACTCAAGCAATCAAGAATATCACCAATGCCATTTAAAATTCTTGTGCATTCTTATCTGCCTTCATATGGTTACAGACAGCATTGCAGGCAGTCTGCTAGAGTCTTTATTAGCTATATCTAACAGACAGAAAATAAATTAACACCCCATCTTTACTATTATGCAAACCTTTCATGAGGTATTGTCCTTTTATATTACTAAATCAGTATCTTTGCCTAGCATATATTCTATGCATATGCAGAAATAACCTGCTTTACCAAACGTCACTAACACTACCAGTATATTTTTACCTCATTTTTACTATGTTTTTCTTCTAAGTTGCATGTTGCCATTTAAACTACGGTATCCCTGTTATGCATACATCGAAATACCTCACCATTAGTGTATGGCATGTGAAATGTGCCTAAAGCCTAATACCAGACAATTCTAAATAATTTCTACTCTGCAAAGTATAATTACTCAGGTGAGAATGTCAGATAGGAGGGAAGTGATACAAAAGGAAACTGAAGGAAGATACCAGAAATATGCAGTCATGCTGAGTCACTTTTGGATTTTGTGCTACTGGTGGTGGGGAAGGTGTTTTTCATTATTCCTCGTCATGTGAGATGATAATTTGCAGTTCTTTCACATCCTAAGAGCCTATCTTTTCCAGGCTATATTTTAGAGAGAAAGAAGAAGAAGAGCTATCGATGGATGAGACTGAACTTTGACCTTTTAAAAGAGCTAACGTATGAAGCTAAGCGAATGATTGAAGGAGTAGTCTACGAGATGAGGGTTTATGCTGTGAATTCTATTGGCATGTCCCGGCCAAGCCCTGCCTCACAACCCTTCATGCCAATTGGTGAGTTTTAACACACTATGTTATTTCTAGGATAAAACCAAGACTGGACAATTTTCACCTCTTCTCTTCAAATGCCCTTACAACTGAAAAGAACATATTAGGAAAGAGGCTATCAACTATCTACATATTCTATATTTAATGAACCTTTTCCATTGTAATCTTCCTCTTCTCTATCTCTCATTCCCCTTCCTGAGAAGCACAGAGGTTCCGGTTTCATGAAATTGCTGCTGAATTTTTTGTTATTATAATTAGAAGTGTGAGAGTCAAGCTGGATCTGGAAAGGAGAACTAATTGACAAAAATTTCTCTGTCGCTCTCAGCTTCCCCCATTCCCTTATTGGGTGCAAATATCACAGTATCCCACCCAGTACTCCCTTAATCCTAGCCTGCTCCACAGCTAAAAGGATATCTGATTAAGATAATATTTGAGGAATGATTTTCTATAAATAATCCTTCCCGACAGAGCAGTGCAGTATCTGCTGCAGTCTGTGAGCAAGGAGCAAACTAAAGGAGTGCTCAGGAAGTCTGCCTCCTAAGAGCTTTAGAAAGAAGAAATACAAATAGCTGGAAATTAAAATGACTAGAGTTGCTAAATCTACAAATATCAGTGAAGGGGGACAGCCTTCTGAAGGAGATAATGGAAAAGCAGATGATGCAGTGAAGGGATCAGAAGGAAAGGATGAACTGCAAGAAGGGTCTCCTAATTCTGGATTTCAAACACACAACAGCTGGTCTGCAACAAAACAAGGCAAACGAAAACCATCACATGGAGCTACTGAAAAAAAAGGTCCAAAGTTTTCATGGCAGAGTTTTACTTGATTAAGAAAGTTCACACTTAACTGCTCAGAGAGGAGGTTTGGGGGTTTGATCACGTTATGTGTGGTTGTTTATGGTCCCAGCTACCTGTGCCTCCTGCATTCACAGTTCTTACTGCTATTTAAATCCAAATAATTTTGACACAGCTACAAAAATGAAAATGGATGGGGTTTTTTTGTTTTTGTTTTTTTTAATGACAGCTTTGGGAACTAAGATCAATTTCAGTCAGGTGCATAATTTATAAATCTGTATTTAAGCTACTTTTTATATTAAATACCTAATATAAAAGGTGTTATGTATAGTGAAAATTGTTCAGTTTGATATATATATATACACAGGATATACCAAACATACATCTCTTTAACATGATTGCTTCTATGCCACATACTTTCTGTCCCATCACACTAAATGTTATTTTTAAAAAGTTGTCTTTCTCTTTGCTTTTTGGAAATTATTTCACAGTAGTATTTGTGTCTGTTTGGGATTCTCCAGTAAGGGCTTTTATTTATTCTTTTTTAATTAGAAGAAAATTGTCATGCTTAAGAGGACTGAATTTAGCTACTAGTCTTTCTGAACAGTGTATTTAAAAACTGCAATGATACTCCTGTTTGGAAAAAAAAAATAGCTTTATCTAACTGAAGTGAAAACTTTTCAGCCCCAAAATGTTTTTCTTGGGTATATCTCTATTACAAATGTGCAAATTTGAACTAGTGTTCCTGTAAACATTTGGTCATAACTTTTGGTCATTATCTCCACTGTTAGAGGAAAATGAGTCAAATTTAGCCATTGATGAATTTGGTCCTCTGTGTGAATTTTATCTGATTACAATGAGGCTGTAAGTACACCATAAAAATCGTATACATTTTTACTTCTGAACTTTTCACAGATTTCTCCTGACAATTTGATTCCTTCAGCTCATGTTTTGTCATTGGGTTTCATACATGAATAGGAACTACTATCTTAACCTCTTGTCGTCGTCCCTCCCACATTATAGGAATCTTATGCTGCACTTTCTATTAAAAGAAGTATTAGTTATGTTTTACAACTGAGCTTCAGCTAAATTTCTTAAAACAGTTGGTGTATCATTCAGATGCTAAGCCCTCCTCCTGTAGCCTTTGAATTCTCAGTTATATTGCTGTTTCTTGGAATTTACTTCTACTTGTTTCCTTATAGCTCCTCCAAGTGAACCAACCCACTTCACAGTGGAAGACGTTTCTGACAGCACTGTTACCTTGAAGTGGAGACCCCCTGAGAGGATTGGAGCTGGGGGATTAGATGGTTATATTGTGGAGTACTGCAAAGATGGATGTAAGTAAGCAAAACTACTAGCCAGCAGCAACAGAACATTATTAAAATGCTAGAATTAGAATTGCATCACTCCAATATTGCAATAAATTAACCATATCCAGTATATTTAAACTTGAACTCTATGACTAACATCCTTGCCTACCATTACCAGAATTACATGCACATAAAACTACGAAGTCACACCAACTATAACATCATCTTCACAATCATCTTAAACTTTAATACAGAAAATTACTACGAAAATACTGGTATTGTTCTATAGTCGCTACTATACTTTTGTATCGTTCACAAATTGCATATTCCTTAAAACCAATATAATGAAATATCTGTAAGAACATCAGTCAAACTTTCGAGTAACTGCTACCTTATCTCATTTAATATTGTAGTCTGATAACAGAGTATAATTGCCCCATATCTACACATAATCACTTAGTCATTAAATTTTTTTTACCACACAGCTCAATTACCATATAACTTAAACTACAATTTTTACAGAGAATAATTTGTCCTTAATGAGATATCATCTTGGAATTACCAGAATCCCTATGTAATTGTCATAGAAGAATGATTTTAGCAGTTGTACTTGTGTGTCACTAAAGTGATCAAGGGACCCTCAGGAATTCTGTTCTACAGTGTCAACTGAGAAGTTAATAATAAATTACAAGTTACATACTTTTATTATTTTCAGCATATGTGGCTCTCACCAATCTCTTTGGACACTGACAGGATACATACTAAGGAATTAAAAAATCAAAACTTCACTTTCTTGCTAAACAAACTCCTTTTGCTCATGAAAATAAATGTAGTCTCTAAGCTCTGTAAGACAGACTGTTAAAGGAACTATCTGAAGGTGATTCTCTTACCCTTCAGCTATTTTGAATAACAATCCGTATACATTTCTTAATTCTATGTGTAAACATGTCTAGATCCAGAGTTCTTTTGCCCATCTTCGTTTATTCCCTTTTGTGCAGTATGGCATGCTAAATTCATTTTACCCTAACAGATTTGCTTTCAATTGTACCCAAGGCATCAGTTTGGAAAAAATAACATATTATTGGAATATGCAAATCCTCTCCTTGCAGCTACAGAATGGATTCCAGCTCTTCCTGGCCTAACTGAGCGCACATCTGCACTGATTAAAGACCTGGTAACAGGGGACAAACTTCATTTCCGTATAAAGGCTATAAACTTGGCTGGCGAGAGTGGAGCAGCAACAACCAAAGAGCCTGTTACTGTTCAAGAGATCCTGCGTGAGTATTTATATCAAGTGTATATGATCAGCTATGTTCTCTGGTCACAATTCTGCCACCTTCTGAGAACAACATCCAAACACTCTTTCACTTTGAATATGTACCCATTGTCTTCTGATTCTGAGAACATTACTGTAACATCCAGGTCTTATATTTCTACAGCATAGCTATTCAAACATAATCCTAGCTCTTGCTTTCCAAATGAGGCCATTTCACGTCCTGTAATGGCAGTGCTGGCATTTAACAGCATGCAAAATGACCAAGTTGGCTGTGGCAAGAGATTTATTTAAATAAAAGCCATTATCTGTACTTGATTGCCCTAGGTTATTAATTAACACCCTGTGTATCATCCAACAGCAGCAGATAGATTATAACTCATTTGACTGCTGTCCAAGAGATACCAGGAGCTGCTAATAGTGGATTCCTCAACCTTGAATGACATGAAGTGTCTGCCAGAGTCTCACTAACAGTAAAATGACTCACTGTAAATGACACCAAGTTGTAACGCATCTTAAAACTAAATGGACGTGAAGACAGATACTCCAACTTTATGTTAAGAAATTCTTTCTGTAAATGACTAGGAAAAGAATAAGGAACATATGGAGAACATAGAAAGCTTTCCAGTGAGGTAGCGGAAAGCAAGGACTAGATAGAAAAAACATGCACTGAGGTCCTCTTTTTGTTAGTGAAAGATAAGCTGCTACAATGAGAATCCACTACTTGCACCTTAGAGAAAGAAGTGTAACTATCTGTAAAAGGTAAATTAAATATGTGGATTGCTCTACTTTCTGAGTAGGTTCATAAATATCTCCAAATGGCCATATACATGGAGCTGCATAGCAATAGATTGGTCATAGTCTATAACCACTTGTACCAATACATCTTTTATCCCATCCCTTCTACTGAACTGATACTTTTCCAAAGCAGCAAAGTGCTCAGATCCAAGGGAAGTCACCCAAATCTGGCATTTCATACCTGAAAGTTACGCAAATCCTGCTGTCATTGAAACCTGCTCAGTTGTAAATATGTAACAGTTCTTTGCTACTAAATTTGTGTTCAGAAGTCAAATACATTTGAAAGTACTTGGAGAGCTGACTGATCCCTGATTGTATAAACACTATTCATACAATTATTTTATGCTTACAAGTATCCAAGCCTTTTCTCTTTGGTGTTTTGTCTTCCTTCTGTTATAAATAATATTTAAATTAGCAACAGATTTGTATTTAATGTACTAATGCTTAACTGCAGAGCGTCCCAAAATCTGGTTGCCACGCCATCTCAGACAGACTCTGGTGAAGAAAGTGGGTGAGACAATCAATATTGTGATCCCTTTTCAGGTATGGATTGGTTTCTATTTTGTCATGGTTATTTATTATTACTTACCTAAAGTATTTTCCCTTAGGCAAGGTCCTATTGCTTTACTGCTTAAGCAGTATTACATGAAGATGGCCAATTTAAAAAACAAAATAAAACAAAACAACCTCTCAAACCTTAAAGAAAGGAGGGAAAAAATATAAATAAAATCATTCTTCATTCGGTCACAATGTTTTTTTTTACAGTCACAGTTTCTTCCATAATCCCCTCTTTGGGCAAGAAGAAAAAGTAAGTGCTGAAAACAAGTGCAAGCCTTGCTTATTGACTATAGGATGCACCTTAAAGAAAGCACACAGAATTACACAAAAGCATTAAGAATTCACCCAAGTACTCTTTAGGAGCCAAGGAACATGATGTTACTAGGCAACTTCATTGCCAGAGCGTGTATGTTCATTTCTGAAAGGCTGACTACAAAAATTAGAGTTTGTACATAGAGAGAATATCACAATTGGACCTATATAGAATCTGTATGTATACAAAGAATCACTTGGGTTTAACTGTACATGAGGTCAAGATGTAAAAAACATAGCATGCCAAGGATAATCTAGAGTGCATGAATGCAGCTACACATACCACTATGGCAAGTGCAAAACTGCTGAACTATCCACACAGGCTGACCCAAGCAGTTACCCTGCCTTTGTCTTTTCTACAGATGTATAAGCAACTGTAAGGACTATTTGTAAAACAGCACATGCTTTCTTTCTTCAGATGCAAGACTATAATATCAATACAGTGCAAGAAGTGGTGCGAGAAAGGAAAAGGCTTTCTGAGTGAGACATAGGAAAAGAAATTGTAAATGCAGATTCTGTCTCTGATGGATACCCTCAAGTAATAACAGATACATCATTTAATCTACTCCTCATTTATAATCTGAAGAAAGTAAAATGTCTCTGTCAAGGATAGACATTTATGAAAACATAATCACTGTGATTACTGAGTTTTTTTAACTCTCATGTTAAAGGTGCTAGAGCTAGGCAAAACATTTTTTTCAGCAAGGGAAACATATGCACACATTACCACTATTCTTTTATTTGGACAGTACCAGCAGGGGGAAGAAAAAAATCTGTATAAGAGCAAAATCTATGTAAAATAAAATAACCCTGTTTTTTGCTCTGTGGTTACTGGGTTACATGAAAAGTTGCTGTTTCACAAAGATATATTAAAGCAGTAAACAGCTGCAAACCGGTACAGGGAGCAACTACCTTGACTTGCATGCTTGCACTACTTTGACATCATCAGATATTTATTTCCTTTCTTTCACATTTCTTTTCTCCAGAATTGCTAAAATTCAGTGTGGTCTAGCCACATGCACAACCCAAGATTTTAAATCTGGTATTTTTGAGTTACTTAAGTCTTAAAAAAATAAACCAACAGATATTTTTACTGCTTTGTTGTCCAAGTTGAAGAAAATTTGCACAAAATTGATAAGCCATCCCATAAGCAGAGGAACTGGTGAAGTTTGGCATTTTATAAGTTTGTGTCTTAAGTCCCCACATCACCATCTCCCCAGCACAATAACACACCTCTTTTGCTTACAGCAGCCTAGTTGCAAGGTACCCAGAGATTTGCCAGTTCTTTGCTCTGCTCCCCTAGGCAGTTCTAGCTGGCATGTCCTTAGCTCCCCAAGACACTACATGTAGGAACTAATGCAGAGCTTCACTTATCCTGCCTGATCATTTACCTGTTGCCAGGCAAAAGACATGACACCCTGGCATCGGTTTTCACAAAACTGTACTAAACTAATCTTGGGGATTTCTGGTGCTTTGTCAAATTTAGCTGAAATGAACCAACTGATTCAAAACTCATTTGAGTAGCTGACTGACAGGGAATTCATATATTGGTATATAAACTCATCTCCAGAAAGATAAGGCTAACCAAAAATGCTAAAATCTATCCATCAACACCAAATTTTATCTTGAGAACAAAACTGGAAGATTTTAATTCAAGAGGTCTTTGAATGAATTGTGTGATAGTGCAATTCTTAATACTGCTAAAGCTATTTAGAATATGGAAAATTGAGGGTCTTTCAAAAAAGCAAAGCAAAAAGAACATTTCACTTGACATTTTGAAAACATTTACATCACTCACTGACTATTTCTATTGGAGAAAAGGACTCTAAGTAGATAGGACTGCAGCTTCAAACTATAAAAAGGAGGAGAAAATATGTAAATATAGGGAGCCAGGGAAATAAGCAGGCAGAATATTAGGTGTAAGTCAGCATTTTCTAGTGCTTACAGTTTCTGTGCAACCCTGCCAGTGACCTTCATGGTCACTATATGGCATTTACCACTGAAATTCTATTAAGTACCTTGTAATGGTATCCTGGGCTAACCACTACTTGTAAATCAATTAAAATCTTCACATAAAAATGTACAGAAAAGAACAAATACATTTTGTTCAACAAATATTGTTGAACAAATATTATTACGGACCCTTTTGCGTGCATTAAGCAGGTGGGATGTTTCACTGAAAGGAAGGTAATCAACACATTCTTGTTTCAAAATTAACTATGTGGACACATGATTGAAGGGACATTATGTGCTATTAGGGGATAAATTCACAGTATTACTGAGCAGCCTTCTTGCCCATCGTTATGTATGTGAATATAAACATCTAAAAGCATTTAAATTCATTCTTCCCTGTCAGTAAACACTGTGAAATTTCTCTGGTGCTCTGTTTACCCACTCTGTCACTCACTGTTCCTCTCGGATTGCCTATTACACATTGCAGAAATCCAATCCTCTGAGACATGTATTAGGAACATGCTTTCTATCTGTTTGTGCTTTTCACAGTCTATAAATATAAGAGTATATGAAAACCAACACTCAGAACACTTGCAAACTTTTACTGACACACATAGCACCTCAAAAAAAAGAGGTGCTGTGAGTGAACGTATCGGATCGAGCACATTGGAACAGATAACAAAGCTTGATTTATAGTCAAGATATTTCTGGTGACAAAGATAATGATATGATTTCTCATGCCCATGTTTACCAAGGTATTTGAGGCCAGGTGCTTGATTCACCTCATTTCTCATTCCATCAACAACTATTGAATCTTGCAATCAATCAGAAAACCCAGCCACACGCTTGTCTTGACAAATTAGAAATGTAAATAAAACTTTCGTATGACACGATGTTATTTTTATTCGGAAAGCATTCCCCGCTAGCCAAAATTTTAATTTTAAATCCTCACATAATTTTAAAATATACACACATATGTGGAAAGTAAAACAGAGCCAGTTCTCAAGTTACCAATAACCAGAAACAGATATGGAAAACCAAACCAAAACAGACAAACCAAGCCGCACAAAACCACAATAAACCCACACCCTTTTACTTGTTCAAGAATTTATACTATACCTTCCATCTGAAAAAGGCAGACCAAGGCTTCCTCTAATAATTTTTTGTAGGAGTGCAATGAAATGAGACCAGGATGAAAGTACACTAGAACTGCACAAAATAATCTTGTATCTAATATTTCAGAGCTATAGGCCTGAGGTGCATATACTTCTTGGCAGAAGGCAGTAGGAAAATCAGTTAACAGATGGAGAAAAGGGAAGTTCCAAACTCATTGCTCATTTAAGGTTTATTATCAGCCATGTTCTAAAATCAATTACAATGCATCTGCTTATTTATATGCCAGAGAAAAGAGCATCTATGAAAGAATAGCAATTTCTAGGTGTTTTAAAAGTCCTTTAAGTGTAATTTTTGACAGATCTTGGCCTGACACATAAAAGAAGATATTTTCTAATACCACAGAGAAATAAAATCATGCTGCACAGACTCTGAGAAAATACAAAACAAACCTGAAACAAGGGTGCAACAAAGCACAAAGATTTTATTCTGCCTGCCTTTAAAGCACCTAAACCAGGAGTCTGAGTATCCCAATTTCTCTCTGTAGCCTAAGGAGAAAGATAGTCTTGAAGAGTACATTCCAGACACTCAGTGAACTTGAAAGCATTCTAACATTGCTTTCTCTGCTGTTTACTAGAGGAGGAGAGCAGTGTATGTCCATACTTCAGTGCCTTAGACTTCAGTTCCATGGCAACCTAAGCAGATCTGATTGCTGGTTTGAAAGGTCTGATCTTTCTTCCCTACCCATTTGAGTTCCTCATGGCATTCACCTAGCCCTGTGCTGCACTGTTTCACCATGTTTATGCGGCAGAAACTTAGAAAAAAAAATCACCAAGTTATTTTCTGCTAGACTGACTATAAGTGCGGTTGATATGATATGGCCCTTTTTGTTTTCTTGGGATTCTTGGTCTGGAGCTGTTCTGTGGAAGTAGTACTCAAAACACCTTTAAAGAACAAATGTTGCCTACCAGTTTTCCTAGAAATGGCTGAGTGACAGTGACATAAACCACAGACACCTTACTGATTCCACAATGTCATCTTCCATGGGTGCAGCGACATTGATTGCTCAGGCTGACAGTCACCAAAGCAATTTTTGCAAGGCAGAAAGAATTAATTACACGGTAAGTTTCACATCAAAAGGCTTCACGTTTTTCAAGAAATCTTTAAAATGACTGAGGATAAACAAACAAATATTTTAAGAAAGGGAGGAGAAGAGGTAAAAAAAACCTAGTAAATGCCTAATATCTGTTAAAGACTTCTGGTACTTACTAATAATCAGAGCCAGAGAGATCAACTGTCAGCTTCATAAATGTCTGGGAAAGAGTACCAGACCAGCAAAAGTATGATTTTTTCCAGATTTGTTCTCAATATAATTTTAGCACCTGCTCTAACTATATCTGAGTGGCATCCTCAGGGCATAGTGCCACTAAACCACACAGATGGGAGCAAATATTTGTCTGCAAGAAAACAAATTGGAAAGTAGGTAGTTGACTATCTCAGCTCCGCATATTGAATTAGGCTTTCTAGACTCACAGCTCATTAAAAGAAAAAATCTATAATAGCCTAAAAAAAGTAAAATAATATTCTTCTTCTTTTTCTCTTTAGGGTAAACCAAGACCTAAAATCAGTTGGACAAAAGATGGCCAAACTCTAGACTCTAAAGACGTGGGAATTCGGAACAGCAATACAGACACAATCCTTTTTATCAGAAAAACAGAGCTTCATCACTCAGGAGTATATGAAATCACTCTTCAGATAGAAAACATGACTGATAAAGTTGCAATAACGATACAAATTGTAGGTAAGAACCTGACAACATCAAAATTAAGTGTATCATACAACACAAAACAGTGTCCATACCAGGGCAATCCAAAGATCCAACTGCTTCAGAATCCCATCTCTGACAAGGGTTGATAGCAGATGACACTACTTCAACAGGGCTAGCATGTCACTTTATTTTCCTAGTACATTTTCCCATCTTGAAGTGATGTGTCCTTTCGAAGGGAATGGGATTATCTGTGTGTCCCATAGCTCTTCAGGGACTTTTTCTTGCATGATTTTATCCAGTTTTTTAATCCAGGTCTAGTTTCATAATCCAGATATTCTTTTGTAATTAATGTCAGTTTAAGTGCATGTACAACTAGCTATTTGGTTTATTTTGAGTCTATCTCCTCATAATCTAGTTTGATGTCTCTACAGTTTTGTATCAGAAAAAAACCTTTTCCATGCCATTCATGATTATACAGCCTTCAGTTATAGTCTTATCAATTAACTTCCTTAATTTTTAGACTTTATTTTTTAAAATATGCCATTCCATATCTTTGATCATCTTTATTACCCCTTTTTCTACCAGTTTGAGAGTGAGAAAAATAATTTGAGAGTTCTTGGTGGTCTTGAGAGTTGGCATTTTGTCCTCAAGGAAGGAAACAAGAATCCAAGAATGGATATACTTTTATGGGTTGCTTCAGCAGATAAGGACAGTGATGATAAAAACATTGCACTAATATACCTCTGCTGTTACAAGAATTAGAAATTACAAGAAGACACAGTACTGAGAATTTTTAAAATTCATATTTAATGCCTTACTCCATTACAAGTGTCTAGTTAGATTGAGCCTTGGTGGATATTTATTCTCTATTATACAATTTCTAGTCTCTTTCCTGGTGTCATCTTAAAGGAATGCACTGCCAAAAATGATCCTGATCTATCCTTCACTTAATCCCAAGACTAGGCTTAATGATCATGTCCCCAACAGGCCTTGTAACTGTGAACATCAACCTAACACATAAGAAAGGGAAGCAGCATCTTCAAGTGAAAAGAGGAATATTAACTTATAAATCTAATTTAAATGTTACAGGATTTGACTAAAAAGCATTGGTATAAATATGAACAATCCTTAAAAAAAGGAAAAAAGGAAATTATTATGATTTTATAATCGATAGTCCTCTATGTATTTCCAGGTATCTGAAGATCATAGACTTACAGAGAATGCCACTCATGGGCAAGCTAACAAGCAGAGATAACAGGAAAGTAAGTCAGGTATATATATTCCCAAATGGCCAGGCTTCCTTAGCTGAGAAATGGCAGAGAGGTAACAAAGCAAGTAATAAAACTGTAGTGAAAGAGTTAATCACACCCATCCAAACAACACTAAATTCTTTTTCCATTTTAAGAAAGAGTTTCCTGGTTCCTGTGTTACTAATTCTATCATGTTGTCTGTTTCTCAGTAGATTTCAGGCCTCGCAGAAGACTATAAAGAGGGTATTTGGAAATTTCTCAACTTTCCTGTTTACAGTTTCAACTTCACATAAATGCAGTATATTGCTATGGAACAATTACAGATTACTAAACTCTTGGATGAACCAAAAGCTAAGGTTTAGGGGGTTTTATGTCTTTTCTGCAGACAAGCCTGGTCCTCCTCAGAATGTAAAGCTTGTAGATGTTTGGGGATTTAATGCAGCACTGGAGTGGACACCTCCACAAGATGATGGCAATGCACAAATCTCAGGCTACACAGTTCAGAAAGCTGACAAAAAGACAATGGTAAGAAACTGCACTGAGGCAGTCACTTTGTGTGGAGTTTGAACTAGTACCTGTTCTGGGTACATAGAGACTTGAGAAAAACAGCTGAATTCATAACTTTCAGTTGTGTGGCACATTGGAGGCTGTGAAATATTGAAACATTGAAGATAGAATCTAAAAAGACCCTAAAGGCTAAGTACAGAAATGTAGAAAACGCCTGACAGAAAATGCCCAAAGAGATGTAGCTTGTCCCATGGTGAGTCAGAAGGTGGAATTATATTTTTCATAAATACAGAGAAAAAACAAAGGGGAGGAAAGAAGAGTTAGACTGAACTCAGATGCTGGGCATGCTAGGGTATATACTGGGAGAAGTACTTATGCCAGTCAAACTGGAGAACATTTTTCCTAATGAGGTTCCCATCAAGTAGTTGTATGCTAAGGATGTATCCTCTATCAGCTTCCCCAGATATGAATAGAGCTAAAACGTAAAGAGTTTTGTTTGGATTTTCTACCTCAAAACACAAATATTTATACACCTATCACACCAGGCAGAAAATAAAACAGATCAGCTGGTCTCCAGGGGAAGCAACACAATATCAGTTTTGCAGGCTAGTGTTAAATACCTGTCTACCTGTCTTTCCTTGTAGCATCCTTCTCTCCATACCAAAACTAGCACCATGTCTGGCTTCTCGTAGCATCTTTCTAAACAGCATAGTCTTGTTGCAGGAATGGTACACGGTTTTTGACCACTATCGGCGCACAAACTGTGTTGTGTCAGACCTGATTATGGGAAATGAGTATTTTTTTCGAGTCTTCAGTGAAAATTTATGCGGATTGAGTGAAACTGCTGCAACCACCAAAAATCCTGCCTATATCCAAAAAACAGGTAACGTATTCTTCCAAACAATGATCACAAAAGCCACTAAGTACCAGAAGTAGTACACTGGTAAATGTAAAATACAGTATTACTAGATGTACCACTAGAGAGAGTTTCATTACTCACTAACTAGCATTTATAAAGTATTTTAGCATCAAGAGCCCTTGTCTGGGCAGATCTGTACTAACACAAACATCTGTTCAAAAATATTCAAAAGTGTTTCATAGAACCATAGAATGTTTTGGGTTGGAAGGGAGACAGGCTTCCTAAACTATACTAGGAAAATAATGCAACTGAGTGGGTTATATTTATATTCTGAGGTTAAAAGATTAAGATGTCTGTGGTAAAGACATCCTGCAGACATATGGCTGTAATATTTTTAACAAGCTAAAAACACATGATTGCCAGGATCTTTAACTAAAGCATTAAATAGAAAACACATTTCAGAGTGAATTTAAGTAAATGCCATATCTGTGAAGCTTCTCTAAATACCATGGGCAAATTAAACAACAAATAGATTGTACACGAGTCAACAGAATTGAACACACAGTTCTTACTATTTTGTTTCTTTGGATTGCAGGCACCACTTACAAGCCACCTAGTTACAAAGAGCATGACTTCTCTGAACCTCCAAAATTCACTCACCCTTTAGTAAACCGGTCTGTGATTGCAGGATACAACACCACACTCAGCTGTGCTGTAAGAGGAATCCCCAAGGTATAGATTACATCAACTGTCACTGATACTGTTGCAACAAGCCAAGACACTGCTTTAGAATTCATGCCAGTTGGGTGTGACTGGAGTGTAACATGACTATGCTAAGACAAATTAAAGGTCACCCAATTATCTCCCACCTCACTCATAAATGATGCTTAACCAGAACGTACAGAGCAAGTGTTGGTGTGGTTGTGCACAGAACCACTGGGGCAGTACAGTAAAGGAGACAGAGGAAAGGACAGTCATGGCTTTTGGTAACACCATGCCATTGAAAGTGTACCACATATACATAAAATATTCACTGAAGAAGGTAAACAACAACAAGAACAAAGGTTTTTTCTCAAAATGTGTATTTTGTTCTCTTCAGTCTTTCAAGGAGACAGCAGCTAATGTAATACAACTCTTTAATTAACCTAAATGACACATAGGAACACCTTTTTTTTTCTGTTACCTGAGTACATCCACAGAACTTTTGGGGAATTTGAGTTATTTTGGAGAATTAAATAGAGTAAGACCTGCTGTCATGTGTGAAGTTATGAGGCTTTTAAAAAAAATTTCCATCTCACAGGGATATTTTCTAAATATATTTGTTGGAGTCTCTTCAAAGAGTACAAAAAGGCATACTTTTTAGTTAGGAACAGTTAAAACTGTATCAGCTGGGAGCTAAATTTAGGTTTTTCAAAAAAGGGAAGTATGCTTTCTGTCTGTGGTGAAGGAATTTACCAAATTATGACATAATCTTCATAAATTTAAACTGGTACAGTCACAAAAATTGCAAGTACCCTTTTTCCTTCCCTTTTTGGCTGCTTATTTCCAGCTCCTCTCCCTTCTTTATTCCTGATAGCTACACAGCAAAACATGTAAGAAATTGCTCAAGGTTCAAAGTAACTTAAAAAAAAAAAGGCACAAAACCCCCCACTCTAGTCTTGATGCAGTTCCTTGGATGAAGAAGGAGCTCTAGGCAAAAATGAAATATGAAAAGAGCTTACCCATGTAAATAGCTGCAGAAAAACAAGAACACTATAGAAGAAATACTAGCAACTAGAGGCAAAAATCCATTCTTCAATAGCTGCCTTAGCTTAGGATCATCACCAAATGATGTTGTTAATGATATTCCATCTTGGTTAACTGACCTTTTCATGACTCTGTATCCACTTCATTCAGTTTCTGTGCTTTTAGGAAAAACTTTGTATTTTATAGCTGCTAAATACAATAGTCACAGGTTTTTGAACGTGAGCATTGTAGGTCTTTCTTTCATATTAGCCTGAAGGATACATCCTTCAGTACACTTAATACTCTTACAGCAGCTTTTCCAGACACCTTTCTGCAACAGCATTGCAAAAGGTCTTTTTTTACAGAGAGTAGCTTACACTGGGAGAGCTTTCCAATTCTGAATAACCATAGAGATTATCAAGCATACCTCAGATATGATCTGTATGGATGAGACAGAGAAAACTCCACCTGCTGTCTTGAAAGAAAATTAGCATGGCAACGGGATGCACTGCAATGCATATCACAGGTCAAAGGCACAAGATTCAGTAGAAATGAATGCACTCTATAAAACACTGCAGTAATCTATTTTATGGGGGAAGAAACAGAAGATGTTAATTCTGTAAGTAAAACAGAGGAACTCAGATTGGTCTAAAGTCTGTTTCTTCACTACATGTACTAATAAAACTTGAAGTAAACAAAAGTAGTTTGCTCGTATCAGAGGTTTTTCATTTTCAGAATTTCATTACTAAAAGTCAAAGGCACATTTTCAGGTACTATAAACAAAACACAATAGCTGGAAATGATACAGAGCCAACCACTTTATTGCTCAGCTAAAGTCAACAGGAACTTTATTTTGAAATTCCTGAAGTTACTAAAGATATGCAAAAGTGTTTGGAAAATCCTTTCCCAGCCCAAACCTTGGCATCCTAAGTAGGCCACTCAGCATGTGTGGACCCTTATGACACTTCTGCTCTAATAATCTGTGCAGTCTAAGTCTCCTTCTGTAAGATGTTTGAAGCAGTCAAATAGATTTTAACAAGCACAATTAAATAACTCCCAAAGGAATAAATTTGTAGCCTGTCTCTTCTTTTTTTATTTTTAATTGCAATAAAATAAGGCATTGACCTACCTTCCCTACATGCTTTTTGGGTGTTAGAGAAAATACTGAATATTTGATTTGTTTGTTGCATTTGTACTGAATGAGGGGAGGTTCCTTGAAGGATCATTAACACTACTGCATAACATACATAGCCCTCACAATGCATCAAACTTTGGTAGTGATATTAAAGCAGTAAGATCAGATTTACATCTTTCATTTACCACCTTCTCCTTTAAAATTATTATTCTGTGTTCCTCAGCCAAAGATATTCTGGTACAAAAACAAAATGGACCTCTCTGGGGATGCCAAATACCGCATGTTCAGTAAGCAGGGTGTGCTGACGCTGGAAATCCGGAAACCCACTCCGTTTGATGGCGGCATTTACACCTGTAAAGCTGTTAATGAGTGCGGTGAAGCTGAAATAGAGTGCAGACTGGATGTCAGAGGTAATCAGAGGAATCTTTGGAATAAAGCTAGTACTGCAATGAAGAAAGAGTAACAGCTTACGGGGGGGGAAAAAAAAAAAAGATGACTCTTAGTTCCCCTTTATCTAACCCCGACTTCTTTGGTGCTACATAAAAAGTTTGTTAATTACAGAATACCATCAAGATTGCTGTTTTTCATTATAAACTATTAATGATAGAATTAGGCTGCTTGGTAGGTAATACAGGTCTGAAAGTGGACAGTTACTATGCTTTGGACTTATTTCTAGAGAAGATACATAGCAGTGGAGTGGAGATGCATCGACAAAGACTGCTTTGTGGATAATTTCACAGGTTTTTTCTGCCATAATCTGTAATGGAAAAATTCAAATGAAGTCATTAGACGTTAGACACACATGAAGGGTAGTGCACAGTACATCACATATGCTTTTCAAACATTGAGAATTGATTTTGCTTGTTAGAAAGGCCAGAGGAAAAAAAGTCACATCTTTATAACACAGTGAGAAATACCAACTAAGTATTTTTGCTAGAGCTGCTACTAATGTACCCCTGTGAGTGACGTGCATAACCACCAGAGATGGAGATCCATCATCACCATTTCTGCACAGCACAGACCTACGTGTTTGACTCTGCGCCCAGTCGGGGATGTGCACGCAGCACACCTGGCTGTGCTCGGCACTGATGTCCTCACCGGGGCCTTGGCAGCAAGCTATTTAGCTGTGTTACTGCAACAATCAACTCAGACTAAGAGCTCTGAAACGTCTGACCTTATTCCATGCAGCAGCTTATTGACACGTACTGCATTCAGTTCAAGGGTTAGCTGAAGTATTTCTGTTCAGTGTTGTACTGTGCACTGTAGGCATGGCACAGACCTTAGTGTTTACCATCTTCCGAATCTTGCTTTAGGAACAATACATTTGGAATCATCAGATAAAGGCAACTTGCTATAAAGCTTCTGTGTTTCACCCTCAGCACCAAGTCTCAATTTGAAATTCACATCCTTTAATGTCTGATATCTAACGTTTTTGTTTGTTTATTCTCTAGCACCTCAGTAAAACTCTGAACCTCAGTTCATCTGCAAGTCAAGGTATGAATCAAAACAATTCAGCTAGATAAAGGAGCAGTGGCTTTTTGATTAAGATTAAACAGTCCTTAGATAATCATGTGAGAAACTTTATGGAATTTTTATAATGGGGGGGTGGACATGTGCTTGTTTTGATTTCTGTTTGCCTTTTCAGTAATCATACTAAGGTCACATTCCTGCAAGGTAATTTATTTGGTTTATTTTACAGTCAGAATTTCATGGGTCTTGATCTTTTATACGCTGTGGCAGTGTACCTGTAAGAACAACAGGGTACTTCAGTGACTTTTTCTTAGCTCACTACCAGCACTCTCTCTAGGAGATGGTTATTTATTAATACACAGCTAACTATTATCAATAATCTGCATGCAGTGCTTTAATCAAACAAGCACAATGACAATGCATTTAGAAGTGCAATGAACGTTTTAGATAAAATGAAATAGCTGTAATAAACAGTCAGGTAATGTATTTGACAATTAATCCTTGTCCCCATTCTCTATCCCAGCATTAGAATGGAAGTGGAAAAGAAGAAAACTGAAGAAATTAATGAGGGATAATTTTGGTTACATTTGAGAGTCCAGCTCATCTTATAAGTCATCTAATGTATGTGTACTAGGAGTACAGTGTCTTGTAGCATCCTGCTTACTTAGCATATTTTTGGATAATATTTCCTCTTTTCATGCATCCGTTTTAGTTACATTGCCCCTGTTTCCACATGAATAAATTGAGGGAAATCAAGAGAAAACTTTTCCCCTTATTACATACACAAGATACTTTTGAAAAAAACCCAAATATTACAATTAGATGCAAACGCAGGCCATTTGCAATGTCTGAAACAAACAGTTCTGTTTTCTCAGAATTCTGACGTTGTGCACAAGAAACTAGTAGCTCAGAGTAATGAAACACTAAAGCATTATTTGCAATATTTAATCACCTCTCCTTATACTGATCTCTATACAACAGAAAGTAACTTTCATTCCTACTGCTTTTTCTGTGATTGCTTGAAGTACTCACTTCCATGCTCTCAAGCAGATCCACATCCAAAACACACCATTCACTGCTTTTCTGTTTTATATAGGAAATAGTTTATTTGATAATTACTCACTCTACTGGTTTTCTTAGCTGTTAAAAAGACACCAGCATAGAACTCTAGTTATTAGATGTTTCTGCAACCAACCACAGACATCTACAAAGATAATTGTGTGCATCAGATGAAACAGTAATGCAATAAACTTGCTGTCACCAAATAGTACTAAAGGCTGTTGAAAGTCTATTAGTTGTATGCATGCATTCTTGCAGACAGTTTTATCCAATTAAATAACACAATGGCATTTCTGTTTTCTCATCTACTAGTCCAAATAGTGTTTGGGGTGGGGCTCTCTTTGGAACTGCAGTGGTTGTTAGTAGCTTCTATTTGGAAAGCACTTTTTCATGATCACAGTACAAGAGAAGGTTGGAAGATTAAATTAATCCAGGAAGACTGCTTTTGGGAAGAATCAACATAAAGGAACGGATGTCATACAATTCCCCTTCCTCCAAACATGCCAGTTAAGATGGGAAAGCCTGTCTGACACAACATATTATCTTCATAATAAACCCACAGATAATAAAGAGATGTGCATTTTGATTAAATTTCTAGTGCTCACAAATATACTTTCTATTCTTTTGATGTCCTCAAAACCAAAAATGGCCAAGATACTATTTCCTTCAGGACAATGCAGGATAGTTAGAATCAAATCCTGTTGGGCCTTCAAAGTTAGTGCTGTGCTTCTACATGAAAACCACATGCCAATTTTAACTTCCAAAACTTTCAATGATAAAGACTGAACTAAATACAGATCCCAATAAAAATGGAGGAAAAAAAAAGCACACTAGTTAGGTTTCCAAATAGTATTCCCCAAAGTATGAATTCTGACAATTCAAAATGTTCACCAGATGAGAAGAGGAAAAGGGGGAAGGTGCCTCTGTGAGACTTGAACTTCTTCTGATCAGTTCTAGCAGGACCTTTACAATTCTTTCTGAAGCGTGTATGATATTGCTAGCATATTGTACCGCACCGCAGTGACGGCACTGGTTGCTGCTGCCGCCCTGTGTCTAAATATCGGTAGACCAACAGCACCCGGGTGGGTGACGGCGCTCTGTGCTCGCTGCTGCCGCGCTGTGGCCAAAAATAGATACTGCAGCGCAGTGACCCGATTACTAGGCACTCTGCTGCCGTCCTGTGTCCAAATAACAGTACTGCGACGCAGTGACCGTACTGTATGCTCGCTTCTGCCGCGCTGTGGCCAAAAATGGGTACTGCAGCACAGTGACCCGACTGCTCAGCACGCTGCTGCCTCCCTGTGTCCAAATACCGGTACTGCAACCCAGTGACCGTACTGTGTGCTCGCTTCTGCCGCGCTGTGGCAAAAAATGTGTACTGCAGTGCAAGTGACCCAACTCCTCTGGGTTGGCCTTGTGACCAAATACCAGTATAGCACCCCAGTAACTGCAGCATGCTCACTTCTGCTGCCTTGTGTCCAAACACCGGTACCGCACACCATTGACTCCGCTCTACCTGCTTGCTGCTGAAACCCGGTGTCCCAAATACCGGCACTGGACCTCAGTGACCACAATGTGCTTGCTGCTGCCACCCTGTGTCCAAATTCGGGTACTGCAGTATGGAGAGGGGCCAGGCCCTGTTAAACTTCTTCCAGATTGAAGTTTCTCAGCATCGTAGAGCATGCAGCAGTTTCTGTAATTTATGGTTATAGATCACTTGCAAAAATACAACTTGTACAGGGAAAAAAAAAATAACTGTATGTAGTAGGTGGTGCTGTACTTTCAATTAAATGATTTTAAAATTTGAATTGTCTACCTACCTGGGACCCAGCATTATAGCAAATAGAACACCTCCTGTAGACCAAAGTGATTTAAGTGATTTTAACTGTACTTGTAGGATCAAGAATATTAAAATTGCTAAAAAAATCAGATATTGCTGTAAGAAGATCTAGTCTCAGAAAAGAAAAATATTACAAAACAGGTGAATTTCAAGGTTTTGCCAATTTCAGTTTTGCCTTTACATTGGGAAATGATGAATAATCCCTTACATTTTGCTTCTGTTTGCACGTGTGCATTTTTTTCCTTATTCAGAAATTGCACAGATCTTATGGATGGAAGAAAAAATCCAAAGATGATGTTCAATTGCTTAAGCAGAAAGACATGTAGATTTTCCATGTATAGCCTTCTCTTTTTCATTATTTCATGTATGTGAATGATGTATTTTGTATACAATGACATTAGATTCAGAGTAAGTCACATCAACAGAAAAGCATAGGAGGATGGAAACCAGTTGCTGGTTGAATGACTTTTTATTTTCACGTTCAGACAGCTGTACAGTTTCTATAAATAGATGTGGCACTATAATATTTACATCATTTCCTCACCCAGTACTAATATGTTCCATTTAAAACGGTAGATACACTGACCAAGCCAAAATAGGGTTAATTCCGTGTGCATTTACTCAGAGTTCTATGTCAAAACATACGATATATCAGTTTGCATCAGAGCAGTTTTTTCCCAGGTATTTTACATGTAACATTATTTTCTCTAGACAGCCTTTCCTTCCATGATCCTAAGAGCTTTCCAGACGAGTGCAGTACAGTTTAAAAATGAAAACAAAACAAAAAAAAGCAACCAAACACACAGAAAAAAAACCCCATGATGCAAAAACCATTAATTTGTGGCCTACTTAAAGTAAGGAATGTGAGGGATTGGTTTAACTGTGCGAGTTTCATTATACATTAGCACAGCATTTGCAAGATTCCTTGAGATACAGGTACAATTGAGGTGGGGTAAAAAAGGCAATAGCTTAAAAAATTTGTAGACAGCAGAATCCTTTGGGCTTCTCAACATGTTCTGCAGACTGCTATAGAAATATCTTGTGTACAGTTACAACCCCAAAAAGACATGCTTCTTTCAATTGTTTCCAATTTTTACCTTTCCTTAGTAATTTTCTAATCCCTGGGATTGCTTTAGGTGATGCTTATGTGCATCTATTAACTCTACTGCTGAGATACGGATGAATGCTACCTAACTCTCATTTGAAAATACACACAATCCACAAGGTGTCAGGGTTTTCACAATACACTGCCCTCAAAGTTTCCCTCTCCACGTCTTTTCCCACTTGAGAAGCAGTCTTCTCCAGATGTGAAGATGAACCAATTTAATAGTCAAAATTCAACTGTCACATGATATTTTAAGACTATCATACCTAGTTTGTTCATCTCTCTCAAAAGTGTCTGAAGAACTATGTGACAAGAACTCATGATGTTGATGGGTAAAGATGAACAACACAGAAGGAAAACAATAAAACCACTACAGTTAAACAACATGCAGGACCAGACTGCTTCCATAGTACTAGAAAATCTGAAAGCAGAAGCCTGCAGTTGTGAAGTGATTAATCTGTAACAAGTACCACTAGAAACAAACAAAAAAATCCCAGACAAACTCGAGCTGTCAGTCATCTTAAGAAAAACGGAATTTCAAAGGAATGGCCAGAGCTGGTCACTCACAGCTGGATGCTGATGCTCAAAACTGATTAATAGCTCGTATAAAAACTCCACTAAGGATGACTTCAGAAGGAGACTGAGCAGTGAAGTCTTAGGGTTTTCTATGGGGAGAGACTTGCAGGGTCATACATAAATAATCAAGTTCTCATAGAAGACAGTAAAGTGAGCTCCAGTAACTGCAGTAAAAATGGGAGTACTGCATGTCAGTGTGCTAAAGGGTAGGAACTTCCCAATACTATATTCAACTGGAAACTGGTCGAGGTGGTTTGCTTTTGTTTTCTGCCTCTCTTCCACGAATGGCAGCCACATAAGAGAAGAGACACAGCACGGAGTAGCAGATCTCATGAGCCTACAAGAATTTTGAAAAGGACATAATGAAATTCACATGATTTAGGGTTTCACAAAATCCACTGTACACTTTTTACTCTGATGCATGTCTTCCTTCATGGGACAACTACTCTGGCTACAGACAGAATTAAGAAAAATGGCTCCATACTACCTTCTAACTGAGATGGGTAGGGAACAAAACAAAACAAAATTGTAACAAATAAAAAACCTCCTTAGGGATAATAAAAACAAACAAAAAAGGTCCGTTCTTTCACAGTAAGATTGCAATAATTTTTAAGAAGAGGAAGATAAGCTAGAAATATCCTACACATTTGCTTTTGGTCTGTCATATGAAATTAGCCAAAACTTCCTAGGAGGGACTGAAAGAGATAACGAAAAAGGCTAAAACTAAACATACAATAATACTGTACCTTGACTCATGAGATGGTGGGATTCTTCCTTAGTCACAACCATCCTTTTATGCTCAAAGGTTACAAGGACTTGTAATCCTTATAATTTTTAACCAACACCAGTGTATCCATCAATAAAGCAGGTGCTTTTTTTTTTTTCCCCTTTTTTATTAAAAATATTTTACATCCTAAAATTGCATGTTTCATATGGAGAATGTTAAGCAATTTCATCACTACCTTAAAGCAGAGAGTTTCACATGGCATTAGCAACATTTGCAGTTACTGATTAAGTGTGCTATCATTTAGCAGAAAATCGTCTCTTAGCATGCGACTGGTAGCACAATTCAGTGAAGGTAAGGCTTCAGACTTAGTTTGTATCCTAATTCTCATACTGGCTGTTCTGGTGATTTTAAAAGTTCTTATCCTGTAAATTGACATTTATCATCTTTGCAAAGACAACAAGCCTAACAACGTGTTTTATTGTATTATGGTAAAGATAATAATATTCATTTTCATTAAACTGGCTTTTCTTATTAGAAGATAGAGCAATCTGCTTCTTCAATGACATATATTCTAAGTGTTTTGTTTCTACAACATTTCTAGCTTCTTCAAGTAATTTTTCCCCTCTCTGCCTGAAGGGCTGAGTTTCCATGCATTCACCAAATGCACACACTGCACTTGAGACATAAAATAACTGAAGAAATTTCAGTTCTGATGACAATTGGCTTCTATTTCTTCCTCATTAGTGCAAATACACCTGATGTTTGAACAATTCTGTGTAAAAGTGCTAAGTACCATTACCACCATTGCTGGTGTTCAAAAAAATGTTATAATGAACACTAAACCACAGTAGTAATTCACCTATATGGCACAATCAGTACTTGCACTGTTCTCTTGCAATTTGCTGCTCACTTTCATAAGGGAATGGACATTTTTAATAAGTTCAGTTAGCAATCATTTGACATCCAGGAACTAGACAACTGGTCTCTCTTTACAACTGCCCTGTGGATTAAGTTCTGCACTGCTTTAATTTTAACAGTTCTACTAGGTCTTACTGCACTGAAGTTCATGGCAAACCACCTCCCTAGCATCTTTTTCTTAACAAAAGAAGACCACACTTTCTGCACTACCTGTGAGTTCCTCCGGTTTCATAGAAACAACTATCACCGAGTTTTGTTGCCTCCCCATATGGAAAACTACCATAAAAGAGCAGCTGGTGACTCACTGTAGCATTAGCGTTGCAAATCCTGCAACCTCAATGTAATTTTTTTCCAGGCATGAAAATGTAAAGATAAATCCTTTATAGAACTACCAGAAGGCATCTCAGTTGACTCACCATTGGCGTCTTGTACTTGTGGCTCACCACTTCTTTAGTTTCAGGAACTAAAACCGGACGGGCAAGAGACAAAACAAAAAGTTCAAAAAACGAGAGGAAAAGGGGAAACAAATAGCACAATGTTCCCATAGGAAAGGCAAAGGATGCACACAGATAGCAGTGCAGGAACAGGGCATCTCACTATCCCTCACTTTTAGATGCTCCTCCTTCTTTTCATTTACATTACATATGTCCTTGAAGATACTGGTAGTGTCAGAACAAATTAGTCAGGTTGGCAAAACAATGTCACTACCTCTGTTTGGAAAACCATAGTAGATATTTGATGGTTCTTAAGAGACTCTGGTTTTTCTCATACTGCTTATTCCTGCTAGACAGCAAAATTAATGACAAATACCTAATGTCTACTATGGTAAAACATAAACCAGGAATTCCACACGAATCTGTCAGTATGCAATTCCCAAAGAATTTCTCCTTTAGAGATTGGATTCCTTCACTGCTGAATAACAGTTCTCAAAAGAACTGTTGGACACTGTCGAAAGTTAGTGAAATCTAGGGAGAAAAAAAACAGAGGGAGAAAACTGAAAATTTTCTAAACTAGTAGACTGCTTCCCAGCTGTTTTCAGTTTCTCAAGGATGTGTGTGATGGCATCTACTTGAGATACTCCCTGAAAACATCTATTGCTTTTGAACAAGTTGCCTTAAAATAAAGTACTGATTTCAATTACACGTACTTTTAAAATACCAAGCTTTTCAATTTCTAGATGGCTTCATATATAAGTAGGGCACTGGGCTATTGATAAAAAGAAAATATTAAAAAATATTATCCAGAATTTTTCCTCTTTGTCCCTTGCACTGCCTCAAACTAACAGAAAGGAAGCAGACATAATACAGTTCTCATTGTGGAATGTGTAAAAACCCAAGCTGTAACCATCCCATCAGTGTGCACTGCATCTGAACCGTGCCTCTGACCCACACTTGTTCTACAAACGTTGTTGTGAATAGGCATCATTGGAAATCACCAGGAAAGAACAAAGACCACGCCAAGAACATACAGATGGCAAATTTAAAATGTCAAGATCAGTGGAATACCAAGACCAACTCTGAATACTTCCCTTTCCAGAACAGCTGAAATTTGCCATGGAATTTCTGTGTCACAACAAAAAAAAACTCAGAAGCAGCAATACATAAATTATGCAAAACCAAACCATACCAGGTTCATAGAGGAAGGGTAAATGTTTTATTACACACAGTACTACTGACAAGAAAAGAAAGAGAGGCAGATGAGTTCAGTATGAATAACTAGAAAAAGTCCACAACAAATCCTATCCATGCAAATGTCATCTTTTCAACTATGATATGGCATGGTTAAATGCTGGAGGGAGACAGATCACACTCTAAGGGGCCAAAAGAAGGCAGTGCAGACTGGGTTTGAAAGTACTCTAGATGTGCCTACTAATTCCCCTATGTCACAGTATTGTCATTTTGGGAAAAAAAATACACAAAGTAAGATTGCAAAAAGTAGTTTTTTTGTTTAGCTTTTAAATTCTCTTTGCTTGGACTTGGCAGTTACATTAAGGACTGATAAAGAGGGGAAGTGCATACCCAGGCTGCACTGCCCCAGTGATACCAGTGACTAGTCAGGGAGATAAGGAGGTGCACATCCAAGCTACCTTACCCGTTGGCACCAGATGTTCCATATTAACTCCATGTCACCAGAGGATAAAGGTGGGAGTGAGGCTGGTGCCACAGCCAAATAGGGTAGGACTTTTACAGCTGTGTAAGTCTCACTGACCACTGGATAACATACAACTGCTCATACTCTTCAAAAAAAACCTTCCAAGTTCAACATACTCTTCAAAAAGCAGGAAGTGAAAGCTGTAAGGACCTTGTGGCACGAGGGAAGGAGAGAAGGGAAGCTGGAAAGTCCTGTATCATAATTGAGAATAGGAAGAGAGGGAACAAGAGTGCACCTAGGCAAGATACTGTCTGTCCGCTTCACAGTCAGTTAGCTGTCTTGTCTTAAAGTACTCCTTCACAGTCCTTCCAGTGGGGAAAATTCTCCTAAGAGGACTGAGTTAGGAGGACTGAAAAGAGTGGGTTTGGATTTATGCTCAGAGAAGCCAAAGCACTACCGCTGTGAAATACAAAGATAAAAGAAAACAACAGGAAAAGAAGACTCAAGCCTCAAGAGATTAGCAGAAGCACTTTTCTTCTAACATTAATAGTTATTCCTGATGCTGTTGAACTATGTGGATGAAGGGAGCAAATTATTAAGCATCATCCTGCAGCCTTTGGTCCTGTGAATGAAAATATGGCACTAGCATAGAATGAGTTTAGGGGACACCACTTTACCTGCTGGAGAATGAAGGTTTTCATAGCAGCGGCGGTGAAGGGGCCACAAGAAAGTAAAGCACAAGTACGCAGCAGTAACTCAAATTCCAGAGGGAAGGGCCTTACATTTCCTCACTTACTTAAATCTCCACTTCCATTTGTGGGCAACAACTCCTGAACCTCTGCTTGCATCCTGCTCTGAAATCACAATTCCAACTTTTGGGCTGCCATCTAAACCCATCATGAACACAAACAGACCTTTAATCTCCTGCTGTGAGATCACTAAGCTTGGAACACTCATGCTTGGCAAAATCTTAAATAAATCTTAAACTGAACTATTTCCCATCTGACTGGAGTATGCGTGCTTACCACTCTCTGCCTTTCTAAGAAGAGTATACTCCTACCATAATGAATCTGATTGCAAAGTTCACAATGTTTAACACAGCTAAACAGTTTAATTCTTTAGAGCACACAGGTATTTGCTGCATGCTGTTTGTTTACTATTAAACAATGAACACAAACAGATTGGCATATCTTCCCATCTTGAGAACAATTAAAAGCAGCTCCAAGGAGGTCTGTCTCCCATCCATGCACAAGAAGAAAGGTTAGCTTCCCTGCAATATCTTTCTTCCTTTATTCTTTCTCTTCATTAGCTAGATGGGCAAATTGTAAATCTCACTGGGTACATTTAAATTGGTTCTTGTCTGTGACCTCTGTTTTGGGAATGGTTATTTTTCACTTAATTGGTTTAATTTCTCAGTTTTTGCTTGCAGTGTCCAACTCCCAGTCTACCTTAAATTATCTCTTATTACCCTCCATAAATTCTACATTACAATTCTATCTTTTGCAATAGGCCCTTAATTACAAAATTTCCTGTAAAAAAATAATTTCTTTTTCTTTAAGTCATTACAGATATTATTTAGGGGTAAATGCTGTATTGCACAGTCGTCCACAGAAGTTGACTGGAAATAATTAAGTCAAACACTGTTTTTCTTCTTGTGTAATATAAAATTAAAAGAATTCTTTTGTTCTAAAACCTCTCAAAAATATGATCCAAAATTCACTTCTGATCCAAGTAATTTCTTTTGAGTTAAAGATTTCAGGAGCTGAAGTTATTCTTTACGGCTTCTGAATTCTTCTCTTTGTAAAGCTCATCAATACTCTTTTATAGTCTTAAGCAATTTCTGTAAGTAGTAAAATGAATCATAGCCATTAAGGAGAAAACATGGTGTCAAAGGAATATGCAACCACAAAGCACGGATACCTTCTGACCATCTAAACTGTCTAAAAATTTTCAGAGTTTAAATATACTGATGTGATCTTTTGAACCATAAAAAACATTTTCAGAAAACAGGGAAAAAATTGTTCACAAATTCAAATCCCAAACTTCTGGAAGATCAATGTATTGCAAACAAGAAAGGCTTTTGCATTTGAATATGTTACAGCTTTTTCACCTACAACAGCAGACAACACATTGTTATGAACAAAGACATTAATTTCAGCAATCTCATAATAACTCTAAAGAGAGAATCCCTCAGCCAGAGCATTCTCTTCACTACACCGAAGAATAAATGAGAGTCTTGGTAAAGGGGGCTGTTAATTTCTATTCTAATTAAAGGCCAAAGTATGGATGTTTATCTACTATGGAAAGAATGCTGTCATTTTATCTTCTTTTTACATATTTGTTAAACAAACTGAAGATCTAGACAAATGTCTCACAGATGAGTGGAAGAATAAATCAATATGAGTTTGGGGACTATTTCAAGACAAGCATGTGGATCACTCTTCTGGGCAGCTGCAGCTGAAGTTGCTCATTTTTTTTGCAGACTCTAGTTAAGCACAGTGTGAATGACACTGACACTGAATAGTAACTCAGAAGTTTCCTCAAACTAGAATAGGCATCTGCCTTGCTTGTAGGCAGATACTACATAACATCAATAACTGACCAAAACAGCACAAATTTTCCATTCTCCTTAACCTTTCACTTTCCTACTCTTAACCGGTCACCCTTTGAAACAGAACCAGAATGCAACCTGACAAAACCCATTATGCTCCACTGAACAAAAATTAAATTCCACACAGAGCAAAAAGGAAACTTTGCAATCAGCAGTGATTCTTTTTAATGAACGCATGGTGTGTTAAGAAAGAACTGTAAGACCTGCTTATAAATGGATTCTTGGATGAAGAAGGATCATACCAAAGAAAATTCCGACACACATCCAAGTTTAACTGTTGTTCTGCCTGCTTCAAAAGACTCAAAGCATCCTCTCTATTAACAAAACACACCTAGGCCACAGAGCTTAATATGATGGAAATTAATCTATATATTTTAACGTTGTCACCCATCTCTCAGGCAATTTCTCATGTGCAATCTACGTTTGGCTCCCATCTTTGAAACTGCAGTGCAACTCTGAACTGAAGGCTGGAAATTTGAGTTACTGCCATGTGAGTACAGACCTAATATCAAAATAATGTAATTACCAAATTCCTCCAGGACAAAGACTCCTCGCACAGTATTGCACTTTTTAATGTGATTCAGCTCTATGAAAACCTAGAAAAACAGGAGGAAAAGTAAAGTAAAATTAGTCATTTTCTTTTCTTTTTTCTTTTTTAAACAAAAACCCAAATTAAACAAAAACATCATCACAGCAGATACAACCTGAAGTGTTATAGCATACACCATCAGTTAATTTAGTTTAATATATAAATAAAGGGTGAAATAAACATTCAAAAGACAAACTTGCCACAATGCTAGAAATCAACAAGTAACTTAAAAGTGCTAAGAAGCGAAGACAGCAGAAGATGAAGTACCTTCCGCTCCTTGCAGGAGGAGAAAGCATGGAAGAGAAACGAAGGAGTTAGTAACTCTGACATATCCAACATTGCTACCCCTTCAGACACTCAAATGAGTTATTGCAAAAAGAATACCAACACATCTGAAATACAACAGGAGGACAAGGAAAAAGCTGGCTCCCAAATTTGGCAGAATTTGTAGCCTTTGATCCATCCCAGCTAGTTTCTGCCCCTCCATGCATCCTCCTCCAGCACAGAGGGCAGGTAAGGGCCACTACACTTCCTACTCTTACACTGATCCTCCTGACTTATTGTAGTTGAATTGAATCTTCCTTCTCCCTGACAGCCTTGCCATTTAAGCTTTTACTACAGTTCAAGACATATGAGCTGCAGATTTACTCTTGGAACTGTCCCCTTTAGCAGTCACTATAAGTCTTCAGCTTTAAGCTGGATGGTAAAGTCTGAACTGTTCTGTATTTGCTCACTTCACATATGGTTGCTGCCAGCTGAGCAGTCATTTGGAAAACAAAACTGCCTTAAACTTGTGTTTTACATAGGTGAACTCCAAAAGATAAAACAGCTGAACGACATAACTAGGTTTTTCAGTCCAGAACCTAAGTGTCAAGATTGCATAAACAAGTTCTCTGAACATAAGGAGTTTGTTCAATATTCAATCTATTTCAAGACACAAACCAGTCACTTCTCATAGGCACATCACCACAGCGTGAGAGACGTTACCCAAACCTAAGAAGCTGTAGAAAGTGATACTTCTAATCAATTCCATATTCCAGTTTCTCACATACTTGCTTATACAAGGCAAGAGAAACAGAGTAACACTACACTAACATTAAGTGTAAAGCTACATCAAACACCTTAGAGAGACACTTGCAAGACTATTACTTCAGTCTGGATTGGTGCTTTCAGTGTCCATACATTTATGACTTTATTACCTCAGGAGCTTTTTTAAAAAGCTTTACTACAGAAACTTCATTCTTTTTGAAAAAAAGGAAACTCTGCAATCCTCCTGAATCCAGTATTAGCAACACTCCTGTAATCATAGATGGAATGCTACCTACCCTTGCAAGAAAGACAAAGTCAACACCAGAAATTACATTTCTTTTTAAGCAACAGGTTTGTCTGTATCAAGAGAGATCAGTAAAAGCACCACACACACCTAACAGAATTCAGGCTGATTTTCAAGTCAAAGGAGGATTATTATTCTTTTCATTAGCAGAAAACTAACAAATGGACAAAAGATATTTTTGTGCTCAAAAAAACCAACTAAAAATTAACTTCCACTCAAACAGCGAATCTGAAGCTTGCTTTCAGCTTACATTCAAGCACTCAAGGGAAAGGAAACTTAATCCCATCTTTTTGTTTGCTTGTTTTTGCCCATATTCTGTGCTACTTTAGTTGGTCAAAACCATTTTATTAATTTAGGAAGAGTTATGGAATAAACAAGTCAATGACAGAATACCTTTTTTTATTGCACTTAGTTTCCTTCTTCTGCAATACATTTTCTGAAAAGTTCTTTTACTGTAGTGTGAAGCACAAAACTGAGAAACTCAAAAGTAAGGCTCAGGTAAAACATTGGTTGTTTCACCTGCTAACTTGAAGACTTGCCTAAAAGATTTGACACCCCAGGTGCTCATGTTTAAGAGTGCTGCATTTCCACAAGAGCTATGAGCAGGATGAGAATTTGTTGAGTTCATCACAATTACTCTAAGTTATCCATTTTCAGAAGACATATGAGTTCATGGGCAATTTCTTGCTATGCTGATTAAGGGACAGAGATGCTTTCCTCTTACTCAATCAGAAAACAAAGTGCAAAGGAAATAAGTTACTTACCCTAGGGAACCTGTGGTTCTTCAAGACAGAGCATTCAGTGTGGATCCTACTGTAGATGGACATGTGCCTGCTACATTTTATTAAGCTTCCACCTATTCCTGACACAGATGAATTCATAATGGGGACAGTTACTGAGTCCCAATATTATAGCACAATTTGTAGATGTAAACTCAGAATAAACTGCCAATGTCCAACATGTCTTTGATTCCTCCCTATGCCAAAGGGCTTCCTCTGACCTGCTAGGCACAGACTCAGTGTTTTTTCTTAAACTTCTGTGTGATTCCAGCATGGCAAGACAATTTGTGAACACTAAAGACAATTAGCCTACCATGAATCTAAGATGTTTCTTGAGGAATTCACAAGGCAGTAAGAAAGTATACAAACTGAAATCAAGAGCCTTCAAACAGTTTCATAAAAGCAAGCATCATATTAACACTGATGCAGTATGTGCAGTCAACTCACATAGGACAGAGCAGACTCCACTTATTTTTGTTTTTTCTAAGTATAAACACCTTTTCCTATGTTCTAAATGAATTATCTCTACCATGTCCACCAAGCAGAGCAACAGAAATCCCTTAGTTTAATGACCTTGAGTGTTTCCAGGGATGGGGCTTCTACCACCTCTTTGGACAACCAGTGCCAGTGTTTCACCACCCTCACTGTAAAAAATTCCTTCCTTATATCTAGTCTAAATTTACCCTTTCTTAGTTTAAAATCATCACCCCTTGTCCTGCTGCAACAGGCCCTGCTAAAGATTGTCCCCATCTTTCTTATAGGCCCCATTTAAGTACTGAAAGGCCATACTAAGGTCTCCCCAGAGCTTTCTCTTCTCTAGGCTGAACTCAACTCTCTCAGCCTCTGCTCAAAGGAGAGGTGTTTCAGCCCCTTGAATACTTCTGAGGCCCTCCTGTGGACCCACACCAACAGGTCTGTGTTTTTTCTTGCTCTGAGGACTCCAGAGCTGGACACAGCACACCAGGTGAGATCTCATCAGGATAAAGAGACAGAATTCCTTTCCTCAGACTGCTGGCCCCACTTCTCTTGATGCTGTCCAGGATATCGTTGGGCTTCTGAGCTGTGAGCACACATTGTCAGCTCATGTCCAGCTTTTCATCTACCTCATCTACGTCCATCTACCTTCATCTACCTCCTTTCAGTACCTCCAAGCCCTTCCCTGCAGGGCTGCTCTCAATCCAATCCCACTTCCTCTACTGATAAGAGGGATTGCTCCACACCAGGTGCAGGACCCGAGGTTCACATAAAGGTTGTCCAGGTCCCTCTGAATGGCATCCAATCCCTAGGGCATGCCAACCACACCACTCAGCTTGGTAGTCTGCAAACTTGCTGAGGGTGCTGAGGATCTTGCTACGTCATTGATGGAGATACTGAACAGCACTGGTCCCAGTATGGACCCCTGAGAGACACCACTTGCCACTGATCTTCATATGGACATCTAACTGTTGATCACTACCCTCTGAATACAATCATCCAACCAATTCCTTATCCACCAAACAGTCTGCTAATCAAATTTATTTCTCCAGCCTGGGGAGAAGCATATTGGGGACCATGTCAAAGGCCTTACAGAAGTCCAGATGGATGACATCCATAGCTTTTCCCTTCTCCAACATCACACTCAGGTATATATTCTGCTTTAAGGAATTAGGCAATTAATACAATTTCAATGGGAAGCAGAAAGGACAATTTATCAACAATAGCAGATGTTTTATTCAGAAAGCAGACTGGTTGATGAGTTTTAGAATGAGAATGCAAACACCCTTTAGCTCCATGGAACTGGAGAGGATTTTTTTTGTATGGTGCAACTAGTAGGAGTCCTCTACATAACTGCTACAGTTGGCCATTCTATACAGACCCTCAAATGGCAGACTTTTCATATCTGTCTAGACACTTTGAGAGGAAAACAAGGGTACTGAACTCCTTGTCAGTTGCCAATGTAAATCAAATAGACCAAGAATTAAACATACTGAATTAATTAAGTCTATTTTCCACAACTGTGTATCTTAAGTAATGGAAATTCACTTTGTCTACAGCCTCACTGGAAAGATCATGAAGAGGAGGAATGATGGTTCAGGACAGCAACAGCTAGCATACTTCCCAAGCCTGACCTGCACAGGCATGTCTTCCAGAAAATAGGTAGTAATTTTCATCACAGAGGGCCATTTAGAACACTCTTCTCTGTAATGAAGGATATGATAAAGCTAGTGCTCAAGGAGTGCTGGTGCTAGCACAGGACTATGTGTGGCACAAAATTCAACCAGTAATGGTTCTGACAGTCACATAGTAACAATCAGTACTAGGTTTACCTAAGGATTCTTTCAGAATGTGATTCTGTTCTTCCAGGGGAAAAAAAGGCTTTGCATTTAAGGACAATGGTACATTCTAGGACTTACCGAGTTTTTCTTTGGACAGATGCATCTGTGCTCACTACGTGCTTAACACTGAGTGTCTTTGTTTTATGAAGATGTCTGATACACTTAAAAAAACATGATGATGTGACTACTTTCTTATATAACTTTTCTCACTGCAAATGCCTGGCTGCTCATTTATGAAAGAGTCATCTATAACTCAGTTAGATTTTTCTATTACAGGAGTAGGTTTGAATAACTACAGCAGGCCAGCTGTAGTCCAGGTTCTACCCTGTTAGCAGAGAGGAAGAAAATTGAAGGAGGAGGTTCACAAGTCTCTGCCCCTTACACTTTCACACAGGAACTCAGAGGCACATGGTGCTTCTGTGACCCTGGGAGAAGTATTAAAGATTCTGAGCATGTTTGTTTGAGATGCACGTGCACTTCCAGTTGGATCTACACTGATGTATCCTCCAAGAAGAACAAAGCTTGTGTGGGGAGAGAAGTCTAGTCAAGAGGAGAGGAAAGGAAAAAACACTTCACAGAGGACTGACAGAAGCTTCTCTCTCTCTTGCCCCCCCAGCTGATTCTACTGTCTAGCATAGCATGCATTTAATATCATATGCAAAACAAAAAAACACAAAGCAAAATAAAACACAAGGATTAAAGGAAGCAACAGAAACAACATCTAGAGAAAGGAAGAAATGGCAACTTTAGTTGTGTTTCCTCTATACCCACAAGATCTTTTGGAAGGAATAAAAGAATCTAGTTTTTCCTCTTTTTTTTTTTTTTTTTTTTGGTAAGTTGCAGCAAAACCCACTTTCCCATTTTACTTTCATACTAATTTCTACAGACTACTTTTCAAATTTTAAAACAAGACAAATTAAATACGATGCAGAAGGTTGCCCTCTGTGCTGCAATATTCAAACACCACACCTTTAAGGATAACTGCTTATGCCACCAAGGTATTATGCACCAAGTGAAGCACTATGGCAGTTTAGACTACTATTCATTACCTTTACTGTACCTTAATACTACCATTTTCTTTGTGCTTAGACAACTCAAGGCCACCAGAAACAAGAAGCTGAAACCTGTATCAACATTTTTCTGCAGCTGATTATAGTTTTCCTAAGAATATTTAATTTCAGTGTATTTTTACATACATACATATATGCATGTGTGTTTGTGTGCAAATACATGCATGCTTTTTTTGCCCCCTTAATGCTACCCCTTGTATTTGTTTGTACTCTGGGAAGAGGAAACACATGCACCGGCGTGCTGCAAAAAGCTTCATGCTCACAGTCTTCTCCTAGATTTTTCCCTCATACCTGACTGTGCATAAACTTCAGGTTAATTCCTTCCAGTGTGACCTGAAGAAGACCTCCTTCACCAGTTTTCATATCTTGCACAGGAAACTCACCACCCAACTCAGGACCTGTGATTTGAAAACAAAACAAACAAACAAAAACAACACAAAAAATAAAATTAAAAAAAAAATCAAACAAAACCAAACAAAAAGCCAAAGAAAGAGAAGAAGAACAGAAAGTAATCAGCTATATGGAAGGGAAATACAAACCAATAAAAACTTAATTTCCATTTGATGTGCACAGCAAGAGGTCACTACCAGGAATAGTAAGGAGTATTCCAGTGAAGTCCACTAACTAATGACAGCCTTCTGAGAACCACTAGACTTGAAAATATCATAGCAAATTTTATCCTGGTTACATGAAGGGATGTTGATGTCAGCTCAGTTTTTATTTATGTTATTGGGGTTCTGTTTGTTTCATTTCTGCACGGTAAGACACTGCAGTAATAACACAGACAGCACAGTCTTAAGTGCAAGCACATAAGTAAGTACAAAGTAAGGTCACATTTCTGAACTTGATAATTTTGTATGGCATTGTTTTAAGCCTTCAGCAATGAAAAAGTCAATATGGTTACAACAACAGCAATTTGATAGAGGACATTAATAGATGACACTCTAGGCATATTAATTTCCTTTGCATCATTCAGTTCGGATAGAATATTCTTTCTTACAACAATTTTTTTAAATCATCGTTTGTTCAGAACCACTGAACTCTAAAAAAAAAAAAAAAAAAAAAAAGGCTTTCAAACACATTTTTAATCCTGCATTATTGCCAAATTCCTAAAATAGCTTTCTAGGGCACTTGTGCCTCCTCTACCCTCTGGGAAATTTCAGTTCTTCCTTCCCCTCCTCAAATTAAACGGGACTAATGTTAGGAAGCAGAAAACGGTGGCTCTTCCAAGGTCCAACAGCTAATTAGGCTGCTAGACTTAGAAGTAATTTTCTCAGTCATGCTGATGCCAGCTATGAGTATCAAATGTAAAACCTTTATATTTGTCATTAAGACAGAGGTAAAAGAGGTTTGTACCTCAAAGCATGGCTCCCAAAATCCTAGCATCTGCTTGAAAAAAGTAAACAGTTGCAACAAAAATCAAACTTGAAAACACAAAACCACACTAGTGTTACTCTGAACCTGCAAATAGTCTCCAGCAAGGAAGAAACATATATATATATAATAAGCCATCTTCATGTTTGTTATCCAGGTACATACAGCACTGGTGGCTCTCTAGGAACTATGAAAAATGGAAAAATCACCTTCCAAGAACTCAGTCTCCCAAAACTGCAAGTCCGCTTCTCTAGTTTTTTTTTTTTTTTTTAAACTCAACAGGGAAACCAAAGTAGCATTACAACTATACTATACTGTCCAAAATGATGGTGTGAAGTTAAGAAGAATGTCTACACTGGCTAAGTTATGCTGATATAAGGCCACTGGGTTAGCTGCACCAGTATGAAACTGTACAAAATAGAAAAGTATTATGCACTGAAAGTCTGCAGAAAGCGTATTTGTTAGCTTCCATTCTCAAAGTGAACAATGCAGCTCTGTGTCTCAGTTGTAAATATTAGGAGTAGCTAGCCAGCCATGAAGAGAAAATGAAATCTTTTCTCACTATTTCACCGACAGCTTGTCCTCCTTCTATGTAACTCTTCTTTATACAAGAGCTTTCTACATTTGCATTTAGAATGAGGTACATGGAGACAAGGTAACGGTAACACTAAGATTTGTGCATACAGCTGTACAAATCCATCCCCAAATTTCCAAGTAAAAGGACATTATATTAGAAGACATTAATTAATAATAAAATTAAATTAATTTTTAAAAATTGTTGACTGCAGATTAAACAACAAAAGTTCCCAATAAGCAAAATCTTTTACCTGGTTTAATGCTTTGCTGTCTTGCTGCTGCTCTCTCCATACTGTCTTTTACACAGTAGTATAATTCCCGACACTAACATGACAGAAGAGTAATAAAATGTTATTTTTCCAAATTGCTAATTGAAAAGAATATCAAGATTCTAAGATCCTACAAAAATGACAAGCCCTGTGTAAAAAGCAATGACAACATGCCTATAAAGTTCAACCACATTTAATCAAATTTATTTTTCAAGAGAAACTATTTCATATGCTTTCATAGCATGAGCTAGAGAAGAGTTCATGGCTTGCCACATGCTCACATGTATTCTAAAGAAGTTTTTCTTCACTAGGTAACTGAGTAAAGTCTCAAAGCAGTAGCACAGTCCTTCCCTTTCTTTTGGCTTCCAGCAATCAGTGTTGCTGATCATGCTTGTATGATCTCTTTTTTTGTTACTCATAAAAATTTCCTTATGTCATATTCTTCTATTTATCTTCCTCCAACTCCTCTCTAGTATCAAGTAATAGTTGAACCATAATCTCAGAACAGAAGTTTCTAGGCAAAGCTCAAGATATATGCATTTAATTTTCCAGGTAACTTCTGTAGCACTCTGCTTTTGTCCTCCTTCCCTTCGTATTCACATCTGCATTATGATTTTGAAGAAGTCTAACCCCTTTACAAATCTCAAAGATAATAACCTTTCATTATATTACTTGCATTTACAAATCTTTATCTTTTGTTTACTGTTCATTATGTATGAGTTACTGGAGTTCTGAAGAATTATTGAAGTTTTTCTATTAGGTTCAAACTATTTCTTTATATTTGCAATTAATCATAAGGAGAAGAGCTTTCATATTAGTGGAGAATATAGGCATACATGGAATAAAAATCAAACATGGGCCTAGGGAGAAAAATTTTTATCTATTTTGTCAGTTTACGTTTGTCATTAAAAATGGCACAATCAACTCCATCAATTACTACGACATTGTTTATTTAGCTTTTTCCTCACTAATTTACTACAGTATTTTTGTGACATTTATAAGCCTGCAAACTCATGCAATATTTAATAACACTGATGCTTTCCCCCAACCGAAAAAAGCCCAAAAAAAACCAAACCCTAACAAGTAAAAGCAACATATGGAATTTCTTAAGTTATATCCTGTTGTACTACTGTCTTCAGGCAAACAACAAAGCATAACGCCAGCTTCAGATGTCAGCGCTGTTCAAACATCTCCAAGCTGTTAACTGCTGCTAAACAGCAGTTTAGTAACCAGTGTGGGAGAGAGAATGCTGGGTTTTGATTAAACATGGACTGTGACACACGAAGGATGTGTTTGTTCTATTCAGTTTTCCCTCAGGATTGCATCCATCAAATAAGACCCATACCTTCTTTGTGTAGAACTTGTTCAGTTGTGTTTCCTGACCATTCCTCCTCCAAAGGCACAGCACTTTTGTTTTGGGACAGTAAGTCATGTTGATGAGTTTCTCATACCACCAACGTTCATACACAGTTCCGATGTTGCTTCTCAGCACAATGCAATCATCACATACCTGGAAGCACAAAGTATTACATAAGATTTCTAGTATTATTTCTTGAGTGGCACTAGCTCCCTCAACATTATCCCTGTCTCTACCTCCATGAAAAATATGTCTCCTGTTGTGTCTGTCCCAGCATGTACCACAAAAGTCTGCTTCTTGATGTGACGACTGCCACTGGGTCTCACAGGAAGCTCACGTCCACTCTAGTAGAATAAAAAAAAAAAAGTAATCTTTAATGAACTTTGAAATCAGTTTCTCCTATCTATTGGAAAACAGTCCATCAGCTGACACTAGAAGCACTTTCAACAAACAAAAGGTGTTTTTAATACAGCCAATTGGAGGCAATTTTGGATAGTCCTAAGCAAGATCCTCTAGTAAGTTCAGTTTCAATGAGTGGGACTTGTTTCAACAAGTGTGGCTACAAAAGACATCACAGCATACAACGACATTCATACTGGTATCACACTCAGCATGAGACAGTGAGGTGTCTGGGTTCCAGTAACATTACAATATACTGGTCTGCTTCCTCACAATTTATTGTAGGATGATTTTGTGGTTTGTAAGTTCCAAATGTAAAAATATTTTGAAAAATACTCTTGCAAAGGACTTAAATTGCAACCACTCTGGTGATGGTTGTGTTAAAAGCTGACTAGTTCCATTAACTTAAATGTCAGCCTAAATTCTTAGGAAGCATTACAGGACATAAGGTTTACTCTGCACGGCAGCTGACAGGAGAAACAGTTTTGTATAGAAACTGACTGCTACAAGTCTTGTAATGACCTGGAAATCAATGGAAAACTAAATATTTGCTCCACTCACAGAATAAAGGTTTCCACACACAGAAACAATACTAAGAAAGCATTAGGATTGCATAAAACTATGGTACCAAAGTGTGATGTTTATACTTATTTATATTGCAGTTCTAACTGATAACTGTGCAAAGGGTTGTGGAGTCTCCTTCTCTGGAGGCTTTCAAGACCCATCTGGATGTGTTCCTGTGCAACCTGTGCTAGATTCTATGGTCCTGCTCTAGCAGGGGAGTTGGACTTGATGATCTTTGGAGGTCCCTTCCAACCTCTAACATCCTGTGAACATTATAAAATTATAAGCAGGGTCATACAATCACAATCCGTATTCTATACCTGTGAAGGCAGTATTTGATAATTCAATTTAATTACTTATTTTTAAATCATTGTTGTAGAGCATTTATAGAAGGATTTTCAGATTTTTTTTCCCCACTCTCTGCTGTAGCTCCTACAGATACTTCACTCAACACTGTTTTACTCACCAGATTGGCAAGTTTGTCCAGGACATCATTGATTTGCTGGCTGTGCACCAATCCAATATGTGATTTTCCCATTAGACGACGTACCTTTTTCCTAATGTCATTCTTGTTCACCTAGAAGGCAGATATAAAGACAGTTACATACTCTCTATTGACAGGAAGCAATCCCTTCCTCCCAAAATCAGGGTGTCTTGGTTTCCATCGCTAAGACGCAAAAACAACTGATGCCCACCTCAGTCATGCAAGGGTCTCTTTAGCCCAGCAGTACAAGCAGAAGTTGCATGTACACCACTTTTCACAGCTACTGGGCATGTGGTACCGTGCACAACAGATTTTTCTGCCTGCTCTTGCTTGAGACCAGCAACTCCACTACAGTCCACCCTCAACTACATCAAAAGCCTCAGTTCTCCATGTTGTCACCTATGTGATGAGTCATATCTGCTAGGCTAGCTTTTCCAACTCTCCCTCTGCAAGGAGTTGACGTAGGCAGCCCACAACACAAGAAATATTGACACAAAGGCATGATATCCTTCAGAATTGTCACTCTTTCACAATCTGTTTCCTGGTCATTAGGTGAGGGCTCTGACAAACATTTCCAGAAAGCCCCAAAGCAGCAGCAGGTTCCTCCTGAAGATGAGCTGCAGGGAAGCTCAAAAGTGAAACGTTTCTGCCTCAGGTACTATTTCAAAGGGCTAACATGGATGTCAGCCAGTTCTTCATCCCATCCTCACTCTCGACCATCTGAAGATGCAGTGAAAGAAATAATATTTTTATCATAACACTCAGGTCCCCTGCATTCCTTTTTCATCTATAACCAATAAACCCAGAGAGATACCATTTTCAAAGGCATAGTATCCTCTTTTCTTCCTATCCTTTTCCCTCAGGAAACTATTTTGTTGGAGATCTGCTTATTTTCACACTAAAAGACAATTTTCTCCTCTGGGACTAACTCTATCAATATCTCTCATGAGATAGCCTTTTGAAACCTGTATTATTTGCTCTCCACTTTTGCATCCTTTGATGAAAGTAGCCGTACTGGTTATCATTAAGTCTACCTCAAGAATTGCAGCAGTGCGAGTCCTAATGGCCAAATCCCACTTCTAAGATAAACTCATTTCAAATATACTCAGACCCCATCTTAAAACTTATCTTCACATTCCACTTGTCAGGGAAAAAAAAAAAAAGGCAAACAGCAACTTCTACCTTTTCACTACCTCTATCCCCAAAAAATTACATAGAATACCTTCCTCCATTGATTGAATCTACGGAATGAGGTCTCATCTCTTCATTTAAAGAATGGAAGTTATCAAACTATCACCTGTATGCAGCTGTTCTTACTGTCAACCCGTTGCACTGGACCACAGAATGCATCAAATCTGTTACAGGTAAAACCATGCACCTAAGCAGGTTCTAAACATGACAAAAATCATGTTAGAAGACTGATTTTCCATTGACTTGGGGGGAGGATTTGGACTAAGAAATTATTCAGACTAATAGAAATATATTGCTAGCAGCCACCTGCAGTATTAGGGCACATGCAGCCTGTGGCTGGTGCAACTGTGCTGACACATTGAATGCTGACAAAAACGAAACCTTGACAGACACCTGACAAAGGGTCAGAGCTTTTCTGAGACCTGATAAAATCAGCTCACGGCCATTAAGGGTCCTTACCTTGCTTTTGCTGTGGGCTTGCTCCCAGGCAATTAGAATGACCAAAGTGCACACTTGACTAGGATATAGATGGAGTTCCACTAGAGAGCCATTTTGAGTTGATTCCCTTGCAGTAAGCAGGCTTTGCTGTCCTGAGTCCTCCCTTTATACCAGAAAGCCATCTAAAAATACTTCCAGGCATTGAGTGAGTCCTCACCTGCCCTTTGGTGAGTGCACATTGCTTCTGGCTATGTCCTTGAGTAAGTGCTTGCCCCCTTTGGGCAAATGAATGTTTTTGGGTACCTTTGAGTGGGAGGTTTTCCCTTTATGAGTAAGTGTGAACACATTTTGGTTTATCTTTCTAGAAAGAATATTCCTTAAAGCTTAAGAATTAGTTGTGCAGTAGTGTGTTCTGTGGGTGACTCTGTGACAGAAATAGTCCATGGAATGAGAGGAAAAGGGTTGTTCTCTAATAACGGCAAATTTCATGTTGTTACTCATATACATATTCACATCCTGCTCGTGTTTGGAGCTTGTAGATGTGAAGATATCGGAGTAGAAGATGCTCTCTACTTACTCTAAAGTTACTAGTAGACATAGAAAATGCCTGTTTTTAAATGGCAATGTATATGCATACCCATGGCACAGAACCACACAAACTCAGACAACATATCTCAAAGACTCTCCCGGTATTGAAGAAATCTTTTTCATTAAGATTAGCAGACAGTTTGTAACATTCTTTAATACTTCACTGTTCTGGGCTCTGTGAACAGAGAGGTACAATTTCAAGAGAACACCAGCAAAATATACTGCTTAAACCTGAGCAGTGATCTCTTCAAAAGAAAAAGAAGTCACCTTTATCATAAGCATATAAGCAATCATATTATGCAGCAGTGTAGCCAACAAGCGGTCCTCATCATCCTCCAAACGCTTTCGATCATGTTCTCCCAGGGAAAGATACCTGCAAGAAAACCCAGATCTGAAGCAGACTCAAAGGCATTCTTTTTCCAATTCACTAAAGCACTGGCAGAAGACAGCTAAGTGTAGGGCAAATAAAACCTTCAAAAACATTAAGTCAAATAGGTATTTTCCAGTAAAACACTTGGATCACTAATTAAACATTTCCATTAATTATTAACTAGCTCAAGTCAATAACATCTGTTCAGTGGGAAATTTCTCAGTAGTCTGCTGGCTCCATTTCCTCTCTTCTGCCCTCACAGCTCCATTACAATTAAAACTGCCAGAAGAGGAACACATAACTCAGTACAAGAGCTACCAGCCTTTAGGACTTAAATGCAGGTGCAAGACAGAAGTAAGCTCATGAAGGCAAGTGCACAGGCACTCTCTCTTCCCAGGAGGGAAGGTAGTCTGTAGAAAAAGAAACAGTTTTCAAACTAGCACCCCTCAAACTAGTTCTTATTTTGGCTACTAGATCCCATGTTACGTGATAGCATGGGTGTAGGTGCTACACCTGCGAGTGGTAGACAGAGAATGATGAAATATTAATAAAGCTGATTAAAAAAACCCAACCAACCAAACAACCCCCCTCCCAGACAAACAAACAAAAAAAACACCAAACAAAACAAAAACATCACAACACCTTTGAGTTAGTCCTGCTTTAAGCAACCATACAGCTATTTCTAGAGAGTGGTCCTCTCACAGGCTTTTTGTTTGTGTAAGTGACTTTGCATTTTGCAAAGGCTCAAAATACAGTTTCTGGAGATATGTAATTCTTTCACTTCATGTCAACATACTGGCTTACAAAGTGACAATAACATATTCAGTACAATAAAAATAATTATTGTTTTTCACTATTTCAGCCCCAGAGGAAACAATGACAAAGAAAGGTGTCTACTAAGAAAATTACCTGTCTATCATTTCCTGAGGTCCCTGGTCCATCCCCATTCCTTCTCTCTCTAACATCACGGCATCCAAAAAAGCATCTTCCCAGAACTGCATCTGGTCCCATAAAGTTGAACGCTCTTTGCCTACACAATACATTAAAAAACTGAGCATTTATTCCATTTCATCCAGTCAAATACTTTAATTCCTGTTCCTTCCCACTCCTTGAAAACACCATAAGCCAACACACAATTAATCCGTGTTAGAAAAAAAAGGTAAGGAAAAAAATAATTAAAAATGGTTACTTTTAAACCACAAGCAGTATCACAAATGAAGTGTAGAAGAGAAGATAAGACATGTTGCTCACTCTAATTCACTGCATAATCTTTTCAAACCCTTACACAGAAGTACCTCTCATGTCTTTTCTTTAAGGAATAAATCTTCCATGTACTGTTAATACTGCCCGAAAGAGATAGGAATATTTCACTCAAACACACAACATGGCAAACACAGAGAGAAGTGGAAAGATAAGATTATTACTCATAGAGAAGGTTTCCATTGCAGCATCCTCTAACTGGTCCCAGACAGATCCTTTATCCCTACCTGCATCATTCCAAGCAGGTAGGCACGATAAATGGAAAGGATGAAAAACACAGGAAGAGAGAGCCCTTGATTAATAGCAAGCCTAGATGAAAAACATTTCCAAAAAGCCAATATGCTCCTAATTCAAGGATACACTGAAATTCCACTAGTATTCTGAGTTTAACAGCCCTCTGTCCAATGACTTACGTCAAAGGACCTTTCTTAAATGATCAGTGATACATTTTTGCCTTCTGTACATAGCTATGTAAATGCCTTCTCACTGTTTTTCAACAGCTTAAAGAATTCATATTCAAGAACATCATGAGACTTGGACAAACTACATTTTATGCATACTACACCACTCACACCCATCTCCTTTTACTCTTATTCAATCTCCCCAGCTAATCTTTGGCTTTATTCTGAATGGCTGCATGCATCCTCCTATTCTACCAGTATGGACAACAGCAAATGGTTAAAAACAGTATCTGGTAACATAAAAATTCCAGTCTGACCGAGGCATGACTCTCCCCAAGCTTCAGTCTAAATGATCCCGTCCATAAAAAAAAAAGTTTACCCAAAAGTCCTTCATAGAGATAGACACGTTGGTTCCCATCCTCTGGACCTCTTCCTGGAGTACTGCCTTTGCTGTCCTTCACACTCTGCTTCAGATTGTGAGACTTTGCCTGAAAAGCAACACAAGAGGTGTCAGGTGTAATAGAACAAGTGTGTGTCCCCTGCAAGGCTGTTTCTTGCAGTCCACTGTTGCGTTAACAGATGCAGTTTGCAAGCTGTACTTGATAGATGCTTCTCCCACTAACATTCATAAAATGAATAAATTACTTCGTTCATAGAGCAAGGTAATACACTGCAAGTCAAGAGTCATACAAAAGAAAAACAGAGAGATAAAAACACAGAGAAAGCAAAATGCTTCCCTGAAGGAAAACTGAGACAAAACAAAAAATGCAAATCCCAGGCTAAAGGAACAAACAATTAAATCTATTCTGTCATCCCCCATATTACATGCATATGCATTAACTTTACCAAATTCTAATAGCAAATCTTTCCCACTCCTTAGGAAATAACTGAGTATCACCATCATTATACAGATTGTGATGATTAGACATACACAGCCTTCTCAGGATTACACATAAAATGAGTATTCACAAGCAAGGTAAGATTACCAGAGTGCTCTCTCACATTCACACCTTTCAGGTTTTTCTTTCATTTCCCTCTCATAAAGATCTGACACTAAGCAATACATTACACAGCAAAGCATTACACATGATCTGAAGAACTGTGTGCTGACAGTCAGCAGCCAACTGTGAAAATAAAGCTGGCCCATCTATTTCTCTACCACCAAGCAATGGTGCAATACTTGATATTCATTGTACATCATGTGCAACCATCATCTGTATTCTAAATCTGCAGTGAGCATTCTTAAAATTCCACTTAGTTCCAATAATCAAGCAAGGAAACCTACTGAAAATTAGGTGTTCTAAGAAAAATAGAATAACTTCTTTAATAATTAAGAAGACATGCTCTTGCAGCTCAATAAGCAGACTTCATTAAACCATTTTCATGCTCTTAGAAATCTGCAGTGAAACATGACGACTTTGTTTGCTGCTTAGAATCAGAAGCCCTGAAAAAGCTTGTACAGTCTTACCAGGATTACAAAATAATGAAGACAATCAGACTAATGCAATTTGTTTCCACATTTGGCCATCAGTTTGATATAGCCAAAATAGTTACATAGTTGTTTTCTTGGCAAGACATGTATTAGAGTTTAGACCCAATAATCAAGGACTTAAAAAAACAAAACAAACAACATATGTCAGATCATTTGAATTTTAACACGTACAGATCTTCCAACTAGGAAAATCTGTTTTAAAGGATTACAGTATGTTTTGAAAGAAACAGAATATCTGCTTACATCTCTTTCCTATATCAAACAACTGCTTTTAAGAAACAGGGAATTTGTGCCTTTTAAGTAATGTCAAACAAAGCCCACTGATGTTTTACCTCCAAATGTCCATTTTGTTGAGAGAAACACCGAATGAGGGGGAATTAAATATTGCTAGAGGCTGTAACATGATGGAAGATGTGAATCTACTATCTAATCTACTACTGTACAGATGTAATTAAAAAGAAAATGTAAAATAAAAATGACAAAGCAAAGTCTGCAATGCCCTTACAAAGATAGAGTTAGTAGCAGAGTTTGTCTCAATTTCACTGTCTGACACAGTGCCTCTGGATCCTGTCAAATTGCCACCATTTTCCAAACTTGGGCCATCACCAGCATTGCTACTCAAGTCACTGTCTGCTCCTAATGTCTCTCCAGAACTGTTACTAACCTGTGGAGAAAAATAATGCAGTTAGCTTCAATAGACACAGACACTGTGGTGAGAGAAGTTGTAAAATCTTTCTTCCTAAAGGTGCAAAAAAAGAGGCAGTACAAACAAAGGCCACATTTGCCTTTTCTCATTCAGCAACATTATCCTTTCATCAAGTCCTACTCTGCAGAAAAAAAAGATGAAGACTCAAAAAGCCCTTCAGAAAAATCACAGAACAGAATGCTTCCGACCTAATGAGTTAAGACGATCTGTAGGAGAGCTTTCCAGCTCAAGCAGGGTCAGCTAGGGTATCCATGTCCAGTCAAGCTTTTAAAATCTCCAGACAGAAAATCCACAACCTCTCCGGACAAACTGCTCCAGTGTTTCACCACCCTCAAACTAAAAAAGTGTTTTCTGGTGTCAGATGGAATTTCCTGCTTTAATTTTTGTGTTGATTGTCTCTTGTCCTGCCAATGGGTACTACTGAGAAGAGTCTGGCTTTCGTTCCTTCTATGAGGTATTTATATCCCCCAATAAGATCCCCAAATGTCTCAGTCTCTCCTCTCATGAAACATGCTCCACTCCCTTAACTGTCTTTGTGACCCTAAGCTGGACTCACTCTCAGTAAGTTCTTATCCTTCTTTTGCACTGGGGAGCCCAGAAGTGGACGTCATTCTCCAGATGCAGCCTCATCATTACTGAATAGAACAGAAGGATCACCTCCCTAAACTTGCTGACTATGCTCTTCCTAATGGCCTTTTCTGTCACAAGAGTGCATTGCTAGCCGATGATCAGCTTGTTTTCCACCAGGTTCTCCAAGTCCTGCCCAGCAAAGCTGCTTTCCAGCTGGTTAGCCACCACTGTGTATTGGTGGCCATGTTTATTCCCCCCCACATTTAGGGACTGACATTTTCCCCTTGTTGAAATCCATAGATTCCTCTCTGCCCAGTTCTCCAGCTTGCTGAAGCCTCTCTGAATGGTGGCACAACCATTTGGTGCATTGGACACTCCTCCCAGTTTTCATCATCTGTGAACTTCCTCTGTACTGTCATCCAGGTCATGAGTGCAAATGTTGAACATCATCATTGCCAGTAGTGACCCCAGGGGTACGCTCCTACTGATTTGTCTCCAGATGGACTTTGTGCCACTAATGACAACCCCCTGTGACAACCCCCAGGCACTTTTCAGTCCACCTCACTGTTCATTTACCTAACCTGTGTTTCTCAGCTTATCTATACTACAGGAGACAGTGTCAAAGGCTTCACAGAAATTGCGGTAAACAGTATCTGCTGCCCTCCCCTCATCCACCAAGCTAGTCACCATGCTGCAGACGGCTGTCAGGTTGGTTGAGCATACATGCACCACTGTAAATCCGTGACGACTAGTCCCATTCACCCTTCTTGTCCTTCATCTTTCATGAAATGCTTTTCAGGAAGAGTTCCTCCACCATCCTTTCTCAAGGACTGAGGTGAAGCTAGCCAGCCTGTAGCTCCTCAGATCTCTGTTGTTGCCCTTTTTGAAGATAAGGGTGGTATTTACGGTCTTTAGGATTGTCTCTTTTGTCACCATAACTCTTCAGAGACAATCAAGAGCGGCCTCACAATGGCATAAGCCAATTCCCTTGGTGCTTGTGGCTGCAGTCCCCCAGGAACCATGGACTTACATATATCCAATTTGTTGAAATATTCTATAAACCCTGTCATTTTCCACCAAGGGTAAGCCCTTCTCATTCCAGACTATTCCTCTGGTCTCAGGGACCTGGGATTCCTGCAGGTCAGTTTTATTGGTAAAGACTAAGGCAAACAATGGCCTAAGTAGCTGTGATGGTTTAAAACGATACAGTAGCTCAGTCTTTCCATCTGTCACCAGTTCCCTTGCTGCATTCAACAACAGGCCCACATTTTCTCTCATCTGTCCTCTTGCTGCTTATGTACTTGTGGAAACCTTTACTGTTTCCATTCACATTCCTCACCAGAAACTCCAGGTCCATATTGGCTTTCCTAATCCTATCCTTGAAAGATGATTCAACAAAAGTGACTCCTGGATCACTTGCTCCTTCTTCCATGTCTTCTACACTTTCTTTTTATGTGTGAGTTCAGTTAGGAGGGCTTTGCTTATCTATGCAAGCCTCTTGCTCCCTTCACTTTGTTTTCCACTTCTCAGTAAGTACCTTTCTTGAGTTTGGAGGAGGACATACTTGAGTATCAACCAGATTTCCAGATCCTTCTTCTATGTGGGGCAGTATCCCATAGAATACAATTACCGGGTCCATTACAGAAAGAAAAATCAGAGTATTCTTGTTATAGTCTTGGAAAAGATCACGGAAAGCCAGGTATTTACAGATATGCAGCAGTTTAGAGAGTAGAAAACCCAACAACAACAAAAAGGGAAGGTCCTTGGGTTTTATCCCTGCCAGATGCCATATCATTTTTTTAATTAATGCATTTTTGCTGCATTTCTCCTCTAGGCCCTGTCACTGATCAGAATGCAAGCAGACATTTTGATAACATTCAAGTGCTTTAAAAAAGTTTGTTCTTGTTTTCAAAGCTTCAAATAATCCTGCCCTTTTTGCTCTCAGGTTACTTTTTTCAACTCCTATTCTTTATAGATGTTTTATAAACAACTAAGACATACTTCTATAATTATTGCAATCTACCAGCTCCATAAATACACCAGTATGTAGGAATATGTAACAGCAACGAGCAGCATATATGAAGGATGTTCCAATAAAGGACTATGCATATTCTGTCAAACATACTTGCTTGCCACCCACTCAGTAGCTCTAGAGAAAGAACTCATAGATACAGATTATGCATGTCTGACAGTATGCAGCCACACCACACAAAATGTAAGCACAAAATGTCTTCCCCCTACTTCAGCAAGCCGTGAATCACAGCAAGATTGGGCATATCCTACCACTGTGCTAACTTCAGAATCCTGGCTTGTACTTCGGACCATAACTGCTGGTGCTCCGCTGGGCAGCAAATCGAAATCACTCTTCTGCAATCAAAACACAAAGGACAGGAAGAAAATTCACATTATTTTTCATCAGAAGGAGAGAACACCACTTTCCATTCCTTTGGGGTTTTGAACCACGTGCCTTAAGCTTCCTTAGTTTATTCAGCCAGCCAAATAGAAACTATTGCCTGTGTGTCAAAACAAAGTGCAAGGTCCTGCATCTCAGTCGAGGCAATCCCAAGCACAAACACAGGCTGGGCAGTGAGTGGCTGGAAAGCAGCCCTGAGGAGAGGGACTTGGGGGTGCTGGTGGACAAGAAGCTCAACATGAGCTGTCAATGTGCACTTGCAGCCCAGAATGCCAACCAGAGCCTGGGCTGCATCAAGAGAAGTGTGGCCAGCAGGTCAAGGGAGGTGATTCTCCCCCTCTACTCAGCTGAGACCCCACCTGGAGTACTGTGTCCAGTTCTGGAGCCCCTATTACAAAAGGGATATGGACATGCTGGAACGTGTCCAGAGAAAGGCCACCAGGATGATCAGAGGGCTGGAGCACCTCTCCTATGAGGTCAGACTGAAAGAGTTGGGGATGTTCAGTCTGGAGAAGAGAAGGCTCCGAGGTGACCTTATTGTGGCCTTCCAGTATCTGAAGGGGGCCTACAAGAAAGCTGGCGAGGAACTTTTTAGGATATCAGGTAGTGATAGGACTAAGGGGAATAGAATAAAGCTGGAAGTGGGGAGATTCAGGCTGGAAGTGAGGAAGAAGTTCTTCACCATGAGAGTGGTGAGAGCCTGGAATGGGTTGTCCAGGGAGGTGGTTGAGGCCCCATCCCTGGAGGTGTTTAAGGCCAGGCTGGATGAGGCTCTGGCCAGCCTGATCTAGTGTGAGGTGTCCCTGCCCATGGCAGGGGGATTGGAACTAGATGATCCTTGTGGTCCCTTCCAACCCTGACTGATTCTATGATTCTATGTGGTCATAAACTCATAAGTCCCCTACAGGAAAAAGGGAAGACATTTTAATGAATGAGCCTTTCAAGATTGCTCAATCCCTAGAGTTTTCCCCACAATTAAGTAGCAGATAGAAGAACCCTCAACTCATGCTACAGAAATAAAATAAGCATAGGAGCCACTGACCTGAGACCCTGAAGCCAAACTAAGGCCACTGTCTGCACTGATTTGGGATTTTTTTTCATCCGTTTCTCCCAAATCAAAGTGTTTCACACCTTCTGGTCCTGAACAAAAGAAAAAGTAAATCATTACTATATCAAGAAAAAATGGGAAGGCAGGAAGCAGGTGACAGACTTAAAGTAAGAACAGTACCAAGAAAACTAATTTGCTTAATCCTTAGATTTTTTTATTCCTCGGTACTGTAAACAACAAACATTCTTCAGTTTTAATTTCAAATGCTCCAAAGGCATAGTTCAGGAGGACTAACACTAAACAGCACCTTTGTTAGCCATTCAAGAGAGAAAAGATGACAGACAAAGGTCAAGTAGCTTCCAGTTAAAATAACACATGCAGAGCAGTTGCCATTCAACTCTAGGAAGCCACTTCCTTTTTCCTTAGCAAAATAAAGGACACCTATTTACTTAAAGTCAGAATCAGTTTTTGAACAGCTGATCTGCTCTAAGTCATGGACTGAGTTTGTTAGGTTGCCCACAGCAACTGTCTAGGCAGAAATCAGGCAACGGGTGACAAGAACATAAACAGTGACAGGTGTTAACACCAGTAAGAATTTCAAGGAAGAAGCTTCTGTTCTGCTGCACTCTGCAACATTCCCCAATTACCTTAACAAATGGCTCTCCAGAGTTGACAATCACATAGGTCAGTAGTGAAAGAGGGAATCAGCAAGCTTTAAGTCATGCATTTATTAACCCACCAATACAGAAACAAAAAAGGGGAAAGAAAGGATAAAGAACTTTATGTTCCATTTCTCATGCAGTTCTAGAATCATAGCATCTATTGTCCTCTGATGTGATGGCAGAAGAGAATGATGGAGTAGAGCCTGAAATTTGGGTAAGCACTGAACAAGATAAATAACTAAGCAAGAACAGAATGTGTTATAGACTGTACACAAAATGTCACTACTCTCGGAAAGGGGAAGAGACTGGATGCAATATATCTGCCATATCCATATCTGCCAACTATTCAGAGAGAGGAAGACATGATCAGCAGCTGAAATATTTGTATTATATACCCATGACTATATCCAGTATCTCCAAGCAAACACTGCCGCCATCTCTTATAACCACTGATCACAACAACCTGGGAATTATGAATATGTTTGTATTATATGTACTATCAGAGAGGGTAAGACAGCAAAAAGAAAAGCAAAAGGGAAGGGAGGAAAGAGAGAGAGAGAAGGATACTATACAAAGATTTGTGGGAGTGAGTTTGTGATGATATGTAAATTCATGAATAGCAAAGCCATAAGTGGTCTGTGCAGACCATACTAGCTTACTACTCAACCAACCAATTCTCCATTTGAAGTGTTTTACAGAAAGTGTTCTTCATTTATTATAGTATTCTGCCTCCAAATCCGTATGTCTTAGTTACTGTAAAGCAATTCTCAAAGATTCTAAAAATGAGAAAGTATAAACAAAATTTACAAAAGAGAAAAATAACTAAAAATATCCTAATAACCTGGAGTCTTGCTCACTTCTAAGGGTCTATTTTCACTCATTCAAATGGCCACCATTTCTAGTTCTGAAAAACAACGCAGCAAAAATGTTTGTATCTCAGTACTACAGCAAGAATACCAAACTTCAGCTGTGTGTTTTAAGCAATTTAAGAGTTCCCTGTCCCAACATAATTCAGATAGATTTCTGGCAATTCGACTTAAAAAGCAAGGGAAAATGACTGAGGCAGTTCAAGTAACTGAGAGCTGTCCAAGGAGCCAAACAACCATAATCACATGCTTGCCACTAACGATTTCTAGGCACTTAAAAACCTCCCCTTCCCTTCTTTATAGAGTCATATCTCTAATAGACATAAACCACTAAAATGTTAATTTATCTCTCCCAACGCAGGCACCTACCTAAATGGTCCAGTTGAGGACAGCAGGCATGAGCACATGACATAGCACATGTCCATCTCCCACACACTCCTGCCGCAGCAGAAATCAATTCAGATCTTAAATGTAGTAGGCTGTACTGCAGAGGAGCTCTATTTGCCCCATTCTCTCTGAACTAACTCCAGATGCTCACTTGTACTTAGCTAAAGTATTTAACTGAGGACCCTAAAACTACTGTAGCAAATCCAGGCCTAGTGAGAATGTCAGGAATTTTCACCTATTCATTTTAGCTATTAACCCCAGCCTTCAGTTTGTAAAAAGGGCACCAGATCTGCAAAGTAAAAACTGCACTTATGGTTAGGAAACACCTACCAAATCATGGTCATTTTAAATTAGCTATTGTCTTTATGTCACATGTCCCTGTTTACAACAGTGATAACCAAAAGGGCAATACTTTGTACAACACCTGTAGATAGTTTTTCTTTAATATCATATTTCAACAGATGTTAAGATCTGTGTAGGTTTAATCGACTATTTAGACTCTGCGAACAGCTTCAAAGCATTTAACTCCTTTAACATGAAATATAAAAAAAAAAAAATCAGGTTGATTTATGAGACTATTTTGTAACAGCCATCATTACATACAATTCTTCACATATACCTTCTCTCTCCCCCTCAGAAGTATTTCCTGTTGCAGACTGACTGTGGTCATAAACTGTTCATGGTAGACGCCAGATAACAAAATTTGCCATCACATGGCTTGAAAGAACAGAGAATTCTTCATTCCAGTAATATTCAATCAATCAATACATTCATGTAAAGACTTGTTCAGCAAAACCGGTCTTTCACTTTTTAGAAAGAAGATGGAGTATGTTAAAATCCTTCCTACATATCTGGTGTGGTGAGGATGCAGAATATCTGCTTCCTCTTCTTTGAAGAAGGCAACATTCATGGGAGGAAAAAAAAAAAAGAAAGAACATAAAAAGAAGAAACATTTGAACACAATTTCCCCAGAGCAAACTGATCTGTTTGGTCTCCTCTGTAAAGCAGGTTTTCTTGACAGACTTTTGTTCTTGTGGGTATAAAAACCATGTGCCATAGATGCAAGTTCACCCTGCACCTGGGGAGTTGGCAGTTATGGGGAGGCTGGAAGAGTCAGTTTCTATGTTTTTTAATTTCCTTACTCGTTTTTTCCAAAGCTTTTTGCTTTTTCACTTCCTGGTGCTTGTTCCACAATTCTACCCAAGATGCATTGAAAGCAGGAAAGAAAGAGAAAGAGTCAGCGGCTAGTCAGACAGGTGAAAACGGGGAAAAAAAAAACTGAAACAAAACCCCCACCATCTTGGAAAAAAAAAGGCAAAAAACACCCAAAAAACAGAACTTCACAACAACTACTGAGAGAAGGGTCAATTAACACTGTTTACAAGAATGTAACATACTATGTACTTCTTTTGAAAAGAACTGCTTATGACGCCTCACAAATGTGGACTGCCTGTCTGATCATAACTTCTGAGGCTTGAATTTCACCTGAGAGAAAGCAGCAGTCTTAGCAAACCAATCAAAATGTATCTCTTCATTTTTTAAAAGAACACTGCCCTAGCACCTGTTTTATTCTGAATTGCGTCAGAAGTATATTTTCCTTTCACTCTTTCTTACAGAGAATAAAATATCTACCCAGAGTGAACTAAGCAACTAAACTGAAATGCTGGAAATCTCAATCTCTTTTAGCTCCCTGACAGATTTTTAGAGTGCAAGACTAGTTTCTGAGCAACTGCCTCCCACATATTACCTCTTGAAACAAGAAAGCAGATCAAGACAGAGTTGTTCAGTATCGGTTCAGAACGACTCGACACCACTCTGCCTGCAGCTGTGGGGTAAGAATGAACATCTGCACTCCTGCCATGTAACTGCCCAATGCACACATTCCTTTGTCTTATACCACATAATGCAGATGCAGCCTCACAGCAGCCTGCTGCTTTCAGAAGATTAATCTTTCATACAATGATTCCATTAAAAAGTTACTTTCAACAGGCTGTAAGAAGCCATGGCTAAAATTTAACATAACTTTTTTTTGGAGTTTACAAGGTTTCTTTCATATACTGATGGTACTTTTGTTTACAAGCCACAGCAGGTTGAATCCATCCAAAATTAAAAAAAAAAAACAACAAAACAAAAAACCACCAACTATAAAGCCCTTTTAAGGCAAAACAACTTAAAGTCTACCTCTAACTTCTTCCCAGACCTAGCAAAAAGCTATACCACCCAAGAAATTAGACTGGGAAAATTTCCAGTGACCAGCCTAGCAGATGTTGTTTAGAAGGACACACCTTCTATTTGGTATTGCACAGAAGGAAGATTGATCAGTCTTGCTCACTGAAACTGTAACACTACAACTAAAACCTTTTTGGCAGTTTTTACTATTAACAATCAGCGTATCCTGGGTCCCACTCCTATCAGGATGCAATCTAGGTCCACAGGTAATCAACAACAACTAGAAAACTTTTGCTTCACGTAGTCCCTTCCACAGTTGCCTTTTCCAAAGTCCTGCTGGGCCCTATTTCACTTTTTCCTGTTGCTTGAAAACAACAAATAGTTAAAAAATAAAGTTGTCTACAACACAATGAAATTCAGGAATAACCAAAATCAGGAAGCTTCTGGGTGAAAACTTCCCTGGATAATTTATCAAGGAGTAGAGTGAAAACACATAGGATTGTTCCCTGTGATCCAAGGTGGAAATGAAGCATGTTACAGCAGCAATGTAGTGTGTTAAAATGGAAAGAATGCAAATAAAACCTAATGCCAAAACAGAATTCCCTCCTGCCCTTTTCACATGCACCTTCATACACACCAATGGAAGCAATAAAATTTTCTTCCTTTAAACTCCTTGTGTCAAACTCCCTTGGCCCTTTGCCTGTAGGGCTTGCTGCTTTTGGCATCAGCTGAGGTACTGGCAGATGCACTGCAGGTTTTGGCTCCACTCTTGGGGAGGATGCAGAATCCTTTCCAACTGGAGTGACAGATCCATCTGTTGGACTCCGTTTTCTTTTTTCTGGTTCTTTAAAGAAAAACAAAACCAAAGTATTCAATTAAAAAAAAAATCATAAGGAAAAAGGAAATGAAAGCAGGAAAAGGAAGGTGAGACAGATGGTTTCACCTGGGCAGTGAAACAGATCAATCTCACATTTGTTACCACAGGTCACCATGACTCACAAAGGGCACAGTGGTGGAAACAGTAGAGGAGAAAGCCAGACTGCTGTTTCTGCGACACTCAAATTATCTCCTTACATTATATTTGAAACCTAGGAATCTTCTCTAACACAATAACTATATTATTTTCCCTGTTGAGTTGGGGAAAATTAAACAATTTTGCCTAAACTCCCAACAACTTCTAGAATATAAGCAAGCTCCTTTTGAAGTGAAAAGATGACAAACACAACCATCTTTGATGGGTAACACTACATGAAAACTTCAGTTGGAGAAAAAAAAAAAACACACAAACAAAAAAACCCCAAACCTATTAGCTATGGCTATTCTATCATTTTCCAGCACTTCATCTATGTCCCCATAGGCTGTCTGAATTACTTGTCTGCACAGGACTTCTAGTTCAATTTAGAACAAAACTTTCGGAATAGATTAAAACTAAGTTTTCCATAAAGAATCTCCTGCCATTCTGTTCCAATAAATCAGGGCAACTGTTAACATTTCCTATCCTAATGGCTAAGCTTGTTGTCCCACTAGACATTGTGATACTTTTGTCCAGTAGTCTGAAGATTCTGCTACCAGCCACACCTTTCCTTTCAGGTAATAATTAAAAACAATCAACACTTAATGTTCAGTAGACTGAACATCTCCATCTTTCAGAGAAAAAGTATCTTCCCAATTCCTTATAGGTCTTCTCACAAACCTTATCAATTTTTCAAGATGCGATGATCAGAACTGGAAGCACTACCTCAGCAGGAGGTCTTCTTAGTAACATACCCAGAGACAATACAATAACTTCATCCCAAATCTATATTCCCAGGTTTACACAGTGCCCCTCACTGAGTTTTTTTTACAGTCACAGTAAACAATGGGGAGTTCACACACAGCTGCCATTTTGAGAAACACTGCTTCCTAGGACATAGTTCGCAGTCCTGCTATTATTGCCAACTGTCCTTGTTCCTAAACCCCAGTTCTTATTTGGCCATATTAAAATCATTGCAACCATGATTCCTCTAGACAAATAACCCATATTCATCATGTCCTGTTCAGAATGAGTTGTATGCAAACTGAACAATTTTAGAATTACTAGATTGCTATTTTATTTTAAGATGAAGATAAGCACTAGCCTCTACAAACCATTTCTAGAAATACCTAGATCAACCCAACAGGTAAAAGATAGTAAACAGCTAATATTTGACTGCAAATCACACAATAAGAAGACAAGTCATTCAAAGATGTATTAAGGCTTTAAAAGTTTATTTCTAATATTGTCTGTTGTGGCCACAATTAATTTACTGGCTAAGTTCTACTTAATATCAAGTATATAGTATTATATAAGCAAGACTTCATTAAAACTTCATTAAAACAGTGAAGTTTTACATCAGTCACTCCAATTTTGCTTAGGATCAGTATCATACTCAAAAATTTATAATTGCCAAGATCAACCTACTCCCCACACTCAAACAATGCTTAGAAATCAACACCTGTACTCACAGAGCATCTAAGTCAACTCATAAAATCCCTGATGTAAGCCACCCAGAGTATCAACTACCAACTCTTCAGTAGATGTCACTCCTTTGCTACAATGACATAAATAGCTTTTCATCATTTGAGACACTGCAGCTGAGTAAGGTATTAAGCAGACAGGTAGCTTTTTGTCATGTTTTGCTCTTTGACTTTGCGTTAAGAATTAGATTTCAAGAAAAAAATGAAAGATAAAGAGGTATTTTCAGACTTCTTTCTCCAAGAGTACTCAGTGATAAAAGAATCACGATGTAGTACATGGTGGCTGGTGAGCTATAAGCATGATATGTTTCCATATTACAAATATTTCCCCCCTGTTCAGGTTGCCTGCAGCACCTTTCCAAGACTGCCCGGGGCATTGTTATCTCAAGGTTCCCACTCTCAGAATTTAAACCTTATCTGTAAAAGTTCTAGGTTTTGTATCTTGCTGAATAGTTTCCATTTTCAATCAGACACCATTATGGCCATTATTTTGCTTTGGTCTGGTTGTATGTGCTGCAATTTCAAGCTTTGCAAGGTTTCAGTAACAATAGTAAAGTTCTCAACTATTTTGGAAGTGCTGTAACCCCCCCCTGAAATAGCAGAAACCACCAAACAGCTATCTTCCCAATAAGGAACTTGACTCATAAACCCTCTATTCTCATGAGCACTTTTCTTACCTTTGTTGTAATAGTGAGTATGTGCTATCTCCAGCAGACTAAAAACACTGGCCATGCCTCCCAGGCCAGCATTTGCATAGGACTGCTCCAGGCTCAACACAGTGCACTTCAGCAGGTCCAGCATGCCCTTATAGACCTTGCGGCTGATTTCCTGCAATGAAAATCCCATTAGCATTGTATTTGTGTGTCCCAGCAGTGTCACTATTATGTCCAAATGGAGAATGGTGACAAATTATGTCCCTCAGGAATAAACACTGGGACCAGTGCTGCATAACACCTTCATCAATGACATAATGGAACCAAGTGCACCTTCATCAACTTTGCAGACGACACCAAGCTGAGTGTCATCCCATGCCTGAGGGATGAGTTGCCATCCAGAGGGACCTGGACAAGCTTCAAAAGTGGGCCTGTGTGAACCTCAGGTCCTGCACCTGGTGTGGAGCAATACCTGGTATCAATACAGGCTGTGGAATGAAGGGATTGGGAGCAGCCCTGCAGAGAAGGGCTTGGAAATACTGGTAGATGAAAAGCTGGACATGAGCTGGCAATGTGTGCCCACAGCTCAGAAGGCCAACCATATCCTGGCCTGCATCAAGAGAAGTATGGCCAGCAAGACAAGAGAACAGATTCTCCCTGCTCTGCTCTACCACCCTGGTGAGATCCCACCTGGAGGTACTGTGTCCAGCTCTGGAGCCCTCAGAGCAACAAAAACCACAGACCTGTTGGGAGTGGATCCAGAAGAGGGCCACAAAACATAAATGTTCAGAGGGCTGAAGCACCCCTCCTTTGAAGAAAGGCTGAGAGAGTTGCAGTTGTTCAGCCTAGAGAAGAGAAGGCTCTGGGGAGCCCTTATTATGGCCTTTCAGTACTTAAAGGTGCCTATATGAAAGATGGGGACAATTTTTTCAGCAGGGCCTGTTGCAGCAAATGGCAGCTTTAAATTAAAGGTGGGTATATTTAGATTAGATATAAAGAAGACATTTTTTACAATGAGGGTGGTAAGACACTGTCATAGGTTGCCCAGACAGGTGGTAGAAGCCCCATTCCTGGAAACATTCCAGCTAAGGTTGTTAGGGGCTGAGAGACCTGCTGTAGTTGCAGATGTCCCCGAGGACTGCAGGGGAGTTGGACTAAATGATCTTTAAAGGTCCCTTCCAACCCAAAATACTATGATTCTATTTCAGATGTGAGAAAGTGATTCAAGAACATCAGCTTTTCTATGAATTTAGCCTCAGCAGACACTAAGTATGAGGACTCAGCATACTGAGTTCAGCACTGACCACATCCTGTATGACATCCTGTCGAGCATCTTCTTCAGACTGGACCGTGCGATTCAGCTTGCTTAGCACAAAGACACGGAGCTGCTCACTCTCCAACAGACGTCGGACTCTCTTCATGTTTAGCCAGCCAACACCTTGTCCATCTAGAACATTGTGTACCACCTCCTTCAGGAACTGCTGGTTCTCACTGATGGATTTAAGAGAAAGCAGGTGAAAAGTCAGCCTTCTGCTTACCTCAGTTTGCATGGGAAAAGTGACATGGCTGGGACACACAGAAATGCATTTCCTATCCAAAGGAAGTTTACAGGGAAAGCAGTTCACATCCAGCTAGCAGCTAGCATAACTTAACACAGCCCAAACTCTGGTCTAAAGGTGTGGTATCAATATTTTATTTTGTCCATTATTTCCTGTAATAAGCAATAATCAGATTTTCCTCTAGTCCTTCTAGCTACTACTCTGCTCTCTCCCAGACTTCCTCAGAATCCATAGGAATCCTCTACGCCACCATCTTCTCCCACAGCTACCTTGTCTGACCTGCAGACTTTCCTGGAAAGAGGAAGTGCAGCACCACCAATAGCACTACTGCAGCAGCTTTGGCAGGTGTATTGTTTTAGCTCATTTTTCCACAGGGAAAGGAATGGTAGGAATAAGGGACAGGTCAGGTAACATTTACTTGCACTATTCTAAGTCCCTTCCAAAGGCTGAGGAAAGTGTTTCACATTAATTCATAGAATCAAATTGATTCATATGAGTCAGCTGATCCTCTGTGTCGTGCATCAATACTCTGCTGGCTAGACTACCTTGCTCAGAATAGACTCAATTACAAAGAATAAACACTGAGTTTAAGTAGGGACCTAGGATTTTTTGGATCTCAGACAGATGATAAACTTTGGAGCACAGAAAAATACATGTGTGTTATTAATTGTAAGATCATCTAGACTGAATCTTCTCAGACAATAATACATTCAAGCTTAAAGCCAGAGAAAATACTTCTGAGGAAACACTGGCCAAATACGAGACCACTCTAACAACATTTTTTACTCAAAAAGCAATGAAAAAAATACTACCTGGAATTGCTAGTTCGTCCCTGAGGCGATGGAGATTCTCTCTTCACCGTTGGGCTGTGCTTAATGACTGAAGACTTTTGATCCACAAGGGCTCGCCTGTTTCCTAAAGAGGAGAGGAAACAGGATGAAAAGAAGGGGTGGGAGGAAAGCAATCTTACCCCAGGACACTACCAAGCAATGCTAAGTTTGGCTAACACGCCTATTCAGATTACAGGTAACAGACTTCAAACAAAATGGAAACTCCAAAAAAAGCAGCAGCATGTATCGTATTCTAGCATCACACATCGGCAGAAAACAGTAATGGGAGTAATGCAGAGAGAAAAAGAGAAGGTAGTAATGGGAGCAGGAGGTGAAAGGCAGGAGAAGTTTGGCTGCTCTGCATGCTGTTCCACAAGAGCCACCTTCAAATTAGTCACTGTATGTGAAAGCATAATGCATTGGGGATGACTAGATCATGTGGTACTGGTTACCCAGTGAGAAAGGTAGCCCGAAGTCAGGCATAGGGTAATGCTTGAAATTGTCATATCATGCACAGCTCATGCTGTAGGGAACCCACCTTCATTGCTTACTGGGCCAGCTTCAGTAATAATCTCCATTATAGTATTTAACCCAAATACTGGGACACAAAATATACAATTAGTAGTGTACTACAGTATCTACACTCCCCATCATCAGCATCAAAAGAATCCAGTCACTGGCTTCTTCCCATCCCTCCCTTGCAACAAAACCCCAATGACGCTAGAGCAGGAAGGAGGTTTGAAAGCCCAAGACAACAAGGGCCAGAGTAATTAATCTTAGAGATAATGCTTGACTTGAAATTTGGCATCACGGAATCAATGTATTGCATCTTCAAGGATGTTACTGCACATACTGCATTTCAAGGGCACTACCAAAAACATCTGCATCACTTGAGAAAAAAATATCAATGGATGTGCATGGAATAAAAACTAAAAAGGAAGATGGAAAGGGGTCAAACAGCAGCAATGAGATGGAGTCCCAGCATAATTTCCCATTACAGTTAGAAACACAAGATACTACACACACTTGGTGAGAACAAGTTAACGTGGCAATTTTATACCTGTACAACAGAGACAAAAACATTTAAAAAACAGTGAAGTACACAGTGGAAATCCCAGTGAGCCAGCATGCATGTGTAAGTGAACACTAATACACACACACACTTGCACATGCATAAAATAGACTGAGCTACTCCATGGAAATCCTCATATCTGCATAGTAACATTAAAGGTCCTACAGGATTACAACAGTCAAGAAAAGAATACCAAAGTGCAGAACATGAGGCGCAAAGCATGAATGTGGAATGGTAAACCCCATCACTGTTTTCTTCCAATGCATGGAATCAGTCATTAAGTTTACCCATGGAAATAACCCTGACATGAAGCATGTTTCTTATCCAGTACAATTGGAAACATAATCAACTGGTAAAAGGTTGTCAAAAACAGCTGTGCAGAGTCTCTGCTAGTGTTTTTACCCTACCAGCCTGTTCCTCCTCATTTTACACACAGGGAATGATTACTTGTCTCCAAAACAAAGTCCAAAGCAGAAACACAAAAAATAGCTTTTGGCCTTTGTTTCTACAAGGTCTAAGGTCAGCAAAACATCATACCAACCTTCATCCACATCCCTTCCCACTTCCAGATTAAAGTAATCTTTACGATGAAAATGATGAGGAAGAAAAAGTAAATGAAAAAAAATCAACATATTAAAACAAAAGCAGTAAGTTCTAATCAGAGAATAACTCAAAACAACTGAAAAGGTCTCAGTACTAAAACACCAGCATGTTCTCTGTTACACTTCTGTTACTGTATCTGGTACAGGGATGATGGGGCCAACTGCCCACACTAAGAGGGTCATTTCTCTAGTGCCCATTCAGACGTGTTATGTAAAGATACTGCAGACAAACAGAAGATGTTCCAATGATAAGATTGTGCACTTAAGTTAACAAGTTACCTACTACCACTTAAGTTAACAAGTTACCTACTACCATGAAGACTGTAGCAGTACAGAAGTAGGACCTACCTCTTGAAGGTTCCAAATCTTTATACTAAGTACTTAAAACAAAAACACAAAACAAAGCCAACATCCACAGTTAACACAGGCTAGAACAGCCAGTTTCCTACCCCAATAGGGCTCAGTCATTGGGAAGAAGTCTGACCAAAAAACATCAAGACAATTTACTGGTTTGATACTCGAGACAGGTATTAGCCAAAGTACAAAAACACAACACCCTCAGGATTCCTGTTAGGGGTAAGATCTCAAACTGCCATGTCACAAGAACTGTAAAGGCTGTAGAAGACAAAGGGAAAAATGGTTACCTTTCAGACTGGGAAAGGGAGTATTCTTGTCTCTCCCAACTTTGGTTGGTAGGGCTAAGTTGGACAGACTGAAACTTGTGCTGTGGTTTCTGTACAGGCTGCCTATGACAGAAGAAAACAATTAAATACCTAATGCTCTTTGCATGCCGACAAACTTCCTAAACCTCCTGTAACTCACCTTCTTATTGCAGATCCTTAAGGATTAAGTTGTTTATCACCCAAAAGTTTCTCATCATCTCATTTACACTGTAACCATGTCTTTAGTCTGATTTTTCTAAATTGTATAAAAATACAATTCTTTGCTTTCATGACACAATCATTGCTGTTGTATCTTTGAGTCTTAAATGTAACAGCAATATCTACCTGCTTTCCTGTGCTTAAACAGCTAGTGTCACATCAGCTGTGTCTTCTAGTTTGATGCTCTTTGTAGGAGCAAATGTATAACTGGGGCCACACAAGAAAACAGGATGATGTAAGGTCTCCAAGACACATAATTCTGAAGTGAGGATTGTGCACTGTCTTATGAAACACTAAATCTGCTACAAAAGCATGCTTTAAAATAGAAGCTTTCCATTTATTAGAAGAAAACAAAAGTTCTTCCCAGCACAGATGTTTTAAAAACACAATAATGATTCACTATCTGCTTAACCCTGTATAGAGTCTGAAACCACCTCACACAGATCAACAGACTGAGTAACACTTTAAGATGTTCATTTAAAATGTCAGCATACTATTGCAACTGGCTTTAGCTCTTTTTTTTTTTTTTGCAGCCTTATTTCAGTAGCACTCATTTTACCAGAAACATGTAACACATTTTCTTCACTGCTACAAACTTCTTGCACTGCTCCCCACTACAGTGCGTGACTTGGTTTGCCATATATTCTTTCACTCATTAAAAAAATTTATATTAGTTTTTCACACCTAGAGATTTTATTCTTAAAATGTAATTCAAAGTAGGTGAGTATAGTCAAGAAATCAGCACCAAAACACACAACATGGTAACATGGAAAGCATAGCACTGGTAAGATTTTTCTATCAACTTCATGAAATTGCACCATTTTTTGTTCAAATGGAACTGAAAGACTTTCTCATCTGTGCCCTAACATGCTATAAACTCAAAGGCCTAACCACATAACTAAAGTCCTTCTTACTGAAAAATACACAAAGCAGTACTTAGCAGCAGTGTAAGAAAAGGTCCTGTGGCTCCCAACATGACTTCTGGAGAGCTGAAAATAATTTTACAACTGAGTTATTCTCTTGACTAGCCATGCCTCTTTTCTACCTGTCTGTAAACTCTCATATAATAAATGAAATAATAAATAAAACCATAAATAAACAAAAATGAACATATTAATACATACTTGCAAAAGACATGATGCCCCCAAAACCTTCACTGCTGTTATTGGAGACAGTAGAGTTTGGAGAGCTGGCCCTGGAATCTGAATCTGCATCAGAATCATTGGCCAGTTTTAAACTGTTTGGTCGGAGTAACTTCTGAGACCTTTAAAGAAATTAAGTACAACTGTTAATAGCTTTTTCACTTCTCACTCCAAATCAAAAAGTTGTATGATTGGGGGATATCAGTGCTGGTTTCATTCCTCTGTTTTCACCATACTAGGAAGAGAAAAAAAAAAGGAAAAAGAAAAAAAGAGAAAGAAATGAGAGGAATTAAATTTGTGTTCAGGCTTTTATTACCTTTCACAGCACGCTGAACACTTGTCTGCAAAAGAGCACTGGTGGATTTAAGGGGTGAAAGGTTCTGCTTTGGCTTTTCTTGTTATTGCTCCCAATGCTATGAATCACTACAGTATCTTTCCCCCAAAAGACAAAATTTCACCAAAAAAAAAAGATAAATACTCCAAGGCTTCCAGAAACCATCAGGTATCTACTAGAATGCTTCCAGGAAGAACTGTGAATTCTGTTAGCTTCTACAACTTCCATAAAAGCAAGGAACTAAGGAACTGAGCAAGTGCCTTTACTCCAACCAAAATGCTTTACAGAATTTCAATATTAAACGTAAGTGATGAATACATTTCAGGTTCAAAAACATTTAAATGAATGAAAACTACATGAAGCAGATGAAAACCCCAACAGCTGTACAGAAGGGCAGGAGACATAGAGGACTTGCCTGCTTCCACCGAGATTCTGGTTAAATCTCGGGGTGTAGCTTTCTTCCTGCTCATCATCTTCATCCTCTGCAGGAAAACCATACTGTGGTTCAAAGTATGGATTGTCATACTCTTGCTTCCTCACCACCCCTTCTGAGGAGCTCATGCTGCCAGCCGCACTGTCACTGTCACGACGATCCAAGCTTAACCTGGGAAAGCTTGGTTGCAGTGGCAAGGAAGGGAGATGGTTTGAAAATGCAGCAACCAACTTCTCTTCTGTTTCTGCTGAATCTGCTGACTCCTGTGGACCAGTCAAATCATTGGTCTGTTCGCTAATTTGCGTTACATACAACTGAAGGACAGGAGAAGAACAATTATTTCAAACTGGGAAGTCTGCAGGGTTTATCTGCTGTTTTTTACAGGGCCCCCACTCCATTCCCACTATCCATGGCTGTAATCCAGGATTTTATGTATGCTGCAGTATTTGTACATGGTTGCAGGCACTTACTCCCCCGTAAAACAAATCTTACTGGTGAATGTTAGCTCAGGATAACTGCTCTCCATTACCCCATTTTGTGGTTATGCAAGTAACTCCTGTTCTTCCTAAACAACCACAGAATCACGAGTCTCCCTAGCCCACTCCCTGTTCCTTTAACACATCAGGCCTTTCCAGAACGTAAAAGCAATTACTGCAGTCACAAACTGGATCATTGCTCTCTGTTAATGATGCACTTTCTCAGTATGAAAGCTTTTATGTACAGGAATGCTCTATCCCAGTAAACACCACCTTGCTCAGAAAGTACAAAAAGAGCATGCAGCTTAATCCGTGCATCGTTTCACAATCATATTAGCTTTTGCCCTTCTCAGAAAGAACCAAGTGAATTCTCCCACTCTTTACATCCTGATATGCTGATCTTGGGGCTGAACTGATCTCAGTACATACATGATTCACTCCATGGATGACAGTGCTGGGGCTGCTACTGGCTGTAGTACTGGAACTTGAACGAGGCTGGTTGTTCTCTTGGGAGTTTTCACTGTCCATGGCCTGTTCATCCAGGTCCCCTGAATATTCTTGAAAATCATCAAATTCCACTTCACTAGCATCACCAAGAGCTGCATGAGTCAGGGGGTCAACATCTGCAAACAGATCATTTTACATTAAAGAACACTGTCTTCCTCAGCCTTTTGTCCATCTAAGTAACTACCCCTTGTCCCACTGAGTTTTGAAACACTTTAAGGCTTGACATTCTACTGTGATGCTGGAACCTGTTTAACTACACTAATGATGAATGTCTTTTCCTTATGCCCACGCAGAGTTTCTTTCCTTGCAATTTATAATTATTACTTCTTGTCCTTGAAACACAGGAAACATATCATCACTCCTAGATTTATTTTACTGTAGAAAGTGAGAGTTTCCCACTCTCACAAGAGAAGCTATAGCTGTGGCCTTCATACAAGCCAGAGAGAATGCATTTTTCTGTCTCCCCTATGATCAAGTGACTCACTAACGCCAGCACTGAGAACCAGTACGCGAGGACAGCAGAAATCCTGTACCCTGCTACAGTATCTACTGGCAGCAGCAGGTTGTTTCCAGATCTAGTGATGCAGTTTTGTTCAGCAGCACCTATATTTTTTCTTCCTCCTTCCAGTGCCCTTTGGAGGGCATTGTTTATAAGAAGGAGAAATGTCTTTTTTTTCAGCCTACTCCTGTATATTGAAGGAGTACAAAAACCACTTTTACTTCAAAGCAAAACGACAATGGAACAATACTTTGCTCTGATTCAGGGACTTATAGGAGGCATTCTTCCACACAGTGCAGATTAATGGGGAGAGGAATCTCTGTGGGCCTTGTGAAAGTAAAGCTCCAAGTTACTTACTTGGGGTATCACCATTAATGTCGCATTTCATCATCTCACTGACAAAGTCCCCGAGGGAGGAGTAGGAGGAACTCGAGTCGTCATAGTCAACACTGTCACTGCCACTGCCACAACAGGTGAGAAAGAGAGATGAGTGGCAGCGTAACAGCAACATCAGAGCTTGATGTTTCAAAGATGTGAATCAGCGTTGTTTTAATGAGCATCAGTATCATGATATTACAGTCGCTATAAATTTTTGGCAAGTCAGAAGCCAGCCTCATAAAAGGTAAGAACAAATTAATTAACTTTGAGGTATATGAAGAGACAATATGAGAAGACATTTAAAGGCTCTCAGTAAAGTTAGTGAGGTCAAGCATGAGTGAGCAGGGAGTAGTGTATTAATTTTCAGTGTGTGTGGGTGTAGGACTGGAAATCACAAGTAAAAGCATTCCCTTTTTATGATATGTAATGATACACCCCACTCTTTCAGTATCACTGGTGCTGTGTAGAACATAAAAGACATGCAAGTCCAAGCCTGAAAGCTCTCACAGGTTAGCGGAGAACAAAGGATAAGAAAACTAGATGCAAAACTTCAGGAAACACAGCTAAAACTACCACAATGAAAAAGTTTACTCTCATTTTATTGAGCGTATAAAAAGGTCTCAAGCAGTGGTTAGTACTAATAAGCTTCATGTAACTCTATGTATTGAGTAGAGATTTGAAAGAGTGGTAAGATGGGTGGGAGTACTTGTAGTGCTGCAACAACAGAGGAAAACCACCATGGAACAAAAAAGTGTTAGAGTGGAAGGAAATACCTAACGTCAAGTGGCATACAGATAGTAAGAGAAAACAGGAATATACAAATGAAGAATCACATTCAATGAAGGCTTTAGAAGACACTAGAAAAGACTAAGATGTTGCTGTGCTGACACAACAAAGACAGCTTACTTCAGCGTCAATATTCTGCTCAAAGAGAGTAACCTGAAATGGCAGCCTGGCAGGCTACAGGAAAAGGCTGCAAACAAGAAGTATGAGGAGAGGCCCAGCAATCTAAAGTAACTATCATGTGACTATGATCATGTTCTCCACTAACCTGTCATCAGTGGGGTCAGAATCTGTTTCTTTCTCTGCTGGGACATTCAGTGCTTCAGCCAGCTGTGAATTACTGTCATAGACACGATAGTGGATGGGCTGCAGCTGGTGAGCATACCACTTTGGTTTGTCACCAATCAGTGCTGGGTCAAACGTGTCTGTACAAAAGAGAGTTATTTGAATTCATTTATTGATGTCAAAAGCTTCATTTATATAGTGAGCCTACCTCTTATTAAATCTTGCACAAAGGAAAAAAGTAGCCTACAATACTTCTCCTTTTCCTTCTTCTTACCAAAAAAAGGTAAGAGGGTAAATGAATTGGAGGATTAAATGGTTAATAGCACAGCTAACTTGGTAGAAACGTATCACGACATACATAAAAATTGAAAAGTGTTCCTTCAACTGGATTTCCTTCCCCAGCAGGAACAATATGGGTTAAAACTGTGTCCTTCCCTAGAATCTCTGCTTTTTAAGTGCAGGAAAGGCAAGACCAAAACTTACTGTTATGAATTCTTTGGAAGGCATAGTTAGTAGGGTTGAGTGACCATTCTCCAAAATATTCTACTGCCTGAGTCCTGGAAAGCTTATCTGCAAAAGGTGTCTGCTTCGGTCTAGAGGCAAGAAAAGAATTTGCCTGGAATGCCACCACTGGTCGTGGGAAGAGACGAAGAGTGCGAGTATGCATCTGGAAACCTTGTAAAACATTTGGTGAGTTGAAGAATCTCACCATAGCAACCCTGAAAAGAAACAGAAGACAATCAGATAAAAACACCAAACACAACAGAAGACAGAAAGCCTTTAAAACGTATGCAGTAGGTAGCACTTCAAGCCTCTAAATAACAGTAAACAGGTACAAAAATAACATCTTAGAAAACAGTCATTTTTAAATAAAGAAAAGAAAAAACCCCAAGCCTCAAGAAATCACTTTGGTTCACTTTACCATCTCAACACCAAGACCCACTCAGTGAGGGACATCACTCTCATACATGCTAGCTGACATGATAACTAACTCTCCAGCTTTTTTTGTGTTTTAAGACTTGTGATTAAGCCTAAAGGTACAATATCAGACTGACAAGTACAAGTAAGGAAGATGATCTACAGGAAAATGCAAGAAACAAAGCACTCCCTCAAGATAAATAGTTCATGTAGTTAATAGATTTGAGATAAAGACTAATTTCTGCTCTTTGGTATTTTTTTCCCATGATATAAAGTAGAACCTGCAATAAGACCTGGAAGATGTTGCTTCTACAACAGGATCCACAGAAGTGTCTGTGCTGTGTTCAAGAACACTTTATGAAGACTCAAGACTACCTTTCTGTTCAGCCTCACCTGGTGGCCACATCCACTGAGTCTACATCATTGCCATAGATCAGAGGGTTGAATTCTGTAGAAGGAGTAGACTGCAAATCATTCTGTGGTTTTCCCAGCAGTAGCGGCACCTCCTGCCCCTCATGGAACTTCTCTAGATTAAGAATGGGCTGAGTATTCAGACTCATACTGGCCAGTGCCTGATGAAGGACAACATTATGCACACATTCAGCAAGGAACGCTATTAAAAGAACAAGAGAGATCAGAGCTACCCTGTCCTCCAGGCAATTGCAGTAATTGTGCATGCTCCATTAGTATGTCTTAAAGCATTTCCTACTCTGAGTCAAAAATATCTCCAGGTCCTCCTTTATGTGGATTGTCAAAACGATCTCAATGCAGAAACAGTCTTGGAGCCATCCCAGGGGTAGCAGAGAAGTCCACTTCACTAGATCATTCATAACATGAAAAGAGATAGCCCAAACTGAACCACTAGTATACTATGCCACTTTGTACAACTCATTGTAGAGTCTTTCCCACGTATAATTTGAATACATCTTAGGACCCAGAGGCCTTGAAATTTGCCTTGCAATTTGGCCATTCAACCAGCGAGTTTGATATCCCAGGACAACATAGGCATCTGCCTGTCACTCTACAAATCTCCACTTCCCATCTGAATGAGGTCTTCATCTCTCCATAAACCTACTATCTTCTTCAACCCTCATAATATCTTCAAGGATATGCACTGGAGCAGCACAAGCTGTAAATCAGTCCTGGGAACTCAGACCTATCCTACATCTTCCTCATTTCTCCTATTTGCCCACTGAGTCTTCACCCCTTAATTTAAAAAATGAATAAATACATAAAATGAACACAAAAATGAGACCAACAAAACATACAAAGTGTAAAATGAAAAATTGAGGGGAAAACAATAAAATAAAGAACCTTGTTGTCAGGAGTGAGCAGCTGTTTCTGAGTGATTGCAGTCATGCTAATCAGACACTGGAGGCAAGATGGAAGATCATATGATAACATCAGCAGCCCATCAGAGCCAAGACGAACATATGACCACAGAGAAACAGATGGAAGGGAAAAAAAAAATCTATTACTACCAAATACCACAAATGACAGGAAATAAAAAGGTCCACAAAATAGGCACGTCTTGGAAAGAGAGGTCAAACTGCCCCACCCCCTTACATTCACATTTGGCCACCTTGGAAAGCAGAAATGCTGCTGTCCTTATTGATGCAGCTAAGAACTTTCTACTGTAGTAGAATCTTGTTCTTTGACACTAAGACCCACAGTGTTAGCTTCAGTGATGTGAGCTACAATTTAGTCTCATCTACTTTGTACGGCACTCCTTCCCCTTTGCCAATGGTCAACTCTTCTTGATAATGCCTACAGGAGTACATACTGATGTAAATCTGAATTTGAGTGACCACTACGAGAATTTTTAAATATGCCTTCAATAAATTTGAAATTTGTTGATCTGATATTCAACTTTGCCCTAGTAAGAGTTTTGCTTAATAGTGCCTGAAATTGCAAGGGGGTGAGGCAGAAGTGAGAGGAAGGTGGATCTAACAAAACTCTGAGCAATGTATCACTTCCATCTGTGCCGACAGCAGGTACTGGGTTATCATAGAGGTTGCATACTTTGCTCTCCTAGTCCATGAGAGCTGATAAAGGGCAGACCTCATCACACTAGCAACACACTTTACCTTTAGATACTGCATGCAGCATGCATAAGAAAAACAGAAATAAAGAGATAAAACCTGCTTGACATGATCAGCCAGGATGACCCAAGCTGATTAATGGCTTAGCAGGACCTGAGAGAAGAGACTGAGACCTCACACACAGATCTGTGAATGGGGGGGAAACAGAGATGGTCATAGCTTGATGGATCAAGTCGGAGTTTAAAGGCCACAAAGCAAATGTAAAGGAGGAATCTGGAATGTTCTGCATCAGCTGGAAAAAGTTGGCCCCAAGCAACAGTAAAACCCGGAAATAATCTGTTGTTTCCAGGAGCATTTCAAATTATCCCTCACCTGGCTAAGACATTAACTGCAGTTAATTTCCTCAGTGCAGTTAAGCCTCAGTGAACACTCACTCTGACAGATTAACTCTCTCCATTGAGACAGAAAAGCAGCAACTGACTACCTACCGCTTAGCAACTGTATCAGTTGATACTGGTTTTCAAGCTCAAAATACTACTGCATTCTAACACGGGGGATGTTCTAACTGGCCAGCTATATGGAGTGACAGAACACGCCTAGTCCCCTCCAAATGACAAAGGTGGAAGCAGCAGAGACAGAAAAATCCTGAATCAGGCAACAAAAATTACAGTAAAGTCCTCTGGAGAAAGTACAGTTTTGTGGGTTTAGTCCCAGCTGCAGCCAAGCCCCATACAACTGACCTCTTCTATCCCCTCCCTCCGTAGGAGAAATTTGGAGCAAAATGCAAAACTCTGTGGCTGAGGGTTTAGTAGAACAACACAAAGAACAAACGAACAACAGGAATAGTGAAGTAGCTATACATAAAATTAGTAATATAAAATGTGACACATTCACCCAGCACCCTGCCCTGCCCTCTCTTATATAGGGGATGTGACAAGGTATGGTATACCCCGCCCCGGCTGGTTCAGCTGACTATCCTGGGTATGGCTTCTCAACTTCTTGAGAAGAAAATTAACCTTATCCTAGCCAAACCCAGGACATACAGAAAGATCAAAAACCATGAAAGTCTCAGATTTAGCTCAGCTGGGAGAAGACAATGTTAGAAAGCCACAGAGCTCAAAGATGTCAAAAGACATCCCTATAAACTTTATTTAATTAGCCACTCTACTCACTAGCCCTCCTTCAGAGAAGGAGACCTCTCCATGACTAACCAAGGGGCACTTTCTTAAACAAGCATATTATAGTAGTCTGATACATTTTCACATCCATGTGCCTGGATACACCTCTGCTTTTAACACATTTTACTTCACATTTGCTGACTTGCATTCTTGCTGTGCAAGACTACATCTGCTAAATTCTACTAAATTCAAAGTCCTTTTTCCCAAAATGCTTATTACCTGTTTCAGATGCTTTTTCAGCTCTGAAGCTTCTGGTTCTGGCAGTGCTGGCAAGGATTCTGCATTTGTGGGAACAATCACCTGGAATTAAGTACAGCAACAGAATCTCCTGAATCTTCACCTCTCCAGAGATAAAAACCATAAAGTAAAATAATTAATAAACAACCTCCACACACAGACACCTGTACCAGTACTTTGATTTTCACCTCTGTATGGCTGTTATTGTTTACAATATCACAAATAACGGAGAAGTTACTTTTATCCTTTCTATAGAAAAAACAAAACAAAACAAAAAAAAAAGTTTGAATGAACCTACACTCATCCTTTACAATTTCCACCATGTAGAAGATGTTACACATATTTCTCTTGCTCATGCTCCTGTAAAAAACAGGATACACAGTCCCATTTGAACCGTGACAATCAATGCTGCTGGAAGGCTCTTATCAGATTGGATTTCTTAGGCAGGGTTCTAAGGTACAGGGTGGCAATTACTCAAGAAGACAGTTTTACCATTTTTTTTGAGGATTTATCTTCTAATGATGACTGAAAAAAGAATATCTTATGAGCAAAAGAAATGGGGACCCTGAGACACAACAAAGAACACAATCCTAAAGTTCAAGATGAGTGGCAAAGGTAGATTGAGGGCAGGCATTCTTAAATTCTTAGTGAGTACATTAATAAAAATGCACAGTTCCCTAGAAACAAAGCCACAAGTCCTTACAGGCACCACTTACCCTGTTGGTATCCAGGTCAATAAGCCACACATCATCAGGCATCTTAAAATCCAATTTGTAAAGGAAGAAACTTGCTGGAACACCAATGATATAAGGTGTAGGGGCTAGAAGCAACTGAGGGAGAGAGCCTTCAATAAGGACAAGATCTGCATTTCATATCACCATGCTCCTCCCAAATATTTAACTACAGCTTGTTTATAGCAGAGGGGCTAACAAGCAAAGCACTGTAAGCGATATGTAGTGACTTAAATTACTTATAAGTAATTAATTTCATTTCATACAATAGAGAAGAAAAAAAAAAAGGCAAAGAAAAAAAGTTCCTGCTCAGAGAGTTTCAATTTTTGCTTCTCATTCCCCCATCCTTCCTCAGGGAGGTAATTTCTGGAAAAAAAATGAGCTAGTTTGTTCCACATCTATAATGAGACAAGACCAAAAAAAAAAAAAAAAAAAAGTTCAGAGCAGCAACATGTCACAAATTAATACACTCCCTTAAACTGATTCTTTGCCATTGTAAACATGGATTGTAAATATAGATGTATTCATTCAAGTGCTTGTAATAGTAATTTGGTTTCAACTTTGTAAGGTCTCTGGAAGAAGAAGGAATTCCACTTTTCCAAAAGAACATGACAAACCTAAGGGGAAATTCAGGTTGCTTCTGATAAGGGAATCAGCAGGGGGGAAATGTTTAAATGAATAAGGCATGGAGCAGCTTGAGACCAGTGTCTTGGGAGGCTACTTTATTCTTTAAATCTAGAATAGTTGGTCACCTCTGAGGGGCAATACAACAATAAACCTGTGGTATCAGGTGCAGGGTAGTGCTGAAGATGGCTGGAATTCTATCTTTCCAAGCAAACTAACGAGCCGATTATTGGCAAAACCCAGGCTCCCACCTGAAGTAACTCAACACTTCACATTTTTGAGGAGAACAAATTGCAGGAAATAGTTTCTGAACTCTGAATCAAGAGCTCTCAAGCATCCTTGAATACTACTCTGGACCCTCTTCAGCAAACCTTAATGTTCAACTGTGGGGAGCACTGGAGGTAAATACTGTTCATAATATTGTGGATCTATGGCTTTTCAGTCCATTGTTTGTGAACTTCTGCTTTGAATCATACTATTCATTAAGCATGCTTCGAAGAGAGTCTAAAAAAGTGGTGTTACCTAAAATTTAAATAGTGCTGCTCAAGGAATGTTCTTTGCAAGACAAACTTTATTGTGATCCCTGAAAAAGCAGCAAGGAAGAAAACAGACTACTTCTGTATGTTTCAGACATCACAGAAACGTTCTTTCCAAAAGACTAAAAAAGGAAAAAATAAGTACCTGTTCTGCAGAGGCCATGCAGGTGGGAAGCAGAGGGATCACTGGGAACATGTACTCTAAAGGGTAGATCATAGCCACAAAGGCCATCACAGACATTGAGAGTGCATTATAATCTCGGGACTGTAATACAACCTGCAACCAAAGAAACTCGCATTAGAACTGCAGCAGCCATTCATTTCTAATGCTCCCTCCAGGGATATACAAAGATTACAGCCTGTAGGCCTCTGATTTGATAGCTATGAACACAATGGCTCTCCATTAACCTGTCTGAAAAGGAGCTTTGGGTGTTTCTAAGTGAGAGCACATCTTTTCAAAACAGGAACCTCAGAAGGAGCTAATCCTTCCACCCCACAGATAACTTGATTCCAGACAGTACAGGACACAGATGTTATACACATGCAGCCTACCCTGGTTTTGAAGAGGGCAGAGCTTCCTACATACCTATCAAAGATCAACTATTCCCTTCTTACCTTGTGCTCCAGAAGGATGCAGGTCAGCACCTGCAGGCAGGCATCCACTCCCAACAACTCCAAAGGCAGGTGTAACGGAAAATCCACCAAGTTGAAGCGGGACGGATCAGGAAGAGCAAAGGTCAAAGCTGGCTGCAACTCATGTGGCAAGACTTCAACATCCACCCGCTTCTGACCAGCAACAGGCATGGGTGAACGGAGCAGCCGGTATATCCAGGCCTCAATCTCCCGCAAGTCATGTAGCAATGCACTGGACTTCTCTTCCACCAGCAGGGAGCCTGTGAAAATCCGCCACATTGTATCCCTGTACAGGAAGAACACCAAGGTTAACACTGCAAGAGCTGCACTGGACAACCATTCTGTAGGGCTTTTCCAGGGAAAGAGAAAACCCACCAAAAATTAAAAGATACAGAACATTGGGTCACAGAAAGGAAGGGAAGGAAGGATTTTAAGCTTACTGAAACAACACTGTGGGGAAGTATAAATCTCTCTGTGGCAGGACTCAACACAAGTATGTCACTCCCACCTGAGAGTTCATTCACTCATTTAAAAGGTTGTTAGGTCCAGATCTCTGAAGATCTCTCGTTGCTCTGGAGCTTGAAATTCAGCATTCTCCTAGGATACTCTCATACCTCAGCCAGAATTGTAGCAGACTGATCGACTGTAGGGTTCTGTTTCCAGCAGCCCTATAAACCTTGGCAAGAATAGGAGCTAAACCTGAGATAATAAAGATATGCCACACTAAGTTTTTCGAAATGTTCTGGTATGATAAAATAGTCTTTTTCATGCTATTATAAACTGCATTGTATCATTCTAAGAGCTCAATAATCCATGGCTGAAGTGGATATATTTCTGAGAACATAAATTTCTGAATGCTGTCTAGAATGCATTTAGATATTTCAGCAAAATAAACAGCAATTTTTCCATGCCTTAAGCTAGTAATCTACAACATTGTAGCTCACAGAGAAGCTAGCCAAAATGCATGTACAGCATTGCTCAGGGCCTTCAGAGCTTCAGAACTGGAAAATGGGCCTGACAAGGGGAGCAAAGTGACTTGTGCAGCCCTTAATGTTGTAGCAGAGTGAAAGCTGCAAGTCTGCTGTAGCCATTCTGCAGAAAACTTCCCTCTGAAAAATATCTTAATTTACTGTAGTAGACCCTTTAGAATGACACAGGTTTAAATTGTGGGTTCTACTTTAAAATTCACAACTCAAAACAAAAAAAAATTGAAAAAATGATGACACTGGAAGCTTCATAAAGGAAAAAATTTAGAGAAATCTGGAGGGGTCAAAAGAAATGCAATTTGAGATCATGCTGAGTAAGTGATAACACCTCTGAGGAACAAAGATGCTTCTCATCCTCCATGCTTCCTTCAGACACTTGTAAATCACAGGACATTAGGTTGTTAACAGGCACCTTCAACCTTTTGCAAGCTGTTCGTGGATTCAGTTTCACCTTTTTTTTGTTCTGCCACCACTTCAAAACTATTCTGCTTTTCCAGTCATGGCTTGCAAAGCACATGGTAATTCAAACCTGCTGCTTGCCTTTTCCCAGAGACGTACGCTCCGCATTCTTTCTCTTGCCTTCCTCATTCGTCACTCAGATGTTCTCTTAAAGAATTACGTCCAACAAGAGCAATTTTTTCCAATACCACATGCCATTCAAACACTGGAGTACTTTAGCACTTCTTTCAAAAATAAGATGAGCTCACAGACTTGAGGAAAATCATCAAATTTAGCTTTCTCTTCCTCAGATATTATCAGGCTAAACCAAGTGACAAAATAAGCTCCTTTAATTCATAGTTCCATTGGAGAGAAAAAAAAAATTTTTGCTCTGTCAGAAACATTCTTTGCCCAACAGTCAGTGGATTCAGGTGATAATGCAGGAGTCAGTTATAAAATCCGGACACTCTCCCAGAACTATTCCAAGGCAGCAACCCAAGAAGCAGGCGACTGGACCGATGTCCCCTTCCACACAAAAAGTGAAGAGCTTATAAAGATGAAAATTACAGATGTCCGGTCATTTTGTTTTGCTTTTGACATGTTTACTTCAGAGTGTGCAAAACTACTTAATTTACATTGTGAGCTACCTCTCTTACTCAACCCCACTTACTACTGAGATAATCCCCTCCTTCTCCAGAGATGAATTTTGTATTTTTTCTTTTCATTTAGTATATTGGAAAGGAAAATATCATCCTGGAATGTAGGTGTCAGGCCAACAGCACCGACATACATCTATGACTGAAATACATTAAGACATTGTTCTTTCTGCATCCTACAGTGCAACAGCTTTTGTTACATAGTCAATATAATAGCAGACATGCAGGATTACTGCATTGCCCTAAAACTACACCAAGTTCCTGTCAATTTGCTGTTATCAACCCCCATTCCCATATGCTTCCTAGACAACTCCTTTGTCTTCTAACTCTCCTCCCTCTTCCGTTCAAATACTGTACTTTGCGTTCTTTCAGCTGTTCCTGCTTCTCCAGTCTTTCCTCTCCCCTGCTAAAGTTCAGATTGGCTCATAAGCTCATTAAGCACAATTTCATCATTTCCCTCTTGCCCCAAGTGGAAATTCTCTGTTATTTTTGGCTGTTTCTAACTTGCCAGAGAATCAGTCCTGATGTACACTGCCATGAAGCTTATACGTCAAAGCAACAATAACAGCACCAGTGCTAATCTTCAGAAAATATTTAGTTATATTTAAATATTTACTAATATTTAGCTCAGTTAGTTATTAGCAGACTAGTGCCTCCTTAAGATACCAAAAATGAAAAGTCATACCAGGTTACAGAATCAGACGGAGGACTTTCAAAGGGATCATCCCCAAAATTTCCTTTTCTTACTGTGATCCTTAGTTAAAACAGAAAAGGTCAACCATTGGTGTTTGGCTGCTTCTGCAATCACACCTGTCACCACAATCTGCCATGCACGCAATTGCAGCCCCCAATACAGACCATGTCAGGAAAAAGTTGTTTCTTCCCCCTTAACATACCTCTGCACCCCACGAGGAATCCCCAACTTCTTGCCCAACAATCTCTCACTACAGCAGTCCACAAGTCTCTTGAGGGTGTACAGACATTCACGAAAGGTGGAAAAGAAGGGATAATGACTAAGGATGCACAGAGAAGTCAGAGTGCTGTTCCGAGAGCGATGGCTGCCTTTGGCTAGACGCTTACTGCACGGTGATCGATTCACATCTGGTGTAGACTCCGTACTTGGAGCCTGCAGTGAAGAACCACTCTCTGAACTCTCAGTGCCCGCTTCCTCTTGGGGTACAGATGCATCCCCAGATTTGGGGACTTTCTGTCCATCCCGAGCTCGATGACTCCCTGTGCCTTCAGCCTTCTCCTTGGGTACTCGCTTCTGGAAGGAGCGGTAGAAGTTGACACAGATTCCATAGCGAATCACGCCTGTATCCTTGTCCGTGAGCGTAAAGACGAAGGAAGTGTCGTCACGGAAGCTCATGCGTTTTTGCCGCACGCTCAGACATCCTTCTGGTTGGCAGAAGAACACAACATCAGGTGGCAGAGGGAAGTCCACGTGGTCTTCTAGAGGGTAACGTCTCAGCAGTTCAGGAGTCTGAGCAACACTATCACTACTTGGCTGCCTACAGAAAGAGCAAACAAAAAAAAAACCATGCATAGTTGATTTAGGCCAATAAAAATCTATCCAAATATACAGCCAAACGGAAACCCTATGGATTTCAACCATTCATGAACCAGATAAAACAAAATAAGAGAAAATCCAGTATCAAGTCCTAACTGGGAAACCCAAGAATTTAGTAGGAAAGAACTCAGATAAATAGTGGAATGATAAGGACCTCATCCTGTAAAATTTTCATTAAAAACTTCTAGCAACCATAAGTATACAAATTTCTGTGTTGCATTTTCAGGTTGGATTTGAAATCTAATTTGCTGTAAGAAATGGGTAGTCATTTCCTGACCTACTTAACACTGTGGCTCACCAGCCTTTGGTAAGCCACTAATCACTAACGGCACACAAACAGAAAGGCAATACTGTTTATGACTAATTTTCCACTGTAAGAACAAATTCTTTCAAGGTATTAACTATCTTCCTACCACTACTTTTCCATGAAGAAAAAAATAGTATGAGAACCACATAGTGAAGGAATAAAACTATGTGCCCAGAAGAACCTCCCTGTGGTTTGATCACTTTTGCTACATTGTCTGATTGCTCATCATTTTCTAAAGTAAGTAATATTTAGTATGCTTTTACATGTGATGTAGGAGACCTGGCTCCTCCATCACTCTCCTATGGTTTCATATGAGATGTTTTCTCAACTTGATACTTTAGATTTACCCATTTCACAGATGGTGCTTGCTTTTCTCTTATTTGAGAGGAAAGAAAACCCAGACAAGTAGTAATAGGATGTTCGTCATTTACTATTGATATTTAGAAATGAAAGTAAAATAGACTTGCAGAAGTAAAAAGATTGTCACAATGTTACTGCACAAACTCTGAATAATTAAAAAACAGCATTTACTGAGCACCTCTGTATTTGACAAACACCCATATCAACCTCACATTTCATATATGCATTAATAAGCATAACATTTTGTCTATTAACAGTCAAGAAGACTTGGAAAAAAAAAACAAAACACAACAACATTCATGCCATTCCTATGGGGATAAATGAGTATTAGACAGAGAAACAGCCAAGTAAGGCAAGTTCCAGATTTTGGTTTTTTAATTGTGTTTACAGACTACACTCCAAAACCTAGAAAAATAACCCCAAACCAGAATTTTACTTGCATGTGGTTTTCCGTATTTTCAATTTGTGAATCCCTCTATCATGATGCTAATAGAAGCAAAGCAGTTTGGACACACAGGCTACCAGACAGACATATAAATTGTCCTTTCTTAGTCACCCTTTGAAGACTCTTGAAAAGGAGTCTGAATATCACAAGTTAAAAAACTCTGGCTGCACTAGTATCTCTCAAAAAGTACCATGGCCCAAATAGATGCTCCCATCATGGTTGCATTCTGCACACACTCCAGACAGCACTTTCCCAGCACCAAGCAAGGCTTCATCAATGGATGTCAGGCTAATGCACAAGCAGTAGTGCTGAGCCTCTTTTACATTACCTGGCTCCAATGATCACAAGATAGTCGAGTAACCGAGGGCAGATTTTCTTTTTCTGCACCATTGTCCTTGATGCCCCTCCCTATGTCATCTCAATGACTTTCTGTTCATCGATCCAGTAGTCAGTTATCCAGGCAGCTGTGACCAACTGCCTTGGGGAACAGAATCTGCTTAGAAGTGTCTGACAAGTCCAACCTAAGATTAAGAAAAGCGAAAGTGTGAAAGGCACAATCAGGAATACCAAATACATATAAGCAACTTCAGGACCTTAATTACACTCCTAAAAAGCCTCAGCAGTCTGTGCAGTCCATCGCCAACCACAGATCTCCCTCTTCATGACTATAAAACCACAAACACTTGTCCACAAAGGCAAATAGTACAAAAAGTACAAAAAGATCTCAAGAAAGACCACATCAACAAAAAGAAGCATATCACTTGCAAAGAGTTGACGCAAAAGTATTGTTTAAGCAAATCTCTGGGATTCCTACAGTGCTGGGGAAAAGAGCTTTAACTGGCAATTCCGTGCGGCTAAACATGACTGAAAGAAAAAAGCTGATCTTCTGTTGTCTGATAAACAAAGTAACTAAAGAAGGGGCAATACCAAGATCAGTCTGACTTGTTATCATACACCTCACCCTCTGAAACCTGGCTGTGGCCTAGAGGAAGAAACTCCACAATCCCCAGCGATGGTTTTTCTGTGAAAATACTGAACTGCATTTCTACAGAACTGCAGCTTGCAACAACAGGAGTACTTGCGGTAAACCATACTGTTTCTTTCACTTAGTATTAGCAATTCATTTCATTGTGTGCATCTTCACATCTATTCTTGATACCCATACCTCCTAGAGCTATTTTTTTGCTCATTTTAGAAAAAAATCTCTTGGCACAACTGGCATTTTACTGCAGCACTACTATTTGTCACAACTATGCTTAATACACATCCAGAATTCAGTAGGCACCATAAAATCGTTCTTTCCAATCTCACCATTAATACTTCCCTGAATGCAGGAGAGGGGGATAAAAATAAAATAAAATCTGAAAAGCTTCATATTACAGTGTTCCCTACCTACATTTGTAAACTGGAATTTTCAAAAACAGAAATTTCTTGGAAACTCTAAAACCAGAGATGCTCAAACTGTATTACATGTTTCCTGTGCATCCCAATGAACCCATTAATAAAGCCGGTTTATGATTTTTAAAAAAATTGAACTGATTTCCTTTTGTGGCATACTCAAAGAAAGGTTTCTATTTTGGGTCGTGTTTACAGTCTAAGACCATCACAGAGTTCAGAGAATTATTATTATTATTATTGTACTAAAATGCTTCAGTTCTTCAACATACAGTTCAGATTTTATTTGTTATCTAAGTGTGACAGATTCACTAACAACCCGTAAATCTCAGCAAAATTAGGTAATTTTCTTGATGTTTCTTTCATCACTTCACAACCAGGAGCTAGTTAAGGGCACAGTAACTGTTAGCATCTCTCAATTACATTCAAATCTAGCAACATATTTGCTTTTTTTCCCAGCCCTTATTAGTTCAGATAAAGAGCTGGGGATTTTTATTCATTAACCTTCTAAATCCCAGAAAGAACACAAACACAAAAAGAGCATGCACACAATTTATCTAAAAAGGAAATTGTACCAATCAGTATTAACTCTAGAATAATTAACCAAAAGAAACTTGAACCCTCACACACAAAACTCCACATTTGGTAAGACTTTGTGGCATGGTTTTTGTAGATCTTCAATTGCAGTCACTGTAGGTTTCCATAGCACTACGAATTACCAGCAATACTTTTATAAATTATCTTCTCTGAATGACAGAGGAAATACAGACACAGGAAGCTCCTGCTTCTTCGTTTTAATGACATTATTGAAAACATTGTAGAATCTGTGCTTCAACAGTTCTTAAAACAACATATCTTGCGAATATCTTGGTGTAGATAAACTTGAGAGGAACAAGATGAAGTTGAGATGATCAAGTGGATCTTTTTACCCTGAGTTTGAAGAACTACTTCATCTTTTATTTCCTCATTAGCTTTACCCAGAACTCTTTCAGGAACTCACTGTGGCTACAGATATGGACATAGGATTAAGGTACCACAAGTATGACTTTAAGGAACTTCCACTACTCAGTGGTAACCACACATACATTCTTCCTGTATTACAGAGATTAGCCTCCCCCTCAGTGAAGGCAGACAAAGTAAACTGCATTTACAATGGAATAAAAACATGCAATGACTGCAGGGTAACTGTGAGGGTACAAGACCACAGCCTTAGCTTACCTTTCAGTAACTTGTCCATACTCTGTGGTTTTTCTCCTGTTCTCTAGCCTGGAGAACATCTCTAATGACTGCAATTCATTACACATTTTTCTCTCAGGTCTCCAAAGGAGCTAGTGAAGAATGCAATAGCAAGATCTCCATCAAACTATAAAATTTTCAAAAAGGCATCCAAGCAGACCAGTACAAGAAACACACACAGGTCCTTGGAATGTCTGAAGCTGTATCCTAGTGATGCCATACATCAAGGTTTCTGTCAGGTTCTTTTTTGTAAAGAAAGATGTGTCTGCTTTCCAAGATTTCTGATTGCTGCTGCCATGCAGGGAGATGAGACTGATGCAGATACTCTGCAAAGGGCTTCTAAAGTCTCCTTTACTTGGTTACTTATTCTTAATAGGGCTACAGCTACAGTGAGATATCAGAGGACAAAGGCTTTATTTTGGAAGATGAAGTTTTGTTGGATTGCATCAACAGGTAGAAGAACTAGAAACAAGTTGTGATTTTTTGCCTTCCACTATTGATTCACTTGCTTCTTCAGAGGTTTAGTTATGTCTGATGACACCAATTAAAGACTATCAGGACAACATCTGCTGGAACTCATCTTCCCATTCCTGTCTGGAATCACACACCACAGTTCATGATCTGTTCAAACCAACACAAACAGGCATTACAGTCCTGCCTTGCTTGCTCTATCTTCCCAAAAGCTTGCTTTCCTGCCAGTTACATAGCCTTCTCTGGGGACGTGCTCGTACAATTACATGGTGAACCAGATTGTAGAACTGATATGGACTAAAACGAACGCCCTCCCTTCTCCTCCCATGCTGCTTTTGTGGAAGAGGCAGGAGCAAGTGCTAAGGGTATCTGGGAAATTTGACTGAACATAATATGACCACAGAACTAGAGATGACATTTCCTCTATAGGTAATAAAAATAGTTTATTTCTGAGATTGCTAGCATTCTCCCTCTAGCTCCTGGATTTTATAGACTGAGTACATGAAAACAGAAAGAGATAAAAAAAATTGAGAGGTACTTCCACTTCTCTTTCATGGTGGCATTTGGACCTGAACAGTAAGATTATCTTGACTCTGAGACAGTAGAGGTTTTGACATTGATGGCCTCCTCTCTCTCTCAAGCTGCTTTAACTCTAGGTTGCAGCTTTTTCTGAGAAGGTCTCCTGCAGTGTGCTTTCTGCTTGCAAAATTCTAAAATCAGACCTTTGAAGACTGAATCCTCAAAGCAATGCTTGAAAAGAAATTTCAATTCAAAAGAAGGAGCAAAGAAATGAAGGCCACCATGGAAACATATTGCACATACACATCACACATAAGAGAACATCATAATTTAAACAAGCACTCATATGGATGGTGAACAGGTTGGTGAGAACTAACACTACCCACATACTGTACAAGCTGTCAGCAATACTAACAAACTAGTAGAAATTGGCACAGTAGCCTTGAGACAAAGATGACAGCCAGAGCCAGCACTAACCCATGGCCTACCAGTAACTCAAGTCAAAAAAGAGTGTTCAAAACAACTCTTCTATTACTGTCACTACTCTACGTTTCAAACCTCCCCCAAACACCCACATTTTAGGTTGCAGCCCTCCTTCTTAGAGGATAATCTGCATGATGTTTTGCACTTTAAAGTCCTCCCAGAAATACAAGTCACACACACTCAGGAAAAGCACCACACCACAGAACAGATACCGCAGGGTGAATGAACTGCAGCAGACATTTTTTCAGTTTAGATCATCTGTCAGACCGATACTCAGCATTAGTCCCAAGAGACATGAATTGTGAGCAGCACCCCTGTCTTATCTACGCCTTGGAGTTTTCAGCCTTTTTAAAAGTGTCTCTTCTTTCTAGAAACCATGCTAGAGGAACTAAGTAATTCAATTAAAAGAATAACTTGAACACAAAAAAATATCAAGCCAGCTTAGCTCACTTAGAGTAATTTTCCTCCAGATTTGATAGGCTAGCCTTACATTCAGCTGTAGGATAATCAGCACTTGAAAAAAATATTATACAAAGACAGCAGATTATTTTCCAACAGACAGACATTAAGCCCTGCTTTCCTTGCAACTCTTCCTAGTTTAGGATGGTACCAGAAAGACTTCTCCTTCCATTATCTCTGGCTTTTATCTGGTAGCAGGAATATACCGCACAATTCACCAGTGCATGGATACCTTTAGAACAGAATAAGTCAGGATCATACAATCAGCTTAACCAAGTGAAAAGCATACAGTGGGATATTAATTTCTAAGAGAAAAAAAAAAAAAACAAAAGCTGAAGTCACAAAGAAGAAAGCAAGAATTACAGGACATGAGCTATATGAATTCAAGTTCACTGAAATCTCACATCATGAAAGACCAGATTTCCAGCCATGTCCAAAATAAACTGAATTTTCAGTTCTAGAATGCCCTTGGAACATCCTGAAATTCTACTTATTCTCAGCTAAGACAGTCTGTACTCAGTTCAGACCTAGAGCCACCAAGCCCAACTTAAAGTGCATTGTTTACTGTGTCCTCAAGGTCCATACTAATTGGACTAAAATGAAAGCTGAAACAAACACAAAGAGGGTCAGGTGTTTGAATACCCAGTTTCTGGTTGATTTATATTTCATTTCCTCACATTCCTCACCTCAATTATGCTGGGACAGCAAACTGTTAAACTATGAGAAAAAGGTGTAAGTACCTCAGGACCAGGCAGCCTCACCTGTGTGGCCATGAACCTGAATTAACTCACTGTAGAACTGGAATCAAGCCAGCTTCAAGCACAGTATGAACTGCTCATGGTAGCTCTCACCTGTCTTGAGACATTTTAACAATCTTTACGGAATCTTCACCACTGAAATTTTGGTTACTTCTTTTTCCAAGTATATTTCAGGCAGTTCTAGCCATAATGTCTGGGTGGAGCACATATGATTTTTGCCTGTACTAAGCTTTTAAAGCAGCAAACAAGAGGTCCCCGTTTCACATGAACTATTTCACACTTTCCCTGCTTAGCAGCCATACTAACATCAAACACTGAGAGTAGTTTTGTATTTAAAAATACACAACACGATAGGAAGCCCATTATGTCTATTATCTGGATACTACAGTGGTTCTGCTAACACAAGAAACACAGACGACAGCACAGATGAGTTGAGAACACCCTCCCTTCTCCACAGCTTGACAGAACATAGAATAATTGCCAAAGTCAGACCTGGATGGACTTGTTATACTGGTGAAGCTGCTTTGTGTGTTACCATTCACCTTGGCAAGGCAGCAGTGCCTGCCAATGCTGCGACTCCTGAAAGGTACTAGCACCTTGGCACAGGGGGAGTCAAAAAAAAAAAAAAAGGCATTTCAAGCATGCCTGAAACAGACAACGGCAAATTTATCTAGTATGGTTAGTCTATAGCATAGGTGTGGTTGTGCCAAAATGCCTAGGGATAGTTGCAAGCATAAGAAATCACCCAGCAAAGAACAGCACTGCAGGCAGATTCTAAAAGCATCCTCCCTGGAGCACATGCATCAATTGAGTCAGTACGAGATGCATCCCCAACTGTGTGTACTTTACAACTATGCATAAAGCTCCAGTGGAAGAGAATAAACCAGATTAAATGAAAGAATGAATTGTGAAAACAGATTTCAGTAATAAGGGATCCTCAGAAGCCCCTCTGAAGAATAATAGTAATTTAAAGAGTTCTTTCTTTCCTACCACAGAATTATATTATTTCTTTGCCCTTTGAAAACAGTACTGACATAGCCAAGTATCTTCAGTCTCCATATCAGTTTTCTAGAGCAAGATGGAGATAGCATGGACACAGATACTGACCAACAGACTGAACATGACCAAAATCAGTTCACAAACAGAAGGGTCATGCCACACAGACAAGAACATTTTTGAACCATCACAGAGTGAAGCTGGACTGATTCAGGTTCTCAGCTGCTGTACTGACAGATTTCCACGTCCTTGTCATACAATGGTCCTTTAGCCTTGCCTCCTCTCTCACCACGGCTTAAGCTAAAGCAGCCTCCTGTACATGCAAGACCACACAGACATCACACATGCACATGCTGTGAAAACAGACCCACAGGTAATCTGATTCAGATCAATCTCCATAGCAACTCAATCTTTAGTCCCTAGATCTTAGCCTGCTGGGGCTATTTATAGAGCAGCTGCAGTGCTCCACCCCCTCCGCTCCTCCACAAAGCTCCTAGCACTGCCCACACTATATAAACAAGCTTCACCCAGGCACAAGGGCTGCCTGGAGGCAATGCTGAAACACAGCCCTCCTGGCACCTGCAGGTCCCCGAGCTAGATGACAGCATAATATCTGCAACACATTAAACACGTCAGAGTCACTGAGGTTTTCCATATCTATTAATACTACAAATATCAGAAGTCGTTCGTGCTCATGGAAAGATGACTACCAACAGCAGCTGACAAAATCTGCTCATGCAGACACGTAGGATGCTTCTACAGACATTCATTACAGCTGCTCCTTTAATCTTGTGCAAAAGGATGTACAAAGTGTGCCAAGGCAGAGATGCAATCCTCACAGGAACTTGCAGGCAGTAGCAAATGCAAAGGAGTGGTCCCAGCAGTACCTGCCAGTTCCTGCCCCACAGTATGGAGTTGTACCCATCAGATCATAGAATCATAAAACATTAGAGGTGGGAAGGGACATCCAGAGATTGAGTCCAATTCCCCTGCCAAAGCAGAATCACCAAGGGCAGACCACAGAGGAATGCATCCAGATGAGTTTTGAAAGTCTCCAGAGAAGGAGACTCCACAACCTCTCTGAGCAGCCTATTCCAGTGCTCCATCACCCCCACAGTAAGGAAGTTTCTCCTCATGTTGAGATGGAACTTCCTGTGTTCCAGCTTATATCCATTGCTCCTTTTCCTGTTGCTAGGCATCACCGAAAAGAGAATGTAACCTTCATCTTGACACCCACCCCTCAGATATTTATAGACATTAATAAGATCCCCTCAGCCTTCTCCAGACTAAACAGCCCCAGTCCTCTCAGTCTTTCTTCATAGGAGAGATGTTCAAGTCCCTTAATCATCCTCATTGCTCTATGTTGGACTCTCTCCAGTAGGTCCCTGCCTTTTGAATTGGAGAGCCCAAAATTGGGTAGAGCATTATAGGTGTGGTCTGACCAGGGCAGAATAGAGCAGGAGAACCTCCCAAGACCTGCAGGATATGCTTTTCTTGATGCACCCCAGGATCCCAGTGGCCCTGATGATTGAAAACCATGCAGTTAGGACATTCATCTGTTAATTGTTTAAAAGAAAATAAGAAAGAAAAATCAAGACCAAGATCTTGAATGATCTATGAGAGATAAGCGTGTGGGAAAGAACAGTACGCAAATACTGTTAGTCATTTTTTCCTACTACACTCCTGAGGAAAACCATCAACACTAAACTAATACAGGAGAAGCACACACTTTTACTTGTATTTCTACAAGTACTCTACTTGCCAGTGGGAAGGAGCTGACAGATTTTAGCTTCAGCACCAGTTCATTTTCCACACTTCCATTTAGGCTAAAGACCTAACTCTGCTGCCTGAACACCTCTCTCATTATCCTCCCTGTAACCCCTCACACCACTCACTCTCTTCTCATAGAACACAAATTTCAGCATAAAACACCTCTCTCCAGCCAGTTCTCCTGCTATACACTGTTGAATTTTATATTATTTAAGTGATTAATTTTATTTCACTCTATTCAAGTCTGTACTTTTTCTCCCCTGATTGTGCAACATCCCTCTGGCGGTATATTCTTTCCCAAAACAGAACTGTTTTCAGCTCAAGTTTTGAGCTGAGAAACTTTCTTGATGCTTTTGAGCACAATCTAGACCCCAACACCCATGAAAGCCAAGGGCATCCTGGCTTGTATTAGAAATATGGCAGCCAGCAGCATCATCCCCCTGTACTCAGCACTGGTGAGGCCACACCTCAAGTATTCTGTTCAGTTCTGGGCCCCTCACTACAAAAAGCACGTTGAGGTGCTGGATCATGACTAGAGAAGGGCAATGAGGCTCGTGAAGGGCCTTGGGCACATGGCTGAGGAGTGTCTGAGGGAGCTGGGGTTGTCCAGTCTGGAGGAGTCTGAAGGGAGACCTCATTGCTCTCTACCTGAAGGAAGGCTGGAGCAAGGAGGGGGTAGTCTTTTCTCCTTGGTGTCAAGTGACAGCACTAGAGGAAATGGTTTCAAGATGCATCAAGGGAGGTTGAGACTGGATACTAGTAAATATTTCTTCACAGAGAGGATTATCAAACATTGGAATGGTCTGCCCTGGGCAGTAGTGGAATCACCATCCCTGAAGGTGTTCAAGCAGTGTGTGGACACGCGCTTAGGGACATGGTTTAGTATTGACCCTTCAGTGCTGGGCTGAGGGTTGGACTGGATGATCTTTGAGGTCTCTTCCAACCAGATGTATTCTGAGACAGTTCCATTCCCAGCCCTTTGCACATTCCCATAACATGGGTGCCCATAATTTTTTCCCAAAAGCTAACCCTGCAAATGCACAGCCATTAAAAAAAAAATAAAGATGCATGTGATGTTTAAATTGAGAGAGCTGCTGGATGCAGCTACAGCTGCTAAATTATTCAGTGCTCTCCCTTGCCATAGCTCTTCCCTCAGCCATGGAAATCAGAGAAGAGGATTGTACAAAAGGACAGCAGATAGAAAAGACACAGTGAAGAGTGCAGCACTAGCTAGTGGTTTCTCTTCTCACATGGGTTTTAAGCTATTCACCTAATCGTTTAACAGGTGGCATCATAACCATCAAATACTGGCACATTCGACTCTTTCCTGGAGATCATCCACCCAGGGACAAATGACAGGCTCACTGGGATTCCAACAATAAATTCCAGCCATTTATAAGGCAGACAAGAAGAACACTCACAGCACAGAAACACTGAAACATTGCTCAGGATAATGACAACTGGAAAGTAAAGTAGTTGAATTAAACCAGTTATTTGGCTGTTATTAGGAGTACAGAACTGGTACTCAGAGGTTCACATCTGTTTTGTCTTGTCTTAGAAACACTCAACCTCTCTCCCTGTGTGTGCCACCTGCCTTGCTGCTCTTTCCCTCCACATGCCTTACCCTTCTCTTCATCCATAGTGTGGAAGATCAGACATTCCTACTCTCCAACCAATCCTACTTTAAATTTGGTGATAAACCATAGTACCAGCTGGTCAAAACTGAGAGGAAATCAAAGAGAAAAACCCATTTTCTCTCTGCTAGAGCTGTGGAATGTGAGAAGCGTGAATCTGGCAGACTCATCCACATGTAAACATTGGGGGAAGCAAGCTCAGAGTGAAGAATGGGTAGGAACCGCCTCAAGCAACCATTAGGGCCAGTGAGTGACAGAACAAGGGGTCCTTAGACAACCTTCTAGACATCAGCAGTCACCACAGCAAAGTCACACAACACATGCTAAACACTAAAGAGAGAAAGAAGGGAGAGACAAGGTGGCCTAGAGGGCAGAACAAGCACGCCCAGTATAATGCAGTTTAACCTCTGTCAAGTGGAAACAGAAATAGACATTGCAGCTGAGCCACTCAGTGTTCACAAGTGATGCAATTTTGGTGAATAGTAGGTTTGAGTCTTAATCATCTTTATCACAAAGAACACTCCTGCTATCTGATGAGATGTGAACAGGCTGAGGCAGAACCCCCCATTTCCTGCCACAAGTGCCTTCCCAGAGCAAGTACGACATACTCGGACGAGTGGAGATCCAAGGAAGCTGGTGTCAAAACTGTGGACAAGAAGACAATCAAACATTTGATACTGATGGTGGGAAATTTAGTTGGAATATAAAGGGATGGCAATGAACTTGCAGATGTCGCAAAGAAAAGGAATAAATTAAGAAAACAAAGGCTGTCCTGCTCATAAAAATAACACACGATTCCTTGAGGACATCAGACACATTACCGTCAATCTGGGTATCTTTGTCCTGTGTTACAAAAAACAAGGCTGACTTCCTCTTCTCATAAACGTAACTCAGGACAGCTATTTAGAAATTTAGTTACAAAGAACAGGACATGGAGAGATTTGACACACACTGGAGGATACATCAAAGGCAATATGATGATCACCCCTTTTTGAGGGCTGTGCTGCTGTGAATACTGAATGCTGTGGACGAAACAGAAAAACATGAAACTTCGTTCCTGCCTCCTCCATACATGTACTGGGACCTGGAAACAGAACAGTTTCTTATTTAACCACAGTGCCTAGGAAAACAGAATGAGAACTGCCTCAGTATAGGTAATTTAGGCATATGCAAACAGCACTTCTTACTTTTAAAATGAGTGCAAGTACCCTGCCAGTCGCAGTGGTTAAAAGCAAACAACTTCTCACAATTCATTGGTTTCCAGGCACCAAGAGGCACAGCCTCCCCATTTGTGAGTTCCCTGGAAGAGAGATTTTAGAGGTCCTGGCAGTATGTGGACAATTTCTTCGGGGTTTTGTGGAGTTTGGGGGTTCAGTTGCTTATTCTAATTCCAAGAGACCAATCAGGAGCATGTTTCTCAATCATCAACAGTCATTTTCATATGGTTATGACAGGTTTAAAGGCCTGCAGTGACAGAGAATCTAATCACTCTACAATGATCTTCTAGCTCAGACAACAGAGCAAGGACCAGGTGAACTATACAGGCTCAGTTATAGAGAGTGGGTCATTGAAACAGTGTTTCATAGCATGAGGTGGAGAAGGAAAATCAACAAACCCTTCCATCATCAAAAGAAATGTCAACACTATTCCACAGTATAACAGATTATCCCACTAAAAAAAAAAACCAACATTGCCTTCTAACTCATGCCTCATGCTGCTCATTTTTATTTCACTGTCTCACTTGCAATGCCTTTCCTTCACAAAAATTTATACCTTGAAATAGATGGAGATCGTTTAAACTGAGTAAGTGATATCAATCTTGCATATCAAGTTCTTTCACTCCGGCTTCTACATCCTTTCCTTATTGCTGCAAATCCCCAGTCAGTCCCGGTATTGGGTATGCTCTACTAGTGCATTGAGTAACTACATCAAAGCTTTCCTGCTACGGATAGGACTGCCTGGACATGTAATGCAGTATATCCTAACGCAGGTACAATACATCCAAAGGACCTTTGCAGCAATTAATCTGGGTTGTAACATATGCACTGCCTGACTCTAATTCCTTCCAATGGAAAATAAATGAAAGATTCAACTCGACTTGGTTTTAACAAAAAAGTATCAATGTCCACCTTGTGACTGTGATAGCATTACCCACCTAGTTAAAATTCACACCATGACATAACAGACAAATCACTAAATTTTACATCACTGTTATCCCTTCCCATGCACCAGATCTTTAACAGTGGTTTGGTGGTTGTTTCATTGTTTTTGCTTGGGTTGGGGTTTCTTTGTTGTTGCTTTTGGGTTTTTTGGGTGGTGTTGCTTGTTTAAAAAAAAAATCATTTTTCTAACAAATGTATCTGGGAAGAAGCATCAGAGAAAATCTATCAGCTCATGTGCTGTAAATTAAAAACTGTTAAGAAATACGTTCTTTTAGAATTCAGCAGCACTTCTGACTTGCTAATTAAATACCAGAAATATTCATAAATATTTGGGTTTTCAGATGACTCATCAGAAAAAGATGTTAAATAGACCAAACTGAACATCTTTCCAGAAGCAGGTCTAGTATATCCTGTCTATATATAACTTGGATATTTAATATGGTTTGAGATGGGGGGGGGGGGGGGAAATACATATATATAAATGGTGAGGCTCTGTGCTACTCACCCTAAGCCAGATAACATCAAAGCAAACATAAATTTAGGAAGATGATATGAGTAAGTATTTTAGTAAGACCTGAGCTGCACTGATGCCTCTACCATTTCCACTTAACCATCAATACTAATGCACTAAAAAGCCATTTTGGATAGATGAGTAAGGCTTAGTGTTAAAAATCCTTCAATCTTCTATTTCTCTGTCTCCAAAATCCTTCTGAAACAGACTGAGGTTGGACTTCGTTAGTTACAGACTCTGTCGGCTTTCTGAAGGGTATCATGGTTGAAAAAGAAGTTTGTCCTCTAGAACATTTACATTGAGTTTCTCCAAGAAAACTTTGAACTAGAAGACATATTTTTCTTTACCAGTTACTACACAGCCTTTGGTTCACCACCATTCATGGCTTTGGCACACAACACATACATAATGAAAATATATCTTGGCCATTTTGTACAGACAATGTAGTTTGAACGCGGTCATCGTTCTCTTTTTGCTCACCCAGTAAAACAAGAACTGTTTTAAAAATAGTAGTGGTGTGGAAACCAATGCAGTAAGACTCTGAAGCTTACAGCTTGAAAGCTGTTAATTTAATTAAAAAAAAAGTCCAGACTTGAAATACAATGGCAGCACCACTGGATAAGCATGTACAAGATCTTTTAGTGTGGAGGAGACTATGTTATTTTCCAAACAAAATTATCTTAGAGACTTGTTGATGACCTTGCATTTTATTAAACACACAGCATGACTGCATAATTAATTTCAGGGTATATTAAATTGGGTCCAAGAGATGTGTATTATCTAACAACAAAAAAGTACAGCAAAAGAACTATTTTATAGCTGGAATGACCAATCAGTATTATATAATAGGCCATGAGGGGATTGCCAAAATGGATCCTGCAAAACCTGCATTTCAGCTGTCTTATGAGGTGCTCTCTCTGATGTGTCAGGATTGCAGATTTTCATTAGTGCTGAAAGCAGCAAGTGCTTCTTGTGCCCATCCAACACAGTTCCCACAGTTCAAGGAACAGAAAGTCCGTCAAAAAAACCAGCTTATTCGGATGACATTGGTTTGGTTATGTGACCCTCTAGAAGCCATAATTTGTCTTCCCTCCCCTTGCTTCTGTCTACCAGTAACATCCTTTTTTGCAAGTAAGTGATGCCGCAAAGAGCACAGCAAGGACACTTGAGAGCACACCAAGAGAAATGCTGACCCAGAGTTGCACAGAACATAGAGAAAATGGCTGGCTCGCCTAGGGAAAGCACAACATACTGTCAGCTTCACAGTTCTACCTCATCTCCATGGGGCTGTACATTGATAATGTATGTTATTTCATGTATGTCTATTATATACTGTGGTATATGGGCAAGTTCAAGAAAAAAGGGAGAGAATGAAGACAAAAAAAATATCTGTTTCCTCCAAGGCATACCATTTCTCCAGTGCAAACAGTAATGTAAACCAAGCCCTCTTCCCCTCCTTCACATGAAAATAAAAGTGAGCAATGCCGAACGATGGTGACACCCATTTCTAAAAGGAAAATGCCCTCGATTTACAGGCTACATCATAAAAACTCCCTGGTCTAAAGTGGATTTCCTATTCTATTGTCTCGGGGAGTAACAGGATCTGCTGTTTACAAACCAAGGAATAAAAGCACCTTCCCAGTCACATTACTGCAGCAATCCTCTCACAAAGGTGTACACCTCTTCAAAGGGGATCGGACCGCCCTGCGCCTCCCTTCTACCTGCCCTAACTCCTGCCCGTTTAACCTCAGCAGGGAGACAGGAAAAGCCGCTGGGAGGCCCGGCTCGGACCTGCCCGCCGGGATCCCCGCTGCGCGGGAGGGCGGCGGCCGGCTCCGCTCCCTCACATCCTCCGCCGCCGAGCCCCCTCTCCGGCCAGCCACGCCGCCATTTCTAGGGTCGGCCAACCCCAGGTCCCACCGTCCCCTGTTCCGCTGGAAACACGCAACCGACCTCCCCAGGGGCTACTGCCCGTTCCCACCTGGGGACACCGGCTGAGGGCAGAGCCCCAAGACGACAGCCAGGAGCAGCCGCGCCGAGCAGCGGACCATCGAAGCCAGCAGCGCCGCGCACCTGCGGAGCCAGAGCCCCAGAAGGATGGAGCACCTCTCGGCCGCTCCGCTTCCCGGAGCGGCAGGCCACCATCTCTGCTCCCTCCTGCAGTGACCTTGCGGTAGGGCTCTCATCGTACGTGAGCATCACCACAGAGACCAGCCAGGCGGTACAGCAAAGCCAGAGAACGGCTGGCGCGGGGGGAACCCCACCGCCAGCTGTCCGAGTGCGGATCACCTCAGGCAAGCGCTGGCCGGGCTAGCTCCGCACTCCCCAGCCCGACCTACCCGTAAGGGCGCTGGGGCAGACTCCCCACTTTAAAGACTACGCGCATGTACACCCATCCTGAACAGCCTGCATACCCAGTCCGCACGGGCACCCTCCCCCGCGGTTGCTGAGATACCCCCTCTCACCTGCCTCACCGCCGCCGTCGTTCTCTGGCCGCTCTGCGCCGCCCAGCCAGTTCCGCATCGAGCGCCAGGAGCGGAACGCGCCACCGCCACCCGCGGGGAGGGAGGAAAGTAGGGAGGAGCGAACCACTCACCGACGGCGGGGGGAGCCACCAGCACCAGGTGCCCACAGAGGGCGCTTCAGCTGGCTTAGGAAGGAAGGGAGCGGGAAGGGACTCGACCCCCGCCCGCCGGTCGGGATCCAGCAGGAGCCTCAGTCGTGCCTCTGAGCCGGGCCTGCAGGACACGCAGAGCTGATGGGCCCGGTCCGCGGCCCCATCACCTTCAGCTGTTAACAACCCGGGGACGGTGGGGCGCAGTCCGCTAGGTTGCACGAGGGGAAAAAAAGCTGCACGGACATGGGTCTCTAGATCATAAAACCAATGCATCATTTTAGTTGGAAAAGACCTTTAAGATCCTCAAGTCCAACAATCAGACTAACACCACTATGCCCACTAAAACACATCCCAAACTGCCATGTCAATATGGTTTTGAGGACCTCCAGGGATGGTGACTTCACCACCTACCTGGGCAGCCTGTTCCAACATCTGACCACTCTGAGTAAATAATTTTTTTCCTAATATCCAACCTAAACCACCTCTGGCACAACTTGAGGCCATTTCCTCTCATCCTTTCACTAGTTACTCAATAGAACAGACCAACACCCACATCACTACAACCTTCTTTCAGGTAGTTGTAGAGAGCAACAAGGCCTCCTCTCAGCCTTCTTTTCTCCAGACTTAACAACCCCAGTTTCCTCAGCCACTCCTTGTAACTGTTGTTCTCCAGGCCCTCTGTTGCCCTTCTCTGGACATGCTCCAGCACCTCAATGTCTTTTAAGTAGTGAGGGGCCCAAAACTGAACATGGTATTTGAGGTGCGACCTCAGCAGTGCTAAGCACAGGGGGACAATCACTTCCCTAGTCCTGCTGGCCACACTATTACTGATCTAGACCAGGATGCTGTTGGCCACCTGAGCACAGTGCTGGCTCATGTTCAGCCAGCTGTCAAACAGCACCCCCAGGTCCTTTTCCACTAGGCAGCTTTCCAGCCACTCCCCCAAGCATTGCATGGGGTTTTTGTCACCCACACACACTTGGCTCTGTTGAATCTTGTACAGCTGACCTTGGCCCATTTAGCCTAAGATCTCTGCACAGAGCCTTCTTACATTCGAACAGATCAGAACTCCTGCTCAATTTGGTGTCACCTACAAATACATCAGGCTGCATCCAGCCTAGACTTGGTAAAGATAAGCTGGATTGTATGATTCCAACAATTCTGCTACGTGAAGTGTCGAGTTTCTGCTTTCAGATTTTGTCCTGGCAAGCAGAAGCTGAAGCCTCACAGCAAAACTAGACTCCAAGCAATGAAGGCCAGTGAGAAGAATCATGTGGCTAAGGAAAGGTTGCCTTACAGTAAGGACATATAGTGCCACATACTTTTGTTATCTAAGTGAAACCATTGAGTAAATGCTTAGACACTTTAAGTTTGGGTTGGATATACTGCATTTTTCTTCTGTGGAGGACCATTGGTCAGAGACACTATGGTGTAAAGCTGGTTAGTTTGTATAAACAATGCATGACTTGCTAGGGACTACAGCCTTGAAGAGGAGCTGAAAGATTGATGATGCCTGGCTTGTGATGGAAATTCCCACTGATTAAAACAAAAGGCTGTAAGAAGACACCAAGGACATGAAGACCTAAAGGAACAAGAACTTCTTGTCAAGAGAAGAATCTTCTATCAGCAGACTGTGAAGATATAAAAGTGTTTCAACATATGTTCCTAATAAGCGAACATCATTGCCTAACTTATCTTTATGATAAAACACACACCCCCTTCAGCTGAGAAGTCCCTTGCCTACAAGACCACCCCTCTCAGAGCATGCACAATTTTGTAGATACTGTTGTTTAAATTGAAGGTGAAGAAGCTGTAAACCAAGCAGAAGTAGAACAACAATAAATATGCATAGGTAGGATTCTGTTAATCCATCTTGTATAAAGGTGTAAAAATGTAATTAGGTTGAGCACGCTTTATGGAATACCACCTAGCTCCTCACTTAGCACCAATCTGAGATAAACAAAATACCTTTGGCTTTTGCATGCCAGTTAACCCTCTTTTGGGGCTAACACGCACTCTCTATGTATTGAGTTACTTAACTGCTTTTTTGCTACTGGCTTCTAGAGATCACAAGAGAATTTGGTTATTAAAAGCTTTAATTCTTTCCCAGCTCTTATAAACCAGTACACTGTGCACCCAAATGCCTTTATTAACAAAACCAAAATTATTAAACACCAAAAATGCAACCAAAACTAGCACAAGTATCCCAATGGGATTTTTTGGTTGTTTGGTTTGGGTTTGTTGTTGTTTTTGAAGAACAGCCAAAAAAAAAGAGGTGAAATGCTTGATTTGCTATTCCATGTCTGTACTCTGCCCATTTTAGAGGAATTGGGATTTCAGAGGTACAACCATTTTTTCTTCCTCTGTCTGTTGGTCTGAATAATTATAAGCAAGTATAAAGGTGTGCCAAACAGGGACCACTGCCAGAGACTATAGTTCAAGCACCCCATGATTTCTCCAGTGGCCAAGTTAGCAAAATTAATTTGAAACAGGTAAGGTACAGAGATTCAGAGCAGCAGGACTGAGTCTCAAGCCTAGGTATCAGTTTGGCCACATACAAAGGGCTACTATGTTCTCCCCAAACGCCCACTTACTTGAGCTACCTAGGCTAACCTGGGAAGCTGCTATAAAACTAAAAACTAACTGTACTGATTTGCACTTCAAAAAAATGAGAATGTGAATATGGTAACAAGGAGCTTATGTTTGATTACATGGTAATGAAGAGGGATAAGCCAGATGCAAGGAAAATACGGTTTTCACCACTGCCATCAACTGCAATATCATGGGTTGTTACCTTGAAAATCCCTCAAATTTACATGCAAATTTTCTCTTCATATTAATGAAATGCACCTCAAAATTAAGAAAATTAAGTTAAAAATTAAGCTGATTTGTTATTACTGCCTCTTCTGATCACTGACAACCTAATTCTTTAGTAAATCCTTTAGAGGCCCTGCTGCCCTCTAATCCATTACAGGGCTAGCTCAAGCTCTGCACATTACTTCCCACCTCATACTCCACTGCAGTCTCCTATAAATCCATTCCTATTCCCTCTTCCTCTGTTTTAGTAGTTGCCAATTTAAGAGTATAAAGTAAAGCAGAAGCTTCTGCAGACGAACCTGTAGTGTGGAACCTTGCTCCATTTCCCATTGAAGCAGGGGATCAAGTGAATCATCAAGTGCTTAGGAATCAGTTAATGGCAGAGACAGCTCTCTGCTTTTCCCTTCCATGGAAGCATATGGACAGCTATTCCTGTTGCTTCTTCTATGATCATTTCTTACATATTTGTACTAGTTATCAGCTGGGATCCTGCTGAAATCCATTTGAAGGCCAGGGGCACACGGGACTCCAATTCTGGTGAGCCATGATACACAGAAAAGGGAGTAAAGCACATGGAATAAAAGGGCTAAATTCTGACTGTAGCTGTACAAATCAATGTGAGGTATGTCTGGGTAATTCATGATCTTCATGACACACACTTCCCTAAAGTCACTTCACCTATTTGCCAGCTCTGGCATAAAACAAAGTGCATAGTAAGCTAAAATCCCATAGCAGAGGCCCAAAAAAACTGTCTGGGTTTGCACTGCTATTTCTTTTTCACCACTTCTTGCTTATCCCCAACCTATATACTCACTTCTCTATCAACTCTGAGCTTGTTACATCATAAACCTATTCCACCATCCTCTAGTCTAATGACAGCACATCAGAGAATGTCAAAATCCTGTATTAGGCTTTATTCTTTTATATAAACATTAACATTTCTCAAACAGATTAGTTAAAAATACAGATTTAAACAAGAATTTCTGCAATTGCAATGAGTTATAAAAAACAACAGATTATTTTACAGATTGTTACAAGTGCTTTACAAAGGTGCAGAGTGAAGGCCAGTGGCAGGGGACCAACCTCAAGTGCAAAATGGACACAATACCCTCACCATGGGCATAGCGCTCAGATACACAGCCAAAAAAAAAAACAAACAAAAAACCCAACACAAAATGCCCCCCTCCCCCCTCAAACAAACAAACAAAAAAACCTGAGCCATGTGAACCTAGGCTCTTGGGATACTCACCGGGCAAGCAAACATAGACCCCTATGATAGAGAAGACTCATGAGACCAAGCTACCAGGATACTTAATGTTACATCTCTGAGATCAGCCATAAGATGTTGTTTCTTGGAAAAACAGAACATATTTTACACCACTATATTTCTGTTCTGTCAGATAAAATATTGCTGTAAATCCTATAATACTTATTGATGTGGATACTTAAGAACTTGCGGCATAAATCCAGCATGGATCTCACAGTGCCTGAAGTAAAGAAAGGATAATAGACCCAAGTGTCCCTCTAAAGCAGTTGGCACTCCTCATACAGGAGGAACCTCCATTCCCCACGACCATCACTAGAACCTTGAGCAAATACCTTGGAAGGACTTTGGCAAAAGGAAGACGACACAAGTGGATTTGGTCACACACAATATTCTTGCAGGCCATGATCTGAGAGTTGTGCAGACCGTAGCTTACATAATGCTCACATATTTCACTAACTGCAGTGTTGCCTCTCTCCTTAACTGATACATCTTCACATCCACCTTGGAACATTTAACACATGCTCCAAATTCTTGTAAGTTTTCGAGATTCTTTCATTACAATTACCTTGCCTAGGTACTGGTTCATTCCACCTATCCTTCTTCTATTCCACCCCTAAAGACAAAAATCTATGCCCTGATTTGTTTTGAACTAAAGCTTTCCAGCTGTTAGCAAATCAAAGGTAAAGTGAATTGGCTGAGAACCACCAAATAGTAAAACTGCATTGTATTACATTTTTTAAAATCCACTACTTCATGACTGACATCTTTCTGACGTGCAAACGCTCCTTACCCAGAAGGCCTCCCTGTTAGACAAAGGGCACTACGCATTAGAGGAATTCTTTTTCCAAAAGAGGGCCAGAATGAATGGGCAGCTCTAGAGATGAAGTCTCATATTAATGAAATAACAGCTACTTCTCTTGGAGTCATTGTAAAGGGCATCACATACAAGAGATTTTATTGATAGGACACCCAGTGAAACCCCTAGAACATCCACACTGACTTCCCTGAGCTCCTCAGATCCAGATACACTGGGGACCCTGCAGAAGTCTTTTGAGCTGGGTTACTCCGAACAGAGAGGGTTTGGCAAGTTCTTGCAAATCAACAAGGGAGGAAAGGATCAATGGGCAAGCCCTCAGGACATGCTTAGAGAGGAGAAAGACTCTGAAGAAAGAGGCGTATGTGTGTGCTGGGAAGGTCTTCATTTCTACCGTTTTCAAACATTGCATGTTACTCCTTTGGGGTATGGGCACTACACTGAAACCAACCCCCCCAGCTAACCTACCCCTGCTTCCTCCTGCACAAATCTCATGACAACATTAAAACCTCTGGCTCATCACTCCCTGCAGCCCAGAGTTCAGTGCTTTGGAGAGGGGAGGCTGGCTTCTCATTAGCAGAGGCTGGGAGATGGCATTACATCAGCACGTCAGTGCCCTGGGAGCATGCAGTCACTCATGCACATCCCATATTTCTGAGAGCAGGGGAGGGAGTTTCTTGTCCTGCAGCCGGAGGGCGAACACCTGTTCCGAGTGGACGCTACTTAGTGTCCGAAGACTGACCAGCTTCATTAACATCCGTGGAAACATCAGGCGGTCCTGCAGAATCGGACCAACAGAAAGCTGTTAGGAAATTCACATGAAAGCTTTCTTGAAATAAAATGAAATAAAATAAACTAAAACGACCACACCAAATGATGCATGGACACCACAACTCTGACTTCCAATAAATCTGGCATTCTCCAGGAGGTGGTAGTGTGGAAGAACACAAACATTACACCATGTCCCAAAACTCCAGACTTTCTATGCTGGCTAAACTATGGAAGGTGCTGGAACGCGACACAGAACAGCAGGCTGTGACAGATCACAAATCCTGAATTTACAACTGCCACCAAACAACAACCAAAGGGAAGAGCATGACAGTCCAGGCAGCAAGAGACCTGTTACAGACAGTACTGCAGGAACTGTGCCTGCATAAACAAAATCAGTTTGTCGGAGATGATCACGCACTTACATTTGGTCTGTTGATACAAATGTAAGAATGAAGGGCTTCCACATAGGTGTGTTGCAGCCTCTCCACCAGGGACTGGTCCTGCACATTTGGTCGGTCTGCCAAAAAGCAGGTTAGAAGTAAGCACATTGTCACAGGCAACTTCACTGAACTTGACATACTTGCCTAACTGCAGTCCCTCACCAGAGTTTCTCCCCGAAACCTCATCTAGCACTCGCCCAACACAGCTGAGAGACTCAGCCATGGCTGCAGCAGCTATGTCAGCTTCTGTAATTGTTCTTTCTCAGTGGTATCTGCTGCACATAGGAAGTCCTATCTGACTCACTCTTATAGAGGTGGAACGTTGAAGAAACCAAACAGTCCTACGTAAGTGTGATTGGTCTCACATTCCTATCCCAGTGAAGATGAGAAGCTGCCCACGCAGGAGGGAGTGGGAAAGCCTCTCCAGCAGTTAAGCCAGTCAGAAAAAAATAACAAACAAAAAATTTCTCTTTCAGGTCACAAGATAGGAAAACAGAAACAGAGACGGCACTCCTGGCTCAGAGCAGTACTGGCCTCACATCCAGAATCTCTTTCCTTGACCACTAGATGTCACTCATGCCATGTGACCTGCACCAGACACGTGCACCAAGTATCACAGTACCACAGTGTACCAGAGGTTGGACGGGACCTCTAGAGATCATCGGGTCCAACCCCATTAAAGGGACAGGAAAATAGCCATTTCTGAATGAGGAAAATAAATATAGGCTGATTTTTCAATACTTTTTTTTCCATCAGTGGGGAATCTGATTTCATCTGGAGGTGGCACAAGACAATTCAGAAAATAATGAATACCCTAAACAGAAATAGTAACATGCTCCCGTTATCACTAGATCCTACACACCCTCATTAATCACTCCTCTTCAGCTTGTGACCTTCCGTAACTCTACTTTCTTTGCCCTCTGACTCACTGCTGCAGCTCTTCAGATTTCCTTGACTTTTTACCTGCAGAGAAAATGTTGATGGCGATTAAAAGTGCATATTCTGCATCGTTGAGCTGTAGCTCATTCATTCCCTTTGAGAACTCAAAAATGGGGTTAATGAACTCAAACTGCAGACCTGCAACAGAAAGAAGAGAACAGGGTGAGGCCGCAACAACTGTTTCCTCTCTTTCCCTCCCTCCATCTCATGGAATAAACTGCAAGAAACCCATCACACTATGCCAGTTAGTGGAGAGCACAGGCGGGCAGGGAACACCCCTTACATTATGTTCCATGAGCGGGTGAAATCTCCCTTTACACCCCACCACTACTGGTGAGCACCAACAACAGCAGCTGATGAGTCAGGCTCCAACCATAAAATGATACTATGTCTGGGTTTTCAAAGAACCTTGAATGCCCCAGAGCACATTACTTGGCAACAGCTAGAGGAATGTATCATCAACTATTGGGCAAGTCCACCAAGAAGTGAGAAACTCACAAGTACGTTATCTACATCTTCCACTCTCACTTCACCATCTCCTTCAAACCCAACAGCTTTAATCCCATGCTCTAGATTCATGTGAATTGAAAATATATAGTTCTAAGAACTCTGAATTATGCCATTTGCTTCAGTTCAGAAAGATGGAAGAGTTGAGGTAGAGCCTGGCTTATGCTTCCAATCACCTCCCTTTGACAAATGCAGTTAGGCAGAAATGCATTGGTATGTATCATCCTAACTTAGAGAGGCCACTGTCAAATCAGGTCCCTTTCTGCTATGTGCTACACAATCATGCTGAAAACTTCAGGCCTTTCCCCCCAAAAAACACATCTAAGTTTCTAATTTCCTGAAGTACAACAAAAAAAGGCTACCAAGAAGAGGATCAAAGAGGAAAGTTGAACATATAGGCATCTCAAGTATAAATGGTTAAATAGCTATCCAAGGAATCAAAGTAAAAAGATTACATGAAGGACAGCCAAGTTGTATTTTCAGAAATCCTTTAGATACATACTTCCTGTTACTTCAACAGCAATCACATACAGCAATTTCTCCTGGAAACCCAGACTTTAGGAATCACATCACCACATCACATACTGAGCTGGTAACATGTCTAAAGCACACTGCAGGGATCTTCACATCAACTGAAATCCTATTGATGTCATCACTTAGAGCATGCATCTAAATTAGCAAGTGATACACTTGCAAAGGAGAAAAGGCTGGGGTTTGATTTGTTGTGATCTAATACGGCTCTAAGACACATGTCCACATAAGATCTCTACCAGCAAGCAAGTTCACACCAGCTGCTAACGCTAGGTACTCTCTTTACAGCAAGATTTTCACTTGGTGGGAGTCCAAATTTTCCAAAACAAGTTCACACTTAACAGAAGATATGAACTGAGATCGTTTCACATATTAAAAGAAAGGCAGAGAAAAAAAAAAAAAGTTGTGGGCCTATTAGTCTGGCCCTGCTCTTAACCCCTCACCTGATTTCAGCTTTAAGACACTACATTCTATTTCCAGTAGCCCACATTAAAAAGATTCAAGAACACAACACAGGGAAGGAAGAAACACCTGTCTAATGCACCACCTGCTTTGGCGAAGTCATCCCGATTATAGCTCAGGTCCTTCAGAAAGGTGATGCTCTCAATCTCTGGATTGTAGCGCCGAGATGTCTCCAACAACATAACCTGAAACCAGAAATGGGTACACTTGATTTGAAAACAAGAAAGAACATTACAACATCAATAGTTTGCTGAGGGTTAGAGCATCTCCCCCTTAAAAAATAAAAAACAAAAACCAAACAACACCCCTCCATGACATTTCTTTCAGAGTGCTTAAAAATTCTAACATAAAATTCTGCTGCATCCTTTGTGTTGTCTGCTTCTAGGAAGACGGAAATACCTGCTTACCACTACCTAGGCTCTTGCTTCATTCTCCTCCATGGCCCTTTGCTAGTACAGCCCGGCACTACGCTAATGGTCCTACAGCTGTAGTCCTTCAGCCTGCTATCCCCCAAAAGAAAAACGATGGAACCAATTCTCCAGGTAAATAATCCAAATTCTTTCATCACTGCTATTACGTGTTGTGGTGGAGCCAAACTCTCACCTCTATGGTAGATGTCTTCAGCAAAGCAATCTGATCTTCCCTGGTGAGCTCCAAGAAGCCAGGGAGTTGCTTGGCGAAGTCTACAATCTCTTGTACAGAGATAATTGCGAGCTCTGTGAAATGAGCAAAACGCTGCTGCCTTGCTTCACGGTTGTTAGGGTCAGGAACCTGGGGCCACGGCTGTGGGAATGAGAAGAGACAGCATATGTATGTGAATGATGGAAACAGGGCAGAAAGATGAAAAGATAAAGTGAACAGAGGAGGAAAATGAGATACATGGGAACATCATCCTTTGCCATTCTTTACAGAACTTTAGCCTACAGATGCAATGCCTGAAGTATCTCTGTTCTCCCAAATCATTTACCCACAACCACAACTTAATTCAAGTACACTGGTAGAGTTTTTACCGTCACTTTGAGCCTGTCTGTGAACGAGCGCTGGTTGCACTGCTGCTGAGCAGCCACAAGCTTCTTTATCATGCTCAGCTGTTCAGGTGTCAGTTTGTGGGAAGGGCTTGGTGGATTTGGAGGGTTTGGACGCACCACAACTGTCCGAGCCTGATTGTCTTCCTGTTTCTTCAGTTTCTTGAGCTGGATCTGTTCTTCAGACAGAACATCTAAAGCAGAAACAGCCAGAGATCAATCGTAACAGAGGAACACAATGGAAGCCACACTAAACACAGGGCTTTTTTTTGGTTGGTTGGTTGGGTTTTTTTGTTTGTTTGTTTGTTTCTTCAGTTGCAAAGTCAAAGGCTATGTCATTTAGACATAAGTTTGTATGGAATAAAGGAACTCAGAGGCATGTGCTGTGAAAAATCTTACTGGATCAGCTACTTACGGGCATTAAAACTTGTTATCAGCCTGTAACTAAGTTAACTGAAGAATTCATTGAATTCAACATAGAGGAGGTTTGTTGTTTCATTAAGTCAAAGCTGCAAAAAACTGAAACCTGCATCCACAAAATTCCAAAACAACGAGACATACATGGATTCAAGGACTGTCTTCAAGAGAATCATCCTTTGAGTTAGTCATGAATGAACAAAAAGCAGAAAAGGGACTGCCTGGAAAACAAACCATGTCTTCAGGAACAGAGCTTAGAAAAAAAAAAAACAAAAACAAAAAACCATAAATAAAGCTGGACTTTGCAAACAAGATTTTAAAAGTGCTGAAAGATTATTTGCCCGGTTTTTAAGAATAGGCTAACAAGGAAATACGGCTGCTACACAGGAAGGCAGGCCCTGAAAATGAACAAGTAAATACTTGCACTTCTCAAAAGACTCATGTTAAACTTTATGACAAGAAATGGAAAACATGGGAAAGTGAGAGAGCATTCTGAAATAGACAAACAGGATTGGAGAGAATGATGAACATAGCATATTCAAGATGAGAGGAATCTTTATTCCTGACTTCCAAAAGGGAGGATGGACACCCAGGTACACACACACAACAAAGATTCCAATTCTAACAACAAAAATATTCAATAGAATTACCAAATCAAGGGAAATATATAAGATTAGAGAACTCTGCTCACAGTATTAGTTTAAGAAGGGAAAGTAATTGACCAAGTAACTACAGTCCCTCATCTTGGGACTCAGATGCACAAAGATTTTATAGCCAAGTAACAAGTTAACAGATACTATTGAACCTTGAAAACTGCCTCTATCTGCAAGCTTCTATACCATATTAAATTCAAAGCAATCTCAGTTACTCAGTTTGCCATGAAGGAACTATTTAACTTTATGATTCACACTGGCTTAAGAACAATAAACTGGTCATGAATAACTTGAGGCTGGGAATTACAAGAATGTTTTCAACTATTAGAAGGAAGTACAGCAATGACTTTCCAAATGAAATAGCTGGAAGAAAAAGCCCTCAGTTTCTGTCAAGATTAACAAGGCAAACTTGCAGTGAGAATTACAGTGTTGATAAGAATTACCAAGCACATGTTAATAACAATCCAAAGATTCCTTTTGGTCTAATCTTCCTTCCTGATCTGCCTTCAACATAAGACAATGAGTAAACACAGAAACACACAGATCCTCTCTAGCATTGACCTATGACAGAAGGATAGCAATGTGAACAGACAGCCTTGCTACATAGGTTTTCAAGGAACTCCCAGGGCAGGGGCAAAAGGGGCAACGACAGCATAATAATGTGATGCAATCAGTGTGGCCAAGATACCAATTACATGTTAGATGTGCAGCTTTTCATTTTGGGGGTGGGGGGAAGGAGGGAGAATGTTTCCTTGATGCAGCTTAGTGGAACTTACTTTTTGCAGTAGTACTTTTATAACATGTTTCCAATATACTTTCTGTTCCTCACTGTTCTGCATGTCAGAATAGGAAACTTCACACAGATTTAACATCAACCAAGCATCCATTTGGTCACTCTTGGCCAGCAACAGGATGAAACCTGCATGCCTTGGCAGAGGAGGGCTGTTACTGATTTATCATCTGGAATGTTGTTGAATATTCAGAAACCACAGCCTTACAGCTCATATGAGAAAAACAGCAGAGTTTGCTAAAGGGAGCAATGAGATAAGGTCTGCACAAGAAGAGCTGCAGTGCTGTGGTGCTGTCCTTGACCTCCGTCACAAGCTCACAGTACGAGGCAAAGGAAAACGCCTGTTGTTCAGTAAGAGTGATCACCAACCTTGCAGTCATGATCACAAGATAGACACAAGCCTGAGCTTACCGATACAGTTGACAGCATATCAAAGAACTCATAAATCTTAGTTGAGAGCCTTTCCTCTGATGTCATATTCCCTGAGTCCTTATAAAATAGCATGTTTGAGGACACAGCAGGGCTGGGGCTCTCAGCACACCTGTGTTGTTACACCAACACCTTCACCTCGCCACATGATCCCTGCTAAGCTCTTGGTGATTTCCCATACATTCTGCATGCAGTCTGCATGGCTCACTGGTGACCCCCAAGCACTCACTGCTACTCTTTACACCCGTAGTCCCCCAGCCCACCCCGCCACTTCCCGCCCAACGCCAGAGGGTTCCCAGGAGCACCGTTTCCTGCACTCACACTGCTCCCGCATTCCTGCTTCCTGGCACTTGCGCAGCCGGCACTCCTGACACTTGCGACGCATGTACATGTCCATCTCACACTTGCCACCGTTCTTGCAGACATACTGTGCACCCTTGATGACACTGCGCCGGAAGAAGCCCTTGCAGCCTTCACAGCTCAGCACGTTGTAGTGGAAGCCAGAGGCCTTGTCCCCACACACGCTGCACACTTCATTTCCCAGCATCTTAGGGGCTGGGCCCTTCTTCCGCTTCAGGGGGGGATTTTCTACTGACATGAACAGTAGCAGGGAAAAGGAAAAACAAAAAGAAAAGAAAACCCACACACATGAGGCAAGCACAATGATTGCAGCTGACTGCACCATTTCTTATAATAAGCAATATCTTCATTCAAATCCACTATCTCCCAAACACACAGATGAAAAGGTCAAGGCTTCCATTTGAGAGACTCCCCTTCTGGGTAAGTATATCTCCTGCAATGAACCAAGCATTGACTTCATCCAAATGGTTTCATCACAGCTATATGAACAGGCTATGTATTAGCTCAAGCTAAATGTTCTTCTGCTCACTCCATCAGCAAGAGTGACAGTTAAGTTATCAATGTGATAAAGAGCTGCAAAAAAGTTCAGCTGAAATCCAAGACTGTGAAGAAAGTAATTTTCTTCAGAATTCATCCCCAGTTCTCTTACTTCTACTCTCTGCCACACTCATGCAGAAGGATAAGGAAAAAATGGTTCAGCAGTCAATCACAGAAAACCAGTGTTGAAACTGTGACTGTACAAAAAGCAGAATAAGTAGGAAATCCCTGTAACTGGAACACTTAGAGAAACTGTCAAGACAGAAGACAGCAGATTCATGGAGGTAAGAGCCAATAAGCAGGCAAGCAGCACCCTGCACAAGTTCTGTGAACCTCTGGACTGGTGAAGCCATCGTTTACTCTTCAAGAAAAGTGCTCCCCACTCCTAAAACTGAACTCTTACTGACAGTTCATTTACTGAATGTTGTTATTCCATCCAAAACACAGGACCATCTGAAACACCACTGCCTCACATTTCAGATGGTCTTCTGCAGCAGTTCCCAGCTCTTCCTATGTCATTCTCATAGATCTTAATCTTGTCACTGGCTGTATATTTTGAAAACATCTCTGGCCTGCTCAAACTTGTCTCACCTTAAGCATTCCAGTCAAATGCTTACCAATGTTATTTGCATATTCCCTCCCTATCAGCTATCTTGCTTTTTGTTCAATTTAATTCTAGCCACACTGACATTTGTCTGCCCTGCACAGCTCATAGTGCAAGTGTTTTTCTCTCTGTCAGATACGATAGATTCTTCTGTGGCAGCTGTTCATAAAGATTACAAATAGCATGTCTTGGTAAGTTTCCAGAGTATGTTTAGATATGCCTGGAAAGCCTTTACAGTGGAGCTAACTCATAGGGATTGGTTTGCAGAACCAGGGTGCTGCATTTCCTAATCAGCATCAGGGTTACAATGGCATGTCTCACTTCTGTACATATGGTTCCAACACTTCAACCTTTACTCAGTTACCATTTTGCTTGAGGTCCTGAAATGCTAAACAGTTTTAGGTCAGTCTCAGAAATTATTATTAGTGTTGATCACTACATATTGGTTTTCACAGTCTGAAATATCTCGGTGTCAATTTTCAATCCCATTGACTTTACAGAGGTCTGGAGGTCACTCATTTTGGCCTTCACTTCTCAGTGAAGATTGGGCAGCAGGAAAATGTCAGCAGAAAGGCAGCAGAAAGGTTAAGTCTCTGATATTCCTGTCTCTTGTTCTACTGTATTTCTCTTCACACAATCTATTACCAAGAGAAAATATTGGAATTCCTGCAGTCTGCCATTACATATATATTAACTGGTAAAGTAACTTTGCAGAAGCCTCAAATGATATTAGTGTTTCTAAAGGCACATCAGAGTAATTCAATGACTGCCACAAGATGTCCATCTTGTGGATTTCTTAGTTGTCTTTAAGACATTACATAAATGCCACATTACCATTTCTATGACTTTTTTGAGACAGACTTATTCTTTCACCTCTACAAATTATTTTCCACTTCTGAACACTAACCATTTTAATTATACAGCTTACTGTCATTTTCTGTAATCAACGATAACATAAATAATTTGAGATTTATCAAGTACGAATGCCATCTCTGCACCTTTAGCTCTCAGTAGGGTTCCTCTTTGGTAGATCCTCTAGTTATTTCTTTCAACATTTTTGTAAGGCATTTATCAACTGTTTTCTTTTCCTGTCCTCAGATTTGTTTTAAGGACTTGTACTGGATTATGTCTCATTGCCTTTCAACTATCCTTTTTGTTTCTGCTCTACTGATGAGCCCTCATTCAATGTTGAGATTACTTTTTAATATCAGGTCTGCCCATTCCCTCATTGTTCAAATTCATTTATTTGTCATATTTTCATTAAGTTGCTGACACTATGCAGGACACCTCACTTGTGTTTTCCTATTTTTTTCCCTGTTACCCATCCAGAGACGCTATACTACATCTTACAGTTTGTAAGTGTAGGACTGTGTGTGCCAGCAGCAATTGTAACAGCAAAATCTCAATACTTTTTCCTCATACTCTTTTAACATCACTTAGTCTCAGAAAGGCATAGAAGAAACTTCTACTGTCTTGCCATTATATGAATCTGCAAGAACCTGTTACTTCTTTGCATCACTAATGCTCATTAGATTGCCACCTGCAGCAAAATTTTATTGTTCAGCAGCTTTTGATAAGGCTAATGAAATTAATTTTACTGCTGCAGAAGTAGCCTCTTGAAGGTCAAATAATCAAAGTATTCAACACATTCATCACCTGGATAAACCCGGTCAGATTCAGCTATCAATATCTCATTCTACTGTTACACAGCACAGCAAAACTCACTCTAAAATTTTGCCAAGTTATCAATTCTGCTTGCAGCTGAACGAAGGGATAGCTGTTAGTTCGCATGGATCTAGTAAGAATTCTTCCACACCTGCATGCTCAGGGGGAGTTTCTGAGCCAGGGAAGAGCGAAAGTCCTTCCTCTTCCATCTCAAATACACTTGCCACCCTCTTCCCATGATCCTGTGTGCTGAGTTGAGTCGGACCCATGGAGGCCACACAGGAAGGGCTCACTGTAATCTCATCGCTGCAGCATTGTTCCTGCTGAGCAAGGGGCCACAGGCGTCGTACTTTAAGGTCTTCAGTTTCTCACTGCCACTGAAAGTCACAAAGGAAGTACCTGTGGAAAAAAACACAGATGAAAAAGAGGCAAGAGTTCAACTTCTGAGGCTATTAATTCCCGAAATCTGTTACAATCTGCATCACAAGCAAGCTGTGAGATTTTGTTTCCGTGTTTATTAAAAGCAACAATTAACTTGGTTTTATCAATGTTTATTCTCTTGAAACACAGTATTTTAGCAAACTGTGTTGAAAGGTACACAATTAGCACACCCAGGCACAAAACTGTCTTTTTACTGCCAAAGTATTTATCAAAGCAGGACAAGTCTTTATTACTGCTAACATCACCAGGGGACCTCAACTCTGACCGTTCCAAGTGTGCATGAGGGAAATTCCAGATTTTGCAGCTGGTAAGCTTTGTTAAAGCCTCTAGTAACAAATATTTCAGTGCTGCCAGCTGCTCTGGATCTTGTGGCATGTACTGCAGAACACAAAGAAAACTGTAAAAGACAATTTTGATACAGTAATTTAGTGAAGACTAGAAAACAACACATTTTGCTATTAACATCAGTACACAAAGGCTGGGCCAAAAATCAATGATGTATTAAAGATGAAGATGACAAATCCTACCCTCACGTACAGCAAGAAATTGGAAGCCAGCATCATACCTACAGGAAATGACCATTACACCATTCTCAAGAAATATACCACCAACCTTCTCAGAATAACCTTTCCTGGAACCTGGAAACCATACTGAAAAATCATACAGCACTAACGGCACTACAGAAGCTGCACCTGGAAAGTGAGTCCAATCACTTTTTCCAAAAAGCCTCACTTGCAACAAAAAAGGCCTGATTGGTTTGATTGCACAGATGTAGTGAAATTGATGCAAACTGCTAATGTAAACAACCCTAACTGACCTGGACATGCATTCGATCAGTTGACCTTAACTCAGTGATTTACCAATGCAAGCTAAAGGGATTAACTGATTTTAAAAGCAGCTATGGTGAAGGCCTGTACCTGTTTAACTAGAGTGACAGAGTTCAGGACTAGAAGCGTGCCACTCTCTGAAATACAGGAGGCAACAGAAAGCTGTGCAAGCAGCCCAGGTACAAAAGCGTCAGGTAAGCAGGGGCGTGCCTCACATACTGCAGTGCTGACTGAAAAGCAGCAGAGGACCAGTACCAACTCCTTTCTTCCCTCCTGGGCATTTGGACCAGACCGCGCAACTTTTCTTAGAATGCCAAAGTACTTCTACAAACCACTCCCCTTCCAACAGTCATCAAGCATAAAAGCGGTCATACTGTCAAGCCTGCTCAGCTCCTGCCATATCCCATTACACTGTAGCAGATAACAGACGCAGGTGTTAATCTACAGGGCACTTGAATTCACATGACCTTTGTAAACACAGACTCATACTGCCTAAAGAATTCAGAGCTCAGTCCCCCTTGCTGCATACAGACACTGAATCACTGGGGGAACAGACTATCTAGGATAAAAACACTGGCATCAAATACAGCTCAGAGCTATAGGATGGAAGAAGTCTTACTGTAGAAGACCACAACCAAACCGATGTGACTTGCAACCAGTTCAGAGAGACTCACAATCCTCAAAGGAACAACACAGCTATCACAGAATCACAGAGCATTAGGGGTTGAAAGGGACTTGGAAAGATCACCCAGTCCAACCCCCCGTGCCAGAGCAGGATCACCTAGAATAGGTCACACAGGAACGTGTCCAGACAGGTTTTAAAAGTCTCCACAGAAGGAGACCCTACAACCTCTCTGGGCAGCCTACTTGAGTGTTCTGTCACCCTCACAGGGAAAAAGTTTTTCCTTATGTTTAGGCAGAACCTCCTATGCTCCAGCTTACACCCACTGGCCCTTATCACAATCAGCTTTTTTAAAAAAGTCTCCACAGTAAATCCAGCAGCTAAAAACCCTGAGGAGAGGCACAGAGCATCAGATAGAGACAGGAGCTTCACTGAAACAATCACAAACCTAGTTCCTAGTTCCCTGTAACCTCCTCACTGATGCTGGTATCAGACATTGCTGGACATGTCTGAGCACAAAACAAGAAAGCCAACTGTATTGCCTCAGTGTATCTTCACATTCCTTCAAACCATGCAATAGACTCACTCAAACATTAATTATTGTGCAAAATGAATCACCACCAGCAGTACTGCAGTAATTTTTCAAAGGAAGAGTTTGAGGCCCTCAGCTAAAGGACTGAGTGACATTGCTAAGACCCCGTTGCTTTCACTTCAGTAAACCAGTCTTGCTGCATCCCAGCTCTGACTGCAATGTGTCCTGAAAAGCAAAAAAAACAATACAGCCTGACGGGATTTCAAAACATTCATGACTAACATTGCAAGAGTGCAACTTGACAGCAAGATATCTGGAGCCCAAAGGGGAGTTTCTAGGAGACCGTAGCCTTCCTGACAATGTCAGAGAAGCCTGCAGCTACCAACAGGATGGCAGAGCATAAACCCACATGCATCCCCCAGGACATGGCAAGGGGTAAAATTTATCATGCACCTAGGCTCCAACCTTCCCAAAACTGAATGGGCCATACAGGATAAGCCTCTTGTCTTCACTACTCCTAAATCAGAACATTTTAAGTTTTGTAGATGTGGTAACAGTTGCAGGCTGAGAAAATTGACCTAACTACAAACAGCACTCTGGTGCTACCTAAAGAAACTTAAACTAGCATTCTCCCCAGAGCCACGCAAGTGGGGAAGCTGTGTGACTAGGTCAGGGAGTTAAGTTTCCACTGAAATACATGAAGATTGTTTTCAAATTACTACAAATCTTGATGAGTTCTGTACTAACAATCACATTACTAGAGGTTCCTATCTTCTGATTTGCACCAACAGAAAACAGAGAAGGGGACACAAGCCATAACTGAAAGAGGGAACAGCGTTTCCTCGACAAAATCCTCCGTCCTACCTCCCACTGTCTGTCTCAACTCTCTTGTCAGTTTTAGAAACCAGGGTTGGTCAAGTGACAAAAGATGAAGCAATCACTTCTAACGCAGCATCCAGAACAGAGGAACCTGAGCAGACATTCCCATATGAGGAAACACATATAGATGAAAGGCTAAGGTAAACAATTTTCTGCCAGCTCTTGCCACCCATGTTTCAAACAAGGCACTAAACACTTCCGATATGTGTCACCACCAGCTTTGTTCTACTCCAGTTCTTCCCTCTAAATAGGTCGGTATTCTGCCTGGTATTCCTGGATTGGTATTTTCTGTGAGAAGTTTAAGGATCAGGAATCATATCAGATGCAAGTACATGTGTGAAGAAACTGCACTGTGAAGCACAGGAATAATCAGAGGAATAGCACCATGAATACTTGACCTCCAAATACTGAATGTTCAGAGGAAATGGTAGCTTTTTAGGAAGTTTGTGCACATCTCTAGGATCTTGCAAAACAGGATTTACTGGTCAGAAAATACATGGTTATGATTTAGTTCTGCAGTGAATCACAAGCATTCACTCTGCAGCACATCAGCAGAAGAGATCTGACACTTGTATACATATGTTAACATGACTCTGCTCGCGCGTCACATAACTGTGTGTCAACAGCACCGTGTACTTGTGCGTGGGCTGCACCGGCTGTTGGTGAGCAAATACATCTGATACAAAAGGCCATCTTTCAGAAATACCTGAAGCAGGGAAATAACTTAGCATTTTGGCTTCTGGACATATTTTGACATGCAATAAAAATGCCAGCATCCCATCTCAATCTACTTCTGAAAGTGGGGTCACGACAGTGCACAGGGGTCTTGGCTGAAATCTAAAGGCACAACTCACACAATGGTGATGTGATCTTAGGTATCAAAAACTGTCTGCACGGCTAAATGACCAAGTCAAAACTCCTGCTGGACTGAGATTTCACAGGATTCTACAGCACCAGTACATAACTAAGCCACTCAGGAGACACCACTGTTCCCATCCTTCCTAAGGAGTGACCTAATGATGCTACTCCTATACTATCTCTGGGGTAGCAGCCAGAATATTTTCACAGACCTCCTCAAGGAAACTTGGTACTACCTTGCAGCTGTCTCAGAGAAACAAAGGTTATCCCAGTTCTTGTTGGCTCACACCTCTTCCTTCCCTCTGCATCATCACATTTCTCAAGAAATGCTGGAGCAGCTAGGAAGTCTTTAAGCTGGGCAAAAATACACATAGAGTAGGTTTCAATGAGGAGAAAGTTGGAAGAGACATTTGTAACTTTCAGGGCAGAAACAGAATCCTGTGCCAATCTGTCACTTTGAAAAATAAAGTAATACTACATGTGAAAACTGTTAAAACTCATGAGGAAAAACAATCAATTTCAGATTACGAACGGGAAGGACAAACCATTGAAGTGCTAGGTGTGCAAAGCAGTGCAATAGGATAGCATAAAGAGTGATTTTGAACAGGATGCCTACCAAAAACCAGTTCTGTCACCCTCAGGAAACAGAGACTAGCCCTGTGCCCCCATGCAAATCCCTCCCTAAAGAGAACGGCAGGGACACAGTTTGAGATCACCATTTTGATTCCTCAGAAGCACAAAGACAACCACAAACTGGAAGGACTTTGCAAGCCACTCTCTGTCCCAATATGATTAAAAAAGTAAATAAAAAGATACAGACTCCTAACTGCTTTCATTTGCTGTCAAGCTAAGCTTCTGCTGACCATGAGCAGCTGCCTAAGCATGCAGCAATGGCCTGTGAGCCTTGCAAGTTGTTGTCATTTCTGCCAACTATGCAAAAGTGTCCTACTGGTTGCTCCTGGCTGCACAGCCTGCTCCTCAGGATGGACAGCTGCATTCTGGCCTCTTGCCCCCAAGTTAAGGTTCTTATTCCTACTTATGCCTCTCTGGCTCCAAGTTTTAGAGACCCTCCCCATCCTTACTTTGGCGTTTACTCCTGCTGCTGACCAACTCCTTTATTACCCATGACTTTGCTGGTTTCTGGCATGGTCTTTGCCCATGTGTTTGACTCTTCCTTTGAACTAGTGCATCCCTGAGCTTCACTGGTTTTTCATTGCAGCAGAGAGCTCTCATTGTGAAGAATTCTTTTGGTTTAGTCTGGTCTCAACACACTGCACGCCACCTCCTATGCAGGTCAGGTATGGATGTGTCTGCAATGGCAGAGTTCAAGAACAACAGCAAAGTGACTAACAATAGAAGAGTAAAATAAACAAATGTGTGTCTCTTGGTTGAAAGAACACTGGAAAGAGAAGCAGGCAGATATAACGATGGCATACAGCAGGATGACAGC